>NC_041391.1:50118252-50226857 GCF_002162155.2 Triticum dicoccoides
CACTCTCGTGGGCAGCCCGGGACTCTTCTGGCCCAACTCCGATGCTCCGTGGTCTTCTTTTGGTCCATAAAAAATCCTCAAAAATTGGCACGTCAATTGGACTCCGTTTGGTATCCCTTTTCTGTAAAACACAAAAACAAGAAGAAAACAGAAACTGGCACTGGGCTCTAGGTTAATAGGTTAGTCCCAAAAATCATATAAAATGACATATAAATGCATATGAAACATCATAGATGGATAATATAATAGCATGAATACTTCATAAATTATAGATACATTGGAGACATATCAGCATCCCCAAGCTTAATTCATGCTCGTCCTCGAGTAGGTAAATGATAAAAGAAATAATTTATGAAGTGTGAATGCTAGCAGGAGCACAAGTTTGATCAATGATAATTTCAATCACCTTTTCTAGCATCAATATGTGTCATAACAGTAGCTTATCTCATAAATCTTTTCATGATCAAGTAACAATCTATTCACAATGTCAAGTATGGTTCAGAAACTTCATTGAGAACTAACAAACTATAATCTCAGTCATTGAAGCAATTGCAATTTATCATAACATCAGAAAGGGTCAAGAATAGAGGTTTTCAGCAAGTCCACATACTCAACTATCATATAGTCTTCTACAATTGCTAACACTCACGCAATACTTGTGGTTATGGAGTTTTCAGCTGGACACTGAGAAAGATAGGGGCTTATTGTGTTGCCTCCCAACGTATTCACCTTTAGGTGATGTCAACAATAATAGCCCATGCTAACTTACATCCAATTGGATATATATATATATATATATCATGATCTTTCAAACACGAGGAGCTTGCCAAAGGATAAAATGAAAAAGGGAAAGGTGAGGATCACCTTGACTCAAGCATAAAGTAAAAACATAAAGTAAAAGATAGGCCCTTCGTAGAGGGAAGCAGGGGTTGTCATGTGCGTTTAGGGTTGGATGCATAAAATCTTAATGCAAAAGAACATCACTTTATATTGCCCCTTGTATGTGGACCTTTATTATGCAGTCCGTCGCTTTTATTGCTTCCACAACAAGATGGTACAAAGCTTATTTTCTCTGCACTAATAAGTCATACATATTTAGATAGCAATTTTTATTGCCTACAACATAACAACTTACTTGAAGGATCTTACTCAATCCATAGGTAGGTATGGTGGACTCTCATGGAAAAACTGGGTTTAAGGATATTTGGAAGCACAAGTAGTATCTCTACTTGGTGCAAGGAATTTGGCTAGCATGAGGGGGATAGTCAAGCTCAACATATTTCGAAGGTCAATGACAATATACTTTAACTGAGATGTGAGAAAACACAAATCATTACGTTGTCTTCCTTGTCCAACGTCAACTCTTTTAGCATGTTATACTTAATGAGTGCTCCCAATCATAAAAGATGTCCAAGATAATATATTTGTATGTGAACCTCTCTTTCCTTATTACTTCCTATTAATTGCAACGATGACAAAAACTACGTTTGCCAACTCTCAACAACTTTTATGCCTCATACTCTTTATATGTGAAGTCATTACTATCCATGTTATAAGCATATGAAAACATATAGAAATTCAGATTCATGACATTCAATTCATTCCCCCATTTACTCATAGGATAAACATGAAGCACATGAGTAAATGACAAACCACTCCAAAATATATGAGTGAAAGACACAGAGTAGTCAAATAATTAACTAGCCATGGGAGGGTTCCTTTTTCATTCAATATTCAGATCCAATGATTTTATTCAAACAGAAAGTAAAATTGAAAACACACTCCAAGCAAAACACATATCATGTGACGAATAAAAATATAGCTCCGAGTAAGATGTACCGATAGTTTTGAAGACGAAAGAGGGGATGCCTTCCGGGGCATCCCCAAGCTTAGGCGCTTGAGTCTTCCTTGGATATTACCTTGGGGTGCCTTGGGCATCCCCAAGCTTAGGGTCTTTCCACTCCTTATTCTCCTCATATCGATATCTCACCCAAAACGTGAAAACTTCAATCACACAAAACTTAATGGAATTTTGTGAGATAGGTTAGTATGATAAAGAGTAAACCATGCACTTTGGTACTGTAAAAGACAAGGTTCATAATTGTTTTCACATAATGCCTACTGCACCATATCATTTCGACAATTTATATTGAGAAATATATGCCATAGAAACTAGAAAACAAGCAAACTATGCAGTGAAAACAGAATCTGTCAGAAACAGAACAGTCTGTAATGATCTGAACAATAACCATACTTATGCTACTCAAAAAATTATGAAATAAATTGGTGGACGTGAGGACTTTTTCTATTAATCTTCTTCAAAAATAATCAACTCAAAATCACTCTTCTGTAAAAAATTACATCTATTCTCGTGAGTGCAAAGTTTCTGTTTTTTACAGCAAGATCACATTAACTTTCACCCAAGTCTTCCCAAAGGTCTTACTTGGCACTTTATTGAAACAAAAGCTATAAAACATGATTACTACAGTAGATTATCATGTATACACACAAAAACAGTAAGGATAAATATTGGGTTGTCTCCCAACAAGCGCTTTTCTTTAATGCCTTTTAGCTAGGCATGATGATTTCAATGATGCTCGCATAAAAGAAAAGAGTTGAAACACAAAGAGAGCATCATGAAGAATATGACTAGCACATTAGAATCTAACTCACTTCCTATGCCTAGGGATTTTTTGAGCACACAACTTATGGGAACAAGAATCAACTAGCATAGGAAAGCAAAACAAGTTTAACTTCAAAACTTAAAGCACATAGAGAGGAAACTTGATATCATTGCAACTCCTATAAGCATGTATTCCTCCCTCATAATAGTTTTCAGTATCATCATGGATAACAACTTTTTTGTCATACTCAAATGGAACCTCTTCCGAAATAGTGGAATACTAACTAAAGTTGACACTCTTCCAAATCCACTTTCATAAATATCGTACAAAGATTCAACACCGTCCAAGATAGTGGGATCACTAATTCCTAAAGTTGACACTCTTCCGAACCCACTTTAAATTATAGTATTATTCATACTCCAAAAGATATAAGTGAAGTTCCTGGAGCATTCTATAATTAATATAGACTAGCCAATATCCAAGCTCAAAATATATATGTGAGGGGCACGAAGCATTTTATAAAACCATACTCAAACGATTTAAGTGAAGCACAAAGAGAAATTCTATAAGATCATACTTAAAATATATAAGTGAAGCTCATAAAGTATAAATCAATTAAGAGCTATCTCATAATATCATGATTCTTAAATAAAAATAAAAACACAAAGGACACGAATCATGTGAACAAAGCAAAAACCAGGTATACCGATATTTGTTGAAGAAGAAAGATGGGATGCCAACCGGGGCATCCTCAAGCTTAGATGCTTGAGTATCCTTTAAAATATTTACTTGGGGTGCCTTGGGCATCCCCAAGCTTTAAATCTTGTCTCTCTTTATTCATCTCACATCGGTAAGTCCTCGTTCTTCAAACACTTCATTCACAAAAACTTAAACAAAAACTTGTGAGATCCGTTAGTGTAATAAAGCAAACTACCACTTTAAGGTACTGTAATTAACTCATTCTTTATTTGTATTGGTGTTAAATCTACTGTATTCCAACTTCTCTATGGTTCATACCCTTACATACTAGCCATAGATTCATCAAAATAAGCAAACAACACAATGAAAACAGAATCTGTCAAGAACAGGACAGTCTGTAGTAATCTGGAAGTTCAATAAACTTATGTAACTCCAAAAATTATGAAATAAAATTGAAAATTTGAAAAATTTGTACAGAAGTAATGTGCAAAAAGTTTCATACCCATTTGTCTTTCCAGTAAAAAATGTAAATTCATGCACTCCAGCCAAAGTTTCTGTTTTTGTTCTGCACATAGTAAGCAAGCAATCTTATCATACTAAAACCAAAGCTTGGCACATTATTGTTATATTACAAAGGATATATACAAGGGTATAATTATTTACAGAGAAACTTCCATGAAACATTCTATATTGTTTCTGTGAGAATGAACACAAGTGCTCAAGGTCGACCCTCACTTCTTCAATGCATAACTTTCCAATCACTTCTCTTTTTGAAAAACTTTTTTTGGCATGAGAGGCAAGTAATTCCTTTTTTGGTATTTCCATTCTTTAAAAAAAATTATGTTTCACCCACAACTAAACAGAAACAAAAAGGAAAAATAAAATCTACTTAGAGAAGAAAGCAAACAAGCACACACGAGAATATCAACCCCATGGTATTGCTCCCCGGCAACGGCGCCAGAAAAGAGCTTGATAATCCCCAAGTGCAGGGAATCATCGTAGCAATTCCCAAAGGTGGAAGTGATAAGTTGTCGCGACCGGTTTTTCCGGGGAAATAAATTTCCAGAAAAGACCGTCGTGCTCATCAGCCCCAGGATTACTGTTAGCTGATGAGGCTCCAACTTGATACAGAAATTCCAAGCAACATACAAAATATGCAGTACAAGACCATTCTGGCCTGTGAGTACAACAAATGGTTTCTAGTGGTTGATGGCGGAAGCGGTTTGTGGATCATCAGTGTCTATGGGACTCCAATTCCCACAGGAACAGCTGACCAGGTTAACTCCTATCTTCGCGAGGTTGCTATCTCCATTGCTTAGGTTCCGGGGCTGTCACCGCGTCACTCCTCTCCGTGCAAGAAAATCTGTCCAAGACAATAGCCAGGGACAAGCCAGTGAGTACTTTGAATGTACTCGCAAACATTATGAACACAGGTATAACAATGATGTGCTAAAATATTTTATGCTCATGACGTCAGTCACAATAGATAAATGAAATTCTGATGCGTGCAAGCAAGTTATTTATAAAAATTGCAATAACATGGTAGTATAAAAAACTTATGAAACAAATAATCAAGTAATGCCACAGTTGGGCGTCTGAGCGACGCCACATAAAGGGCTTTAAAAGAAAATGCCACAGTCGGGCGTCTGAGCGACGCCACATAAAGGGCTTTAAAAGAAAATGCCACAGTCGGACGTCTAACTGACGCCACATAAAGGGCTTTAAAAGAAAATGCCACAGTCGGGCGTCTGAGCGATGCCACATAAAGGGCTTTAAAAGAAATGCCACAGTCGGGCGTCTGAGCGACGCCACATAAAGGGCTTTAAAAGAAATGATCATAATGAATATCCCGGAGGTAGAACCATCCCAGAGATATTCGGTAATAACAATAATATCACGGGTTAGTCAACAATAATAATAATCATCACAGATATCACAAGTCCCGTTTAGTAATTCCATTTTTCTGGTTAACAGTTTCACCTCCGAAGACCGACACTAAGACCGATACTTGACCCATCCCAGACTGTGATCCTTAACCGTGGATACGGCTATTCGAATAGGTTTATTCTCTGCAGAGGGTGTACTCTTTACCCACGAGTAACGGATTTCTTTAGTCCATCAGGACTAATTCCATCTACGGTCTTTTTGTTGAAAACACACCTAACTTGCACACACCAGCTTATCACACACGTGTCTGGAATCACCCACGACACCTGTTAAGCAAACTCTAAGTGGGGAGGCTACAACCTCGCGTAGCATGGGATCAAATTTATATCGCGCGCTCTAAGGGGTGGCCTCCCCTCTCGGTCCCAACCGGAAACACCCATGCTCCCGGACCAGGTGGCCTGCCTACTAGTTACAACCGGTATCTTCCACCATGGCCTCTCTGTACGGTGTGTGCTAGAAAGAGGTTGACAACTTACTGAACCGTACTCTACTTGCTGTAGAGACGAGTGGTAGTACGAAACAAGTATGGGGGTTACTGGAACAAGACTTGATCTACGGTCGACTCAGGAGGTTCAAGTATTCCCTGCATGATTAGTATAACAAATATAATCCATCCAACAGGGTCACCGCTCATATCACCTTGCCATGCCATATCAGACATAACCGTCCCGACGGAGACCGGTGACAAACTCATACCTACCCAAGGCAGAGTTTTTTTCACGGTTTTCTGCCGGTATGCATTTCAAGGCATATGAGGGTGATTATCATCACAAGGGTGTTCGTTTCCAACAGCATGGAAATCAATAACATGCACCCATGCATATGATCATATCACATGAAATAACAAGTCCTTCGAAATGCAGTGGTGTTATAAATGCATCAACGATCACACCAAAAATATTATGCCGGGATTCAGAATGCTTGCCTTCAATGTGTGGAAAGGCAGGGTGCACTCCAAAACTTTTGAAAGCTTCTTCTCTCTCCCAAAATCCTATTTTAAAAAATATATTTGAATTAACACATATTTCAAAAACAGAACCAAAAGTTGTTTGAAATTTTTTCAAATAAATCTTAAAATAAACTAGACCAAATTTGAAGAAGGTAGGAAAAAGAATCAACTCATTTGGATTTATATTTAAAAAGTTATAGCCAGTCAAAGTTCTGGTCAAAATCTGTTTTTAAAAATAAAACAGAAAAGAAAACGTTTCGGCAGAATACGTCTTCGAAAACGGGAGACGTACTGGGGTTAATACGTCTTCACTTAACCGACGTGGATATGCGCAGGGTCACTGACAGTGGGCCCGCCTGGCCCACTGGTCAGGTTTGACCAGTCCGCCCTCCTCCTTCTTCCTCTGTCCCGAGCGGAGGCGGGACTTCGGCGACCAACGCCGGCGAGCGGCGGCTCCTCGCGGCCTCTGGAGGGCGGGGATGGATCCGCACGGCTGGGGCGTTTCTCCCGGTGGTCGAGGGGTCGACAGTGGTGGAAGAAGTCGTCGGCGGTGAGCTTCGCGGCGGAGGGAGGTTTCGGTGCAAAGTGGCTTCGGGGCGGCGGTGGTTCTCGATCGAAATGGAGTAGGGGGAAGGTTTACGGGAGGATGAGGGGGTTCTTGGTGGAGAGAACGAAGAGTGGGAGGCCCTGGTGGTGCCGAATTGGCCGGGGCAGTGGTGGCGGCCGCCGTTGCCGGAGATGGGGATGAAGACCTCCCCCGAGTCGATTGGCTGCCATGGGAGGACTAGGGGAGCACTCTAAGGCTTCCTGCGTGCCCGGGGTGGCTCGGGGCCTCCTCTTATAGCCCGTCGAGGTCGGTTCCGCGGCGGCCGGATAAGCTCTCCGGCAAACCGCCTCGCTGTAGCTTGCAGGGCAACGTGGCGCGGCTGGGGATGACGGCAAGAGCTAGTGGACGAGAGGGCACTGCTCCAGGGGCCAGGTGGCGAGCCGGGGTGGCTTGGGCGGCGCTGCACGGCGCAGGGCTGTCGGGCGGCGGCGGCGGCTAGCTCTTGGCCTGCCGGGCGCGGCGTGGGCTGCTTGGCGCGTTGCTGCGAGGAGGGGAGCGCGTGGCGTGGTGCGGCAGAGCGAGCCAAAGCCGTGGGGCCGGCGTGTCGGCTCGGGCGCGTGGCTGCAATTGGCGCGCTCTGGGCGCGTCCAGTGCACGCACACCAGATGTTCGACACAATGCCGCGGCATGCTACAGGTCGCAGGTGAGGGTGGGGTTTACCAGATCGAGGTTAGGAGTAACTGGGAGTCTAGTGGACATGCTTGTTTGATCAACGGTGCAAGCTCACAGTGCAATGCCACCATTCATGTCAAAACAGAACATGTCCGCAGGGTGTTTGAGAAAATGCCAATGGCACTTAGGCAACTCTTGGAGTGGCCAAAAACTCCAGATTGGGGTCTCTTTAGATGCAAGAGAGAGTGGTGAGGTTAGTTGGACAAAAGGGGAGACTTGCTAGTGCAAGTTTTACAAAACTACATTTCTGGACAGGAAATAAATAGCATTATTTCATGAATCAAAAATGATCCAAAAGGTGCATGCTCTTGGACTTAAGGGTTTAACATGGGGGACTACAAGTAGGAGAAATAATCAAGGGTATAGGAGCAGCTAAAATGGTGGTTGCTGTACAAATCCTCAAGTTGGTCCAGAATGGAAATGAGGTTGATTCACTCAAATTTTTCAAAGAACATAATTAGGTTTTTGCACAAAGTGAAATAATATGCTCCTACTGACCTCCCTTAATTTTGGTAGAAGTTTTAAAGAAATATTTAAATAGGTTGCTGTGAAAAAATGCACTCTGGACCAGAGAAGAAAAATTGAGAGTAGGGCTCAAAATATTTCATGGATGAAATATATTTTTGCATAAAAGTTATTTAAAATCATCACATGACATCTCCAAATTTTTGTGGAAATTTTAGGTGAGTCCATCAAATGGTTGTAGTTCAAATATGGTCAGATAACCTTGAAAAAAAACTATTTTCAAGAAAGTAAAGATCAAGCAATTTAATTATTTAATTAGTTACACTGATAACAGCAAAGTTTTTCTTGAGAGGTTAAACAAGTCCAACAACATAATTGAAAAGTTTTCTCTCTGGGAAAAACTCATCATAACAGGGAAGGAAATGATTTAAAAAAAATATCAAAATGGAGCTCAGAAATCCAAAGTTTTAATTCCTGGCAAAATTTCAAATAAAACAAGGCCAAATTTTTTTTTGGGTGTCACAGATACTACCCCCCTTAAGAAAAATCTCGTCCTCGAGATTTGTTAAAAGCTGTTTTAAGAAAATTATACGCAATAAAAAAAATGGCTACAGTGAGAGGGCAATAAGTGGTGAAAAACCACAGTGTGAATACTGGTGCTGCGCGGAAAAGTCTACGGTTCGAGACAAAACTGGGTGATTTCTACGCTGGATAAAAAAATTTAGAATAATCTTCTAAATTTAAATATACGCTGGTCGTACCCGAGAGCACAGTGCTCTCTCTGGCCGACAGGTGGACCCGGGGCCCACTGTCAGCCTCTTCTTCTCCCACTGGCTCTTCCTTCTACCTCTGGCTCTCTCTTCCTCCTCTCTCCCGCGCGCTTTCTCTCGCTTTCTCCACCGGCGATGCCTAATGCGTAGGGCATCTAGGCCGTACCGTGGTAGTGCGCGGCGTGCTAGCTGCCGGTGCAGCGTGCACTCACCTCGCGGGCCAGCGCGCTGTCGGCACTGCTCGCGGATTCGACTCCGAACACTGGCGATCGGCGACGAGCGGCGTTGGTGGACTTCGCCCACCGTACACCAAGCTCGAGCTATAAAAACGGCCGGGGTGCCTCTCTCTTCTTCCTCACATCTGGCCTCACTTCTCCTCCTCCTTTCTCCCTTACTGCTTACAGAAGCTCGGTCGAGGCTCTAATGGCGGAGGCGATGCCGGACTGGTTTGTGATCCTGATATGCGGAGGGCTGGCGACGCTGCTGGGGCTCTCTGTGCTCCTGTGCGCGATGATCTTCGACGAGTATTGTGATGCTGCGGCTCGGGTGTTGGCTCTCCGCGGTGGTGGTGATCATGAGGAGTAGATGAAGTATGCCGGGTGCTTACTATTGTTAGGGGGGGGTGATTAACTGGATGTAACACCGTTGCAAAGTTTTGCAAACAGTGTATGTGTCCGTATGATTTTGGCTGTGAGTCTGCTCGTGGTGCTGTGTGAAATTAATTAATCCATGTCGTGAAGTGGCAGGTGTAGCAAATTAGGGAAAAGAAATCTCACTCCAGGATTTCGCGAGGGAAGAGCAGTTAATTTAAAGGAGCATAAACCACAACAAAAACTACACACATAAGTAGAAGCCAATTAATTAACTTGCCGTACAAACTCAGGGTATCACGCATAAGTCATACACATAAATATATGCTGCAAAGAACGAATACAGCAACAACGTCTAAAATGAAAACGGTAACTGAACGGGGTCCTGATAAAATGTCTCTGGTAAAGGAATACACTCCCCTTCTATTGGAGGAAGTGGATTGACCAGTCGATGAATGCGTCTCTCTGTGTCGGGTCTCAGTGGTCTGCCGATGGCAACCTGAGGATTTAAATCTGCGAGGCTCTGGAGATAATCCATCACTCGCTAGTTTAAATGCTCTTGAGCTATGATGTACTGGATAAGGTTGACCAGAACTGGGTCTCTCTCAATCCGCCCACCGGGAAAATACGTTACTTCTCCGGGTGCTGCACGACTCGGAAAGTAATAATATCCTCGCTCGCGGGCATAGGGTACTGCGGATCAAAGACGGGCAATTGCTTCTTTCGCAGCAGCTTCTATGGCCAAGTGTGGGGTTGGCATAGATTTCCCCACGAAGGAAACTTCTATTGGATCTTGGTTGGGGTCTACAGGAGGAATGTGCACTGCTGCCCAATATTCTGAGGTGGATGGGGTGATCCTTGATTTGAATAGCTCGTACTGGGGTGGCTGGGTAGAACCCATGGTACTGCGGGTAAAATCCCACAATAATTTGACAAAGCTACCTGGGGTTGCATCTGGGGTTCTCAGATGAATGCTGGGGTTTGGCATGACAGAAAAAAGCGTGAGTGTTGTGCACAAGGTGGGGGTTGCTGGGTAAGGTCACAAGGTGGCCTTTATATAGCAATGGAGCTGGATCATTTTTACCGTGGTGAAAGGTAATAAATTTGCCAGCTTGGCTCCAAAGGTCGGGTCAGTGTCAGAGATACACATATCTCATAAAGAGACGTGTTACTGTGGTTGTCGTCGGGCTGGTTTTGGTAGTTGTGCCCGGAAGAATATGCAGCTATGCGCTGACCAAACAGGCAAGGCTATTATTAAAACAGAGGCACAAAGATAGGCTGCGTTAATATACGCGGTCGCATGATTACAAAGCGATGATACATTGAAACTTGGTGCTACTCATACTGCTTAGTCTACTTCGTTTATGTCTAAACGGGCGTGCCTGGTGGATGTCGAGGCTTCTCCACGTGTCTCCCTGCAGGGATTAGTCGGAGATGGCGGAGGAACTGCAGGGTCGGGGTAGTGAGAATGACCATCACGGGGATTGTTGGCCACAACCCCGTTGGAGTGTGCTCCCAAAATGCGACGAAGCACCTCTGGGGTTATCGCAGCACCTTGGTCGATGGCTGGGGCAGATCTCGGGGTCTCGATTGGTTGTCCAAACAGCACGGTTGGGTTGTCGGTGTTGGGCTCGTTTCCTTCTCTCGCCGGGGCTCGACGAACCAGCTCTCCACGAGCTGCGATTAGATCAATAGTGATCTGGTCGAACAGCGCCTCTAGTGCACTTACATAGCGCACTAGGTGCAACAATGCGGGGTCCGTCTCGTGATCTCCATTGGCAACTTGGGGTGGTCTACCATACCCTTCTCGTCTGGGGTAGTAGTGGAACGAGTGACAGTTAACTCTGGGCGACAAGTGCCTGAGATGAACTATAGCCTCTCGAGCGGCTAGCTGGATGGCCTGTGGCTCAAAGGAAGTTGTCCTTCCGGTGAACCGGTAGGGACGCTCGGGTGCTAGACTCCTACCGTAAATGTGCACAGTGGCCCAGAATTGGCGGTCTTCACCGCTCATGGGTCCTTGATACACAACATATTCTGGTGGCTCTTCTAACGCGTAGGCACGATGGGTGAGGTTTGCGAGGATGGTCACAAAACCTCCAAGGTGGGTTGCTGTGGTTTCGTTGTGCACGACAGGGCCAGGCATTGTGGCTCGGTTTGGGGTAGCGGCTGTGCGGTGCTGGTTTGGTGTTAGCGCGCCCTTTTTATAGGAAAAAGGGGACGGAATCTTCCTTCGCACGCTTGCGAGAAAGGACTATTTAGGGGCCGGTCACTGGCGCATGAGTGACAGGTTCGATTGATAGGTTGGGCACCGACTGCCAAAAGGTGTTGGGTCACTGTGTGGCTATCTTGCACGAGAAGCTTGACTGGGGTTTGGTTGAGGTCTGGTGGGTTGGTTTGCCTAAGTTTATTGACCGGGCTAAGATAGGATTAGCCAATGGTCAGCCTGGCTCTGATACCAAGACTGTCGCGACCGGTTTTTCCGGGGAAATAAATTTCCAGAAAAGACCGTGGTGCTCATCAGCCCCAGGATTACTGTTAGCTGATGAGGCTCCAACTTGATATAGAAATTCCAAGCAACATACAAAATATGCAGTACAAGACCATTCTGGCCTGTGAGTACAACAAATGGTTTCTAGTGGTTGATGGCGGAAGCGGTTTGTGGATCATCAGTGTCTATGGGACTCCAATTCCCACAGGAACAGCTGACCAGGTTAACTCCTATCTTCGCGAGGTTGCTATCTCCATTGCTTAGGTTCCGGGGCTGTCACCGCGTCACTCCTCTCCGTGCAAGAAAATCTGGCCAAGACAATAGCCAGGGACAAGCCAGTGAGTACTTTGAATGTACTCGCAAACATTATGAACACAGGTATAACAATGATGTGCTAAAATATTTTATGCTCATGACGTCAGTCACAATAGATAAATGAAATTCTGATGCGTGCAAGCAAGTTATTTATAAAAATTGCAATAACATGGTAGTATAAAAAACTTATGAAACAAATAATCAAGTAATGCCACAGTCGGGCGTCTGAGCGACGCCACATAAAGGGCTTTAAAAGAAAATGCCACAGTCGGGCGTCTGAGCGACGCCACATAAAGGGCTTTAAAAGAAAATGCCACAGTCGGACGTCTGAGCGACGCCACATAAAGGGCTTTAAAAGAAAATGCCACAGTCGGGCGTCTGAGCGATGCCACATAAAGGGCTTTAAAAGAAATGCCACAGTCGGGCGTCTGAGCGACGCCACATAAAGGGCTTTAAAAGAAATGATCATAATGAATATCCCGGAGGTAGAACCATCCCAGAGATATTCGGTAATAACAATAATATCACGGGTTAGTCAACAATAATAATAATCATCACAGATATCACAAGTCCCGGTTAGTAATTCCATTTTTCTGGTTAACAGTTTCACCTCCGAAGACCGACACTAAGACCGATACTTGACCCATCCCAGACTGTGATCCTTAACCATGGATACGGCTATTCGAATAGGTTTATTCTCTGCAGAGGGTGTACTCTTTACCCACGAGTAACGGATTTCTTTAGTCCATCAGGACTAATTCCATCTACGGTCTTTTTGTTGAAAACACACCTAACTTGCACACACCAGCTTATCACACACGTGTCTGGAATCACCCACGACACCTGTTAAGCAAACTCTAAGTGGGGAGGCTACAACCTCGCGTAGCATGGGATCAAATTTATATCGCGCGCTCTAAGGGGTGGCCTCCCCTCTCGGTCCCAACCGGAAACACCCATGCTCCCGGACCAGGTGGCCTGCCTACTAGTTACAACCGGTATCTTCCACCATGGCCTCTCTGTACGGTGTGTGCTAGAAAGAGGTTGACAACTTACTGAACCGTACTCTACTTGCTGTAGAGACGAGTGGTAGTACGAAACAAGTATGGGGGTTATTGGAACAAGACTTGATCTACGGTCGACTCAGGAGGTTCAAGTATTCCCTGCATGATTAGTATAACAAATATAATCCATCCAACAGGGTCACCGCTCATATCACCTTGCCATGCCATATCAGACATAACCGTCCCGACGGAGACCGGTGACAAACTCATACCTACCCAAGGCAGAGTTTTTTTCACGGTTTTCTGCCGGTATGCATTTCAAGGCATATGAGGGTGATTATCATCACAAGGGTGTTCGTTTCCAACAGCATGGAAATCAATAACATGCACCCATGCATATGATCATATCACATGAAATAACAAGTCCTTCGAAATGCAGTGGTGTTATAAATGCATCAACGATCACACCAAAAATATTATGCCGGGATTCAGAATGCTTGCCTTCAATGTGTGGAAAGGCAGGGTGCACTCCAAAACTTTTGAAAGCTTCTTCTCTCTCCCAAAATCCTATTTTAAAAAATATATTTGAATTAACACATATTTCAAAAACAGAACCAAAAGTTGTTTGAAATTTTTTCAAATAAATCTTAAAATAAACTAGACCAAATTTGAAGAAGGTAGGAAAAAGAATCAACTCATTTGGATTTATATTTAAAAAGTTATAGCCAGTCAAAGTTCTGGTCAAAATCTGTTTTTAAAAATAAAACAGAAAAGAAAACGTTTCGGCAGAATACGTCTTCGAAAACGGGAGACGTACTGGGGTTAATACGTCTTCACTTAACCGACGTGGATATGCGCAGGGTCACTGACAGTGGGCCCGCCTGGCCCACTGGTCAGGTTTGACCAGTCCGCCCTCCTCCTTCTTCCTCTGTCCCGAGCGGAGGCGGGACTTCGGCGACCAACGCCGGCGAGCGGCGGCTCCTCGCGGCCTCTGGAGGGCGGGGATGGATCCGCACGGCTGGGGCGTTTCTCCCGGTGGTCGAGGGGTCGACAGTGGTGGAAGAAGTCGTCGGCGGTGAGCTTCGCGGCGGAGGGAGGTTTCGGTGCAAAGTGGCTTCGGGGCGGCGGTGGTTCTCGATCGAAATGGAGTAGGGGGAAGGTTTACGGGAGGATGAGGGGGTTCTTGGTGGAGAGAACGAAGAGTGGGAGGCCCTGGTGGTGCCGAATTGGCCGGGGCAGTGGTGGCGGCCGCCGTTGCCGGAGATGGGGATGAAGACCTCCCCCGAGTCGATTGGCTGCCATGGGAGGACTAGGGGAGCACTCTAAGGCTTCCTGCGTGCCCGGGGTGGCTCGGGGCCTCCTCTTATAGGCCGTCGAGGTCGGTTCCGCGGCGGCCGGATAAGCTCTCCGGCGAACCGCCTCGCTGTAGCTTGCAGGGCAATGTGGCGCGGCTGGGGATGACGGCAAGAGCTAGTGGACGAGAGGGCAGTGCTCCAGGGGCCAGGTGGCGAGCCGGGGTGGCTTGGGCGGCGCGGCACGGCGCAGGGCTGTCGGGCGGCGGCGGCGGCTAGCTCTTGGCCTGCCGGGCGCGGCGGGGGCTGCTTGGCGCGTTGCTGCGAGGAGGGGAGCGCGTGGCGTGGTGCGGCAGAGCGAGCCAAAGCGGTGGGGCCGGCGTGTCGGCTCGGGCGCGTGGCTGCAATTGGCGCGCTCTGGGCGTGTCCAGTGCACGCACACCAGATGTTCGACACAATGCCGCGGCATGCTACAGGTCGCAGGTGAGGGTGGGGTTTACCAGATCGAGGTTAGGAGTAACTGGGAGTCTAGTGGACATGCTTGTTTGATCAACGGTGCAAGCTCATAGTGCAATGCCACCATTCATGTCAAAACAGAACATGTCCGCAGGGTGTTTGAGAAAATGCCAATGGCACTTAGGCAAGTCTTGGAGTGGCCAAAAACTCCAGATTGGGGTCTCTTTAGATGCAAGAGAGAGTGGTGAGGTTAGTTGGACAAAAGGGGAGACTTGCTAGTGCAAGTTTTACAAAACTACATTTCTGGACAGGAAATAAATAGCATTATTTCATGAATCAAAAATGATCCAAAAGGTGCATGCTCTTGGACTTAAGGGTTTAACATGGGGGACTACAAGTAGGAGAAATAATCAAGGGTATAGGAGCAGCTAAAATGGTGGTTGCTGTACAAATCCTCAAGTTGGTCCAGAATGGAAATGAGGTTGATTCACTCAAATTTTTCAAAGAACATAATTAGGTTTTTGCACAAAGTGAAATAATATGCTCCTACTGACCTCCCTTAATTTTGGTAGAAGTTTTAAAGAAATATTTAAATAGGTTGCTGTGAAAAAATGCACTCTGGACCAGAGAAGAAAAATTGACAGTAGGGCTCAAAATATTTCATGGATGAAATATATTTTTGCATAAAAGTTATTTAAAATAATCACATGACATCTCCAAATTTTTGTGGAAATTTTAGGTGAGTCCATCAAATGGTTGTAGTTCAAATATGGTCAGATAACCTTGAAAAAAAAACTATTTTCAAGAAAGTAAAGATCAAGCAATTTAATTATTTAATTAGTTACACTGATAACAGCAAAGTTTTTCTTGAGAGGTTAAACAAGTCCAACAACATAATTGAAAAGTTTTCTCTCTGGGAAAAACTCATCATAACAGGGAAGGAAATGATTTAAAAAAATATCAAAATGGAGCTCAGAAATCCAAAGTTTTAATTCCTGGCAAAATTTCAAATAAAACAAGGCCAAATTTTTTTTTGGGTGTCACATAAGTATGGAGTGTCTAGCCCACAAGGTGCTAAAGGTAAGATCAATATTCTCTCAAGCCCTATCTGCCACTGATACGACTCTACGCACACCGAACGTTTGCTTCCAACTAGCAACAAGAAATAAAACTATGTTGTGGGTATGTAGAGGATAACTTTGTATGATACCGGAGAGCTAAAACATAAAAGTAGGTGCTGTTATAATAAAGTTAGAATATATTACTAAATATTATAAATAGCGAGTGTGGAATAATGGTGAATCGGTGTGCGGAATTGTCCTAGGCAATTGTTAACAAGACCGATAATCACTATTGCAGTTTCATATGAGGGAGAGGCATAAGCTAACATACTTTCTCTTCTTGGATCATATGCATTTATGATTGGAACTCTAGCAAGCATCCTCAACTACTAAAGATCATTAAGGTAAAACCCAACCATAGCATTAAAGCATCAAGTCCTCTTTATTCCCATACGCAACAACCTACTTACTCGGGTTTGTGTTTTAGTCACTCACGCAACCCACTTAAGCGAATAACGAACGTATTGCAACACCCTACAGCGGGAATCCCTCATGCTTGCGTGACACGGAGGGCACAATAGGACAGCACCAATAAAACATACAACTCATACCAATCTAGATCATCAATCAACCCAAAGACAAAAGATATCTACTCAAAACATCATAGGATAGCAACACATCATTGGATCATAATATGTGGCATAAAGCACCATGTTCAAGTAGGGATTACAGCGGGTTACGGGAGAGTGGACCGCGTAAAAGAGATGAGGATGGTGATGATGATGGTGATGTTGATGAAGACGATCACCGCGGCGATGATTCCCCTCCCGATGGCACTCCGGTGCCAACAAGAGAGAGGAGGAGAGGTTCTCCCCCTTGTGCTTCGTCCTCCATGGTTTCCCCCCTCTGGTCCTTGGGCTTCATGGTGATGATTGCCCCTCCGAGATCCTCCTCCATGGCCTCCGGTGATGATGGCCCCCTCCGGCAGGGTGCCGGAGAGGGCCTAGATTGATTTCTCGTGGCTACGGAGGCTTGCGGCAGCGGAACTTCTGATCTAGGTTAATTCCCGAAGGTCTCTATATTTATAGGAATATTTGGCATTGGTTTCACGTCAGGGGGGGTCTCCGGGCTATCCACGAGATAGGGGGGCGCTCCCTAGGGGGGGGGGGTCGGTGTCAAAACCGGCGGATCTCGGGTAGGGGGTCCCGAACTGTGCGTCTAAGGCTAATTGTAACAAGGGACTGGGGACACGATGTTTTACCCAGGTTCGGGCCCTCTCGATGGAGGTACTACCCTACTTCATGCTTGATTGATCTTGATGATATGAGTATTACAAGATTTGATCTACCACGAGATCATAGAGGCTAAACCCTAGAAGCTAGCCTATTGTATGATTGTTGATGATCGTGAGTCCTACGGACTAAACCCTCTGGTTTATATAGACCCCGGTGGTGGCTAGGGTTACAATAGTCGGTTTACAGAGAAGGAGATCTACATCTGAATCACCAAGCTTGCCTTCCATGCCAAGGAGAGTCCCATCCGGACACGGGACGAAGTCTTCTATCTTGTATCTTCATAGTCCAACAGTCTAGCCAAAGCATATAGTCCGGTTGTTCGGATACCCCCTTATCCAGGACTCCCTCAGTAGCCCCTGAACCAGACTTCAATGACGATGAGTCCGGCCCGTAGATTGTCTTCGGCATTGCGAGGCAGGTTCCATCTCCGAATACCCAAAGATAAATTCCGAACACAAGGACCGTGCCTGGCTCTGCAAGATAACATTCCATATACCACCGTAGAGAGAATAATAATAATCCACGAATCTAATCTGCCGAAAATTCTTCGATAAGTGACATCATGCCCTGGTCCGGTTTTTATTCAAACCGTTTTCTACAACCTGCTTCCACACACATCGCGAGGCGGTTTCTTTGGCACGTCATGTCAAAGCAGAGATCGTGTCCCCTTATCACGGGATCCTCTTCAATAGAGGCATGGGTAGCCTAACCGCACCATCAATTACGGTAAGTGGGGAACGAGCAGGCTCCGTTAGGCAAGTGGGGAGGTGTAAAGTTTTATCACCTTTATAAAGGGGAGAAGCCTCCTCCTTTCTACCCACGCCTTCCTCTGCTTCCGCTCGCCCCTTTCCTTTTGCTTGAGCTCCAGCGCCCAAGCATTCATCTTCCCCACCAAAGAGGTCCTCCAAATATGTCCGGAGCTAGAGGCAAATGGATGGCCTCCGCCGTCCAGGAGAAGGACATTAAGAAGCTGCGGGCTGCCGGATATTTGGCCAAGAAAATCAGCCACCGTCTTCCAACGGCGGGACAGATTGTCCCTACTCCGGAGCCCCATGAGAGAGTTGTTTTCCTCCCCCATTTCGTCCGCGGGCTCGGGTTTCCCCTCCACCCTTTTGTTCGCGGCATCATGTACTACTACGGGATTGATTTCCACGATCTATCCCCCAATTCTTTCCTCAATATCTCGACATTTGTTGTCATGTGTGAGGCCTTCCTCCGTATCTCGCCGCACTTCGGGCTATGGCTCAAGATCTTCAATGTGAAGCCCAAAGTGGCGAGCGGCGAACACGCTGAGTGCGGAGGCGCCATGGTGAGCAGGATGCCCAAGGTCACATGGCCGATGGGTACTTTCAACGACTCCGTCAAGTAGTGGCAGCAACAATGGTTCTATATCACTGAGCCGTGCGGCAAAAGGTGGGCCGCTGCTTCTGTGTTTCGATCTGGAGCCCCTTTGAGGCTCACATCCTGGCCCAAGAAGGGCATAAACTGGTCGTCGCCTGGTGAACTGTCAGTGATCCAGGCGCGCGTCAAAGGTATGGAGGACAAGGGCGTCAGGCTTGTTGACATGGTCCAGGTGATGCTGGTCCGCCTGATCCTCCCTTGTCAGCACAGAGGCTATAACTTGTGGGAGTACGACCCGGCCGAGCACCGGACCCCGCGGGAGCTTTTCGGCTCCTCACACAAGGACATCTGGAATGTACTCTTTAAGTCCGGCAAACCATGGCCGGACTCGGCCGCAGACCACGGGCATCAATTGTCCCACCCCGCCAGTCCAGTAAGTCGTCATCATATCTTGGTTATTCGTATATTTCATCGATACGTCCCGAAGGAGTTGTTTTTAACTGTCTTTCCACAATCGCCTTTGGGAATGGACGAAGGTGGCGGAGCGGATTCATTGTCTGGCCCCGCCATCGGAAGAACCGGCGGGACCTCTTCTGACGAAGATGCTGGTCCCAGCGCCTTATAAGGCACCGAAGAAGGAGGCCAAAGAGAAGGCCAAGGAGACTAGGAGCGGTCTCCGTCATCGCGGCACTTCGGACACGAAGTCCGAAGACTCCGGCAACCCTCCATCCTCCAAAGAGAACGAGGAGGAGGAAGGGGACGAAGAGGAGAAAGAGGATGAGGAGGAAGAAGAGCCCGATTCCCCTATGAGGGGGAGGAAAAAAAAGGATAGCTTCCTCATCCTTAGAGGCAGATTCGCCTAAGAGGGGAAGAACATCCATCCCCGAGGCGTCCATCACGGCCACCGACAGCAGCTCGGAGGAGGATTCTAGGGCCCAGCCCCTGGTACAATCGTAAGTGCACGAAATCCAAACATATCCATGCACCCAGAATTTGCTAGAATGTAGTATTTTGATTCGCAACGTGCTTTTTACAGTTCAGCGAGGTATTCGGCCCAACAGGCCTCATCGGAGGACTCGTTAGGTTCTGATGCCTTGGAGAGTGAAACACCTCCCAGGGCCCCTTCCCAAGAGCCTGGCTGCGACACCGAGGTGTTGTCCAAAAGAGACCTAAGCCAGGGGGGCATACCTCGAAAGTCGGACGCGCGGGAGCGGCGGTTCCCATGAATGTCGACGGTGGGGGCGGTCGTGGATCCAGCCCGCAGCCGGACACAGTCTCGGAGGCCCTTAAGGCTCCGAGATCAAACAGGTAGCCCCTCTTGACTGGAGGGGGCGATCCTTCTCCGCCTACGGCCTTTGTCCAACCGAAGGCATCAGGCGGCCTATCAACAGCACTAGAGAGTGCGTCCATTATTGATGAACACCGCGCCCTTATGGGCGTGGTGATAGAAAAGATTCAGGCCGCCGAGAGCGGACTGAATGAATCCTGCGTCAGCATTATAAAAGGCTTGGAGGTATGTATAGAAGACTGTCATAGTATTGATAGTATCCCCTGATACACTGTCCGGAGAGGACAGGAACCGGACAGGGGATCATCCCCGTCTGTAGGAGAACTAGCTAATGACGTATACATTTTATGGATCCGATTTCTGTGGCGACTGCCTCCTTTCATGCTGCGGAAGTATCCGGACTCAAGCAGAGTCTAGTGCGGGCCGAGGAGGAACTCGGCCGAGTGAAGAAGTAGCTGGAGGACCAACAAGGTATGATTGGAAACTTTTAGTAAGCTTTAGCACAAGTAAGTAGTTGTGACTATCTTAGAGTGTATATATCGCGCACTCCAGGGGCAAATGCCGAAATTGAGGCTCTCAAGAAGGCTGTTGCCTTGGCCGAAAAGAAGGCAGCCGCTGAGCAGGCTCTCCGTGAGAAACACGAGGCGAGGGTCGTGGAAGCTGAACGAGAGCTTCAGGAGGCCGTAGGGAGAAATGAGAGTTTGAGGCAGAGTTTATCATTGAAAGAATCCGAACTCGCCCAAGTTGTCCGGACCGCGACTGAGGTTCGGGAGGAAACCCAGGCTGCACTGAAGGATATTCAGGAGGCGCGGAAGATTGCGGCCGGAAGGGGTTTTATATTTTTGTTCAAAGCACCTTACGCTTTCGCAGGGAAGATTCATGGTGACCCATCGAACCTTAATTTTTTCAGGAGCATTCGCGGATTTGCCGCGCAACATATATGATGCTGCCCAATTCTGCCGAGCTGAGAAGAAGGAAACTGTGGAGAAGCTCTTCTGGTCGCGGTATTTGGCACCGAACTTCTATTGGGGAATGTTGCAGAAAATAATAAAATTCCTACGGTTTCACCAAGATCAATCTATGAGTTCATCTAACAACGAGAGAGAGGAGTGCATCTACATACCCTTGTAGATCGAGCGGAAGCGTTCAAGGGAACGGGGTTGAGGGAGTCGTACTCGTCGTGATCCAAATCACTAGAGATCCTAGCGCCGAACGGACGGCACCTCCGTGTTCAACACACGTACGGTTGGGTAGACGTCTCCTCCTTGTTGATCCAGCAAGGGGGAAGAGAGGTTGATGAAGATCCAGCAGCACGACGGCGTGGTGGTGGATGCTGCAGCGATCTCGGCAGGGCTTCGCCAAGCTTCTGTGAGAGGGAGAGGTGTAGCAAGGGGAGAGGGAGGCGCCAAGAGCATGGGTGCAGCTGACCTCCCTCCCCCCCTCTTTATATAGGGCCCCTAGGTGGGCGGCGACCAAGGGGGTGCCTTGCCCCCCAAGGCAAGTGGAGGCGCCCCCCACCCTAGGGTTTCCAACCCTAGGCGCAGGGAGGGCCCAAGGGGGGGCGCACCAGCCCACCTGGGGCTGGTTCCCTTCCCACTTCAGCCCATGGGGCCCTCCGGGATAGGTGGCCCGACCCGGTGGACCCCCGGGACCCTTTCGGTGGTCCCGGTACAATACCGATGACCCCCGAAACTTTCCCGATGGCCGAAACTCGACTTCCTATATATAATTCTTTACCTCCAGACCATTCCGGAACTCCTCATGACGTACGGGATCTCATCTGGGACTCCGAACAACTTTCGGTTTACTACATACTCATATCTCTACAACCCTAGCGTTACCGAACCTTAAGTGTGTAGACCCTACGGGTTCGGGAGACATGCGGACATGACCGAGACGCCTCTCCGGTCAATAACCAACAGCGGGATCTGGATACCCATGTTGGCTCCCACATGCTCCTCGATGATCTCATCAAATGAACCACGATGTCGAGGATTTAAGTAACCCCGTATACAATTCCCTTTGTCAATCGGTACGTTACTTGCCCGAGACTCGATCGTCGGTATCCCAATACCTCGTTTAATCTTGTTACCGGCAAGTCACTTTACTCATACCGTAATGCATGATCCCGTGACCAGACACTTGGTCACATTGAGCTCACTATGATGATGCATTACCGTGTAGGCCCAGAGATACCTCTCCGTCATACGGAGTGACAAATCCCAGTCTCGATTTGTGCAACCCAATAGACACTTTTGGAGATACCCGTAGTGCACCTTTATATTCACCCAGTTACGTTGTGACGTTTGGCACACCCAAAGCACTCCTACGGTATCTGGGAGTTGCACAATCTCATGGTCAAAGGAAATGATACTTGACATTTGGAAAAGCTCTAGCTAAACGAACTACACGATTTTTGAGCTATGCTTAGGATTGGGTCTTGTCCATCACATCATTCTCCTAATGATGTGATCCCGTTATCAATGACATCCAATGTCCATAGTCAGGAAACCATGACTATCTGTTGATCAACGAGCTAGTCAACTAGAGGCTCACTAGGGACATGTTGTGGTCTATGTATTCACATGTGTATTACGATTTCTTGATAATACAATTATAGCATGAATAATAGACAATTATCATGAACAAAGGAATATAATAATAAAATTTTTATTATTGCCTCTAGGGCATATTTCCAACACTATCTGGTGTAGTTTGTCGACCAGCTAAAACAGCTAATCGAGCTGCATCAGGCGGCCGAACTAGCCATGAAGGATTTAGTTATCCGGCTGTGGCCTGCGGAGCCCATACCGAGCAGTTTCTTTGCGCTCGTGAAGCGGATTAGGAGGGCATGCCCTCGGCTGGACGTCATTAAGCGGTCAGTGTGCCTAGAAGGGGCACGAATGGCATTTGCCTGTGCGAAAGTGCACTAGGGGAAGCTTGATGCTGAGAAGCTGATGACCGAGGGGCCTCTGGAGGGGAAGGAGCACCGCAAGCCCGAATTATATTATGATGGCATCCTGAAAGGCGCCCGCCTCGTGGCCGAGGAATGTACGAAAGACATTATTTTTCCCTGAAAGCAATTGTGCTATACTTTGTAAGGCAAAAACAGAGTCACTTATATGTAGGTGCCTATCATGTGTAAATTTTATTCCTGTGCGGCTGTTTAATATGTTAGTCTGGAGAGTTGGCCAGTCGTCGGCTTCTGCCCCCACGTAGGAACTACGGGGGTGTTCGGGATACACCTGAACACTCTTTGTCCCATTCTTGGGTCCATGAAGGAGGTGTTCAGCACAACGAACCAGGCAATCGGACTATAAGTCTTTATTACTCTCACTTAGCCATAGGATTTCGAGTATGGGCGGCGCAGCCCCCGGTGTTTGGAAGACCGCACGCGGGGCTCTAATAGCGCCTGATCGGTGGACCGATCCGTCGCACGCTGCATTTTATTATGGCATTATGCGGAATAAATCCTTAAAGATTTGACGACCTCTCGAACAGCTGACCAGCTCTCGCCTTATCATGATAGTCGGTTTTCGGCTTTCTCTACTGAGGTGTTCGTCCGGCAGAACCGGGACACAATCGCAGTAGTTCTCCCAGCGCTACCTTAGCCGATATTGCGGAACGTAAGGTACCAAAACATGGGAGCTGGGCAAACCCAACCAATGACCCAAGACATGATTCGGAGCTGATGCATATAATTCTATAAGTTCGGGGTCCCGAACGACTGAGAAGGTGTTCGGACTTTAGACGTCGTAGTATGGGTGCGGGGAAGCCCCTGACGTTTTGAAGGCATAACAAGATGTTCGGATGCCGTTATGACAAAATGTCGTTAAAAAAATAGCAGGTAAGCGTCAAATGCCTCCGCATGCTGTATTTAAGTAATACGTCTATGCGTATGGGTACGGTGCATATTATAAAAGAGAGGCATGACGACAGAACCTATTGGGGCCGGGAGGTGGTTGGATGTGCGCGGGTCCAGAGGAATATCCGGATTGTGTTTAGGTGGGGTGGGCATCCCTCCTGTATGTGTCCGAGCTGATTCCAAGATGCCGGCCCGGTTGTGCGCGAGGGTGA
Source organism: Triticum dicoccoides (assembly GCF_002162155.2). Taxonomy (NCBI): domain Eukaryota; kingdom Viridiplantae; phylum Streptophyta; class Magnoliopsida; order Poales; family Poaceae; genus Triticum; species Triticum dicoccoides. Next base: position 50,142,190 of record NC_041391.1, read on the forward strand.
ACCTCCAAATAGTGCTTAAGAGGCATCTGTGAGCATTGGCTGAGCCGTGGATGTGATCCGTCTAGGTTATGCTGAAGGGTCTATATGAGCTATGATTATGTTGGGGTATCCTGAAGTAGTTCGGACTTCGTTATCAGTGTCCAGGAGTTCAGCTGTCGAATCTAAGTTCGATTGAGAAAAAACCATGACTCGCTGCTTCAGTGATGAAAGTAGCCGAATATCCTTCAGCGCCGAGGTTAAGCTCGGTCTTGGCCACATTCGTGACTTTGTCACGTGGGTCTTGAGTGGTAATGCATTGAGTCGTAGTGTATCCTGGCGGTGCTGAGTAGCTCATGCCTAGAAGTGTTAGACCAAAAGTGGGTATGATGCTTTTGGCTATCTGGAGACCAGCTCCAGGGTGGCGGGGCCTGGATGGCCATCGCGCTTATTTATGATACTCTATAATGAGTTATTTGGTGAGTCTAATCCTCAAGTTACTAGTTCCCTGGACTTGGCGATCCAGGCTTCTTCATGCTCCATCTGGTGCCATCCTGCCGATTTGTTTAAAGACCCAGCATTCTCTATTTGTATGATTGGCTGCTGCTCCTGGGGTACCATGGATTTGACATGGTTGGTCAAGTATGCGGTTCAAGCTGGAGGGGCTCGGATTAAGATGTTGAAGTCTCTTTTCCCTCTCAATGGTTTGAGGATTACGAGCTCTTGTGTTGATCGTTGTTCCTCGGACGCCGTTCTTTGTCTTGGGACGCTTATATTTGTTGCACCAAGGTTTGTAGACTCTATTTCTGTCCGTTGATGCGTATGGGGTACTTGTTATGTTGTTGTTTAGTATGTAACGCTGGTCTTGTGCGTAGCCCCTTGCCGCAGTGTGCTGTCGGCCGGGTGTAGGCCTGCGTTTGATTTTCAGTGCCGCCTCCTCGAATTGAGGTAGTAACCTGTGCTTTGGGTAGTATTTTGTTTGGCACGTGAGTCCGTATTCTTCGGCTGCCCGAGCCTTAGTCCGTTTGTCTATGAGCAGATCTCGGTCATCTTGGAGCTGCTGCTGCTTCATCTTCAGGCTTCTTGCAGTGGCTATGAGCCTGCTCTTGAAGCGCTCCTGCTCTATGGGATCCTCTAGTACGCCGAATTCGTCGTCACTGTCATGGAAATATCACGTCAGATGTCCTCGTGAAAGGACTTAGTCGTGGAGCCATCGCGACGGGGTAGCTTAAAGGGGTTAAGCCGGACAAAGGACACAAGGATTTTATACTAGTTCGCCCCCTTCGATGAAGGTGAAAGCCTACGTCTAGTTGTGTTGGGATTATTGGGGTCTCGATAGCCAGGGAGCAAACACGCTATGCCTAGCTCTCGAGTTGTTGTTTCTTGTTCCTGAACCGCCACCGGGTCGTCCCCTTATATACACGGGTTGACGCCCGGCCGGTTTACAGAGTCCCGAGGCCAGCTTATACAAGTGTCCGGCTCGGTCTCTCCTTTCCTAACTTACAATACAAGTTACATAACCATGGCTGTTTACCACTATGGGCCCTAATCCGTCTTTGGGCTCCGGGCCTCTAAGCTTCATTAGTAAAGCACCATCTTCTGGGTCTTCCTGGGCTTCAATATAGTTGAAGGTGAACCGGCCCCTCCTGGGCGGTTTACACTCAGTAGTTATATCCCCAACATTAGGCCCTAGGTTGATTTGAACCTGTTCATGTCAATCTTCAATACTTAAAGAAGTTCTGTGAACATCTCCTTATATTTCTTGCAAACCGCCATGATGTATTCTCCTGTAAACTTTGTTAAACTGCCGTGACATCATCCTCTGGACACAGCAACGGATCGTCATGACGTCATCTCTGTATAAAATGATTAAAAAGATTCCTTTCATTAATGGTATCCCAAAGATCGAGGCGACAGCCATGCCCACTTTTGCCGCTTTAGGCTCCTTGATTCCCGCGCGTGCCATTTTTCCCTTTGACTTATAAATAGGCTCAGGAGTCCTTTCTTTCTTCCCCTTCCGTGAATCTTCTTCCTCCTCGCGACGCTCAAGCTCTGAAGCTCCGCCGCCGCCCTCAACCTTTGAGCACTGCATCGACAAAGGCCGCTGCATCAACCTAATTGTACCATAAACCTGCGGCTCTTCTCCGCTATCCTTGCGCATCTGGTAAGCCTCCTCCTCTCAACCATAGATCTGTATTTTGGGTTTCTGTGTTCATCCGTGTTCATACGTGTTCATCTTTGCTTGCTGCCTTTTTGTGTATTGTTGAAACTAGATGAACTTATCATCCTCCTCTGGAGGCCACTGATACATAACTTAGTCTACCTCGCCGTATTATCTCCTCTTGCCTTGATAGTTCCCTTCTGGACTTATGGTGTTCTGTCGTCGCCATTTTAGGGCTCAGAATAATCTTCTTACTGAACCACGGTAGATCCAAATTTACACTATTATTTTGTGAAACCTGTTTCTATCGACACTTAGTAGATTTTTAGCTCTAGCTCTTCCACCTAAGGGCGGTTTAACTTTTAGTAGTTGACAATCCGCCATATGCCATTAGCCCTCACTTAAACCGCCATCTTGACTCGAATAGTAATTTCCGGTTTATCTCACATGTCTGCTTTGATCAAACTCCCGGTTTAACACCGATTAGTGCACTTGAATCGTCAATCGTAAACCGGCCTTCATTTTTCCTTTACAGTTTGCTTTCCAAGATGACCAAACAATTCTCTGCTTGCAACTGGGTTCCATCCCGGATCGCGGAAACACAAATCAATGGATATGTTACCACTGGCGCTTTAGCCTCAAAAAGGGTCCTTCATTGGCAAGTCCTTGGCCCTGAGTGCCCTCCTGAACTTCAAGATGGAGAGGTGATTATATTTATGCAACACTTAGACCGGGGATTCAGCCCGCCCGAATCAAAAAATTTCCGGGATGTCCTTGCGAGCTTTCAACTCCACCCACAAGATATTGGACCAAACTCCGTGTCCAATATATGCAATTTTCAAGTGTTCTGTGAAGTTTACTGAGGGAGTCCCAGATTAGGGGGTGTCCGGATGACCGGACTATGACCTTTGGCCGGACTCCTGGACTATGAAGATACAAGATTGAAGACTTCGTCCCGTGTCCAGATGGGACTTTCCTTGGCGTGGAAGGCAAGCTTGGCGATGCGGATATGTAGATCTCCTCCCATTGTAACCGACTCTGTGTAACCCTAGCCCTCTCCGGTGTCTATATAAACCGGAGGGTTTTAGTCCGTAGGACGAACAACAATCATACCATAGGATAGCTTCTAGGGTTTAGCCTCTTATATCTCATGGTAGATCTACCCTTGTACTACCCATATCATCAATATTAATCAAGCAGGAGTAGGGTTTTACCTCCATCGAGAGGGCCCGAACCTGGGTAAAAACATCGTGTCCCTTGTCTCATGTTACCATCCGCCTAGACGCACAGTTCGGGACCCCCTACCCGAGATCCGCCGGTTTTGACACCCACATTGGTGCTTTCATTGAGAGTTCCTCTGTGTCGTCACCTTTAGGCCCGATGGCTCATCCAATCATCAACAACGATGCGGTCCAGGCGAGACTTTTCACCCCGGACAAATCTTCGTATTCGGCGGCTTTGCACTGCGGGCCAATTCACTTGGCCATCTGGAGCAGATCGAAAGCTACACCCCTGGCCATCAGGTCAGGTTTGGAAGTTTGAACTACACGGCTGACATCCGCGGAGACTTGATCTTTGACGGGTTCGAGCCACAGCCGAGCGCGCCGCACTGTCATGATGGGCATGATCTAGCTCTGCCACCGGACAGTGCCCAGGAGGCCGCCTCAGTGTCTGCTCCGACCCTTAGCTCGGAGCCGACTGCGCCAATCGAGGACGGGTGGCTGGACACCGCCTCGGGGGCTGCAATCTCTACGGCGATCGAGCCGAATACCAGCCCTGTCATTTGCGAAGCCCGTGACTCCAAGGTGCCGGACTCCTTTCCGGACTCCGAGCCTTCCGCACCCCTGCCGATCGAACCCGATTGGGCGCCGATCATGGAGTTCACCACCGCGGACATCTTTCAGCACTCGCCCTTTGGCGATGTCCTGAATTCACTAAAGTCTCTCTCCTTATCAGGAGAGCCCTGGCCGGACTATGGTCAGCAAGGTTGGGATGCAGACGACGAAGAAATTTGAAGCCCACCCACCACCCACTTCGTATCCACTGACGATGATTTAACCGACATGCTCGACTTCGACTCCGAAGACATCGATGGTATGGACGACGATGCAGGAGACGACCAAGAACCAGCGCCTATAGGGCACTGGAAGGCCACCTCGTCATATGACATATACATGGTGGACACCCCAAAAGAAGGGAATGGCGATGGAACAGCGGAGGATGACCCCTCCAAAAAGCAGCCTAAGCGCCGGCGTCAGCGGCGCCGCTCTAAATCCTGCCAAAGCAAAAACGGCGATTCCGGAACCGGAGACAATAACACCCCGGTCAATGCCGAAGACAACCCCCTCCAGCAGGATTCAGCGCAGGAGGATGGAGAAGCCATCCCTCATAAGAGAGCGGCAGACAAAGAGGTAGAGGACGACAATTACATGCCTCCCTCCGAAGACGAGGCAAGCCTCGCCGACGACGAATTAGTCGTGCCTGAGGATCCCGTCGAACAAGAGCGTTTCCAACGCAGGCTTATGGCCACGGCAAGTAGCCTCAAGAAAGAACAACAATAGCTTAGAGCTGACCAAGACTTGCTAGCCAACAGATGGATTGAAGTCCTTGCGGCCAAAGAGTACGAACTCGAACGCCCCTCCAAGAGCTACCCAAAGCACAGGCTGCTACCCCGACCGGCCACCCCCGTGGCTGCGACAGAGAGGCCTCGCGGCCATCAATTCAAGCCGCACCCCGGCGCCGCTCAAAAAGTACCAAGGCATGGGGAAACACGCCAGACCTGCGAGACATATTGGAGGACAAGGCAAGACAAACAAGATCGATCTACGGATCGCGTGGGCGCCCCACGACACGTGATGATAACCGTCACGCCGGATACGGCAAATATGGTCAGGCCGAACACATCAGACAAAGCTCATCTGGGCTACGTCATGATATAGCCCAGTACAGAGGCGCTGCACACCCACTATGCGTCACAGATGAAGTGATGGATCACCAAATCCCTGAGGGGTTTAAACCCGTAAACATCGAATCATACGATGGCACAACAGATCCCGCGGTATGGATCGAGGATTATCTCCTTCATATTCACATGGCCCGCGGTGATGATCTACACGCTATAAAATACCTCCCACTCAAGCTTAAAGGACCAGCTCGGCATTGGCTTAACAGCCTGCCAGCAGAGTCAATTGGTTGCTGGGAGGACCTGGAAGCCGCATTCCTTGACAATTTCCAGGGCACTTATGTGCGACCACCAGACGCTGATGACCTAAGCCACATAATTCAGCAGCCAGAGGAATCGGCCAGACAATTCTGGACACGGTTCCTAACAAAGAAAAATCAAATAGTCGACTATCCGGACGCAGAGGCCCTCGCAGCCTTCAAGCATAACATCCGAGACGAATGGCTTGCCCGACACCTAGGACAGGAAAATCTGAAATCCATGGCAGCCCTCACAACACTCATGACCCACTTTTGCGCGAGAGAAGACAGCTGGCTCGCTCGCAGTAATAACATGTCCAAGAGCCCTGGTAATTCGGATACCAAGGACAACAATGGCAGGTCGCGTCGTAACAAGCACAAGCGCCGCATTAACGGCAACAATGCTGAGGATACGGCAGTCAATGCCGGATTCAGAGGCTCTAAACCCGATCAGCGGAAAAAGCCATTCAAAAGAAATACTCCGGGCCCGCCTAGTTTGGACCGAATACTCGATCGCTCATGCCAGATACACGATACCCCCGAAACACCAGCCAATCACACCAACAGGGATTGTTGGGTGTTCAAGGAGGCAGGCAAATTAAGTGCCGAAAACAGAGACAAGGGGCTGCATAGCGATGATGAGGAGGAGCCCTGGCCGCCGAACAATAGGACAGAAGGGCTTTCCCCCACAAGTGCGGACAGTGAACATGATATACGCAATCCACATCCCCAAAAGGGAGCGGAAGCGTGCACTTAGGGACGTATATGCGTTGGAGCCAGTTGCCCCAAAGTGCAACCCATGGTCCTCCTCGCCGATCACCTTTGATCGAAGGGACCACCCCACTAGCATCCGTCACGGCGGATTCGCCGCATTGGTTCTAGACCCAATCATTGACGGATTTCACCTCACTAGAGTCCTCATGGACGGCGGCAGCAGCCTGAACCTCCTTTATCAGGATACAGTGCGAAAAATGGGCATAGATCCCTCAAGGATCAAACCCACAAAGATGACCTTTAAAGGCGTCATACCAGGTGTAGAGGCCAGTTGTATAGGCTCAGTTACACTTGAAGTGGTCTTCGGATCCCCGGATAATTTCCGAAGCGAGGAGTTAATCTTCGACATAGTCCCGTTCCGTAGTGGCTATCACGCCGTGCTCGGGCGAACCGCATTTGCAAAGTTCAATGCGGTGCCGCACTATGCATACCTCAAGCTCAAGATGCCAGGCCCTTGAGGAGTCATTACGGTCAATGGAAACACCGAACGCTCTCTCCGAACAGAGGAGCACACGGCGGCCCTCACGGCGGAAGTACAAAGTAGCCTCTCAAGGCAATTCTCCAGTCCGGCTGTTAAACGTCCGGACACCGTCAAGCGCACCCGGAGTAACCTACGACAAGACCATCTGGCACGTTCCGAGCAAGCATAGCAGTGCAGCCCCAACCCTAGCCCTCGCGAGATTGCGAAACCAGTACCACGCATACATAATTACGCTCTGGAAATACCATGGGCATAAGGGGAGGGGCACAACCACGGCACGCCCAACAGTCGGCTCAACCGCACCAGGGGCTCCAAATTTTGTCATTTCTTTTTTCTTACTTTTAGGACTCCATTCTCCGGAAGGCCTGTCCGGTAGTACAATCGCCGAACACATGATGCAACAGCCAGGGAGGCAGCAAGCTACATCGAATGTCCAGGTGGTCTCTTTAATGAGCTAAATACCTGTCTTACATAAAGTCCCGCAGCTTGCCCTTGGAGGGGGACATGTCAAATAATCCCATCCCTTGCTTATCACACTATTTGTATCGTTCTGCATTCACAGCAGCCTCTTAATAAACAATAAATAGCTCTTGTCTATTATTGCATTCTTTTTTATGTAAATATGTTCAGTTATGACATTATGCAACCGTACACTTTGGTACGGCCAATACATTAGGGGCTTAAGTACACCAGAATATGGTGTGAGAAGACCGAACACTCTCACGAGTGCAGCACCCCAAACTTATAGCATTATATGCATCGGCTCCGAATCATGTCTTGGCTCAATAGTTGGGTTTGCCCGGCTCCCATGTTTTGGTACCTTACGTTCCGCTATGTCGGCTAAGGTAGCGCTGGGAGAACTACTGTGATTGTGCCCCAGTTGAGCTGGGTTAAACACCTCAGTAGAGAAAGCTAAAACTGACCGTCATGATAGGGAGAGAGCCGGTCGCTGTTCGAGATGTTTTTCGAGTCCCTAAAGACTTATGCCGCTTAGAGCGAGGAGCTGGCTTTGTCCGGCCTAGGCGTGGACAGCACCCCAAACTCGGTCTTCTGAATACTAGGGGCTTCGCCGAAATTAAAAATTATAGAATTCTATGGCTAAGTGAGAGTGATAAAGCATTATAGTACGATTGCCTTGTTCTTTGTGCTGAGCGCCTCACCTCGAAGGACCCAAGAATGGGAACAAGAGCGCTCAGGTTTATCCCGAACACCCCAGCACTCGTGGCATGGGGGTAGAAGCCGACGACTTGCATCTCTCAGATTTAATAAACGGCCGCACATCAAGTAATATCTTAAATTCAAAAAGCGTTGCTTAGCGCATATGAACATGTTTTCAGCGCACAGGATAAACACGAGCGAGTTTACTCAAAAATTAAATCCTTGGAACATTCGTTCGCCACAAGGCGGGCACCCTTCAGGACGCCCTCATAATACATCTCGGGCCTGCGATGCTCCTTCCCCTCCGGTGGCCCATCTGTCACCAGCTTCTCAGCATCCAGCTTGCCCCCGTGCAATTTAGCACGGGCAAGGGCCCTACGGGCGCCTTCGATGCATACGGAGAGCTTGATGACTTCAAGCCATGGACAGGCATCCACCAGCCGCCTCATCAGCCCAAAGTAGCTCCCAGGCATGGCCTTCCCAGGCCACAACCGGCCTATAAGGCCCTTCATAGCCTGTTCGGATACCTTATTAAGCTCAACCAGCTGCTTCAGCTGGTCGTTCAGGGGCACCGGGTGTCCGGCCTCAGCATACTGGGACCAGAACACCTTCTCCGTCGAGCTCGCTTCCTCGGCCCGGTAGAATGCGGCGGCGGCGGACACACTGCAGGGCTGATCTGCGAATGCTCCTGGAGAGCTCCGGACTCGGGTAAGTAACAGGTAATTTACTTTCACGTGCTTGCTTTGCATAAAGAATGCCTTACCGTCCGCTATCTTTTTCATTGCCTCTATTTGCTGGAGGGCTTTTCGGGCTTCGGCCTTGGCAGAGCAAGCTCGGACTCTCGAGTCTTTGAGTCAAGCTCTAAACTCTCGTGTTTTTTACAAGAGCATTGAGCTCTTGCCGCACCTCCACCACCCGCGCCTCTTGTTTCTCTCGCTCGGTGCGCTCCACGGCCGCATTGTCTTCGGCCTTGGACAGCGCTTCCTTCAGGGTCGCCACCTCGGTTGTGGCCCCTGTAAACATTCATGTTGGTCCTATCACTATTTGCAACCAGGTATTTTTATATGTACTTACATCAGGTACTACCTACCTTCCTTGTCCTCGAGTTGCTTCTTGGCAAGGCCGAGCTCGTTCTCGGGCCGCTCGAGGCTCTGCTTCAATGCATCGACCTCCGCAGTCAGTTCGGCAGAGGTTAGCAGCGCAACCTGCATTCCCATATTAACATATTTATGTTAGACTCCTGCGTATATCTTTTTAGATCCTTAGTCTGGCTTTTCTTTCCGAACACCAAACTGAGCATCAGGGGCTACTGTCTATGCGGTAATATTTTTACATGTCTTAAATACATACCTCAAAGCCTGTTAGAAGGCTGGCACGGGCTTCTGTCAGCCCGCTCTTGGCGGACTGAACCTTCTGGATCACCGCACTCATAACAGTGCGGTGCTCCTCTTCGATGGAGGCGCCGTTAAGGACCTCCAACAAATCGTCCGGTGCCTCCGGTTGGACGGAGGCCATCGGTGTCGTAGGCTTGCCCTTCTTACGAGGGGGCCGCCTGCCGGACTCCGGAACCACTGAAGGTTCCGGCGCGGTGTCCGGCCCAGGGCCGGACTTAGATCCCTCTGGGGTTTTATCCCCTTTGCGCCTGGAGTCCGGAAGGTCGCCTTGCGGCGCCTCCGGGGCTACCTCTCCTGGCCTGGCCCCTTTTGGGACTCCACCTCGGCATCATCCGTGGGGCGAGGGGAGGTAGCAGTCGGGAGTGAAAGACTATTCACATCTGAGGAATCCAGGGATCCGCTCGACGAAGCGTCGAGCTGGGCCTTGGGCGGACTGCATGATTATGTTCGGCATTAGAAGATACTGTGCACTAAAGGAACGCCATGAGTTATTCTGGTACTTACGATTTCGCCAGGGGCTTGGCCCTGGATGGCCACTCCACTCCGTCGTCGTCGGCGCTGGTGGAGTAGTCTGGAAGAAGGGTCTTTCCCTTCTTGGACCCTCCGGCCTCCCCAGTTGGGGTGGCCTTTCTCTTCTTTCCTCCCCCCGATGGAGGGGGAGAGGCTTCTTCTTCCTCCTCCTCATCTTCGGGGGAGAAGTGCGCTTCGGGGTCGTCGGGCGATGAATCCGACACCACCAGGCGCCGGGAGCTCTTTCGAGTTCCCGTGGCCTTCTTCTTGGCCTTCTTCTCCGGCACCACCTAAGGTGCCGGGACCAGCAGCTTCGCCAAGCGGGCATCTGCCGGGCCTTCGGGCAAAGGAGCCGGACAGTCGATCTGTCCGGACGTCCTCTTCCAGTCCTGTTAAAGGAGCGGGATCTTAGATCCCGCATAGAGTCAAACTATGAAAAACAAGTATCCTGTAAAGGGTAAAACAAGCTTACCGCGCTGGCTTGGCGCTTCGCGCAGAATCCACGATCCTCGGTAGTGGGAGGGGAAACCTTGGAGCCCTTGAATAGAACCTTCCAGGCATCCTCGTGCATTGTGTCAAAGAGCCTGGATAGGGTTTGGTGCTGGGCCGGGTCGAACTCCCACAGGTTAAAAGCCCGTCGTTGACACGGGAGGATCCGACGGAAGAGCATGACCTGGACTACGTTGACAAGCTTAACCTTCTTGTCCACCAGGTTTTGGACGCAGGTTTGGAGTCCGGTCACCTCTTCCAAATTACCCCACGACAGGCCCGTCTCTTACCAAGAGGTGAGCTGTGTGGGGATGCCAGATCGGAATTCGGGGGCCGCTGCCCATTCAGGGTCACGCGGCTCAGTGATGTAGAACCACCCCGATTGCCACCCTTTGATGGTTTCCACAAAGGTGCCCCCGAGCCATGTAACATTGGGCATCTTGCCCACCATGGCGCCTCCGCACTCCGCTTGCTGGCCGCCCACTACCTTCGGCTTGACATTGAAGGTCTTTAGCCATAAGCCAAAGTGGGGCTTGATGCGGAGAAGACCTTGCACACGATGATGAACACCGAGATGTTGAGGATGAAGTTCAGGGGCAGATCGTGGAAATCCAGGCCGTAGTAGAACATGAGCCCCCGGACAAATGGGTGGAGTGGGAAGCCCAGTCCGCGGAGGAAATGGGGGAGGAACACCACCCTCTCATGGGGCCTGGGGGTGGGGATGAGCTGCCCCTCATCTTGGAGCCGGTGCACAATGCCGTTAGACAAGTATCCGTCCTTCCTCAAGCTTTTGATGTGCCTCTCCATGACGGAGGAGGCCATCCACCTGCCTCCCGCTCCGGACATGGCTGGAGAAGGTTGAGGTGGGAAGTGCGGACTTGGGCGCTGGAGCTCGAGTGCGCAGAAATGGATAAGCAAAGGAGGAAGAAGGCGTAGATGGAAAGGGTGGATCCTTATCCCCTTATATGGGCGGCCGAAACTATGTGCCCCCGCCAGCCTGGTAAAACTCGCTTATCTCCCAAGCGTCGTGATTAATGGCACGGTTGGGTTACCCACGCCCGTATTGATGAGAATCCCGGAATAAGGGAACGCGATCTCTGTTTTGAAAAGACGTGCCAGGGAAACCGCCTCGCCAAACGCGCTGAGGTGGGACAGTAAAATGATTCGAATAAAGGCTTGGCCATGGCATGATGTCACACTGCAGAATACGTCAGCAGATTAGATTTGTACACATATTATTCTCTCTACGGAGGTATGTGGAACTTATTTTGCAGAGCCGGACACTATCCTTGTCTTCAACATCTTCTATGAAGTATTTGGAGGAGGAACCCGCCTTGCAATGCCGAAGACAATTTGCACGCCAGACTCGTCATCATTGAAGCCTGGTTCAGGGGCTACTGAGGGAGTCCCGGATTAGGGGGTGTCCGGATGACCGTACTATGACCTTTGGCTGGACTCGTGGACTATGAAGATACAAGATTGAAGAATTCGTCCCGTGTCCAGATGGGACTTTCCTTGGCGTGGAAGGCAAGCTTGGCGATGCGGATATGTAGATCTCCTCCCATTGTAACCGACTCTGTGTAACTCTAGCCCTCTCCCGTGTCTATATAAACCGGAGGGTTTTAGTCCATAGGACGAACAACAATCATACCATAGGCTAGCTTCTAGGGTTTACCCTCTCTGATCTCGTGGTAGATCTACTCTTGTACTACCCATATCATCAATATTTTTCAAGCAGGAGTAGGGTTTTACCTCCATCGAGAGGGCCCGAACCTGGGTAAAAACATCGTGTCCCTTGTCTCCTGTTACCATCCGCCTAGACGCACAGTTCGGGACACCCTACCCGAGATCCGCCGGTTTTGACACCAACATTTACCTTCAAGAAGAACCATCTGTGGAGCTTTTCCAGGATTTTTTCCGTTTAAACCGCCGCATAGAGTTCTATGATGGTCCCAACACGGAACTTGGTGGGGTATCAATCCAGAAGAGAAAAGAAGTTGATTTCCCTCATGCAAAACACCACAACCATCCCAAAGATTGGAACCAAACTTGGTTTTATTGCTAGAACACTGCCCCTGCTGGAGAAAATACTTTGCCGGGTTACCACCGTCACCGGCTTAGCAATGGTCACCCGTTACCTCAACGATTAACTGCCAAAGAATGACAAACTTATGCACCTCAACTCGCCAAGCTCCGGGCTCTCCTGGTCAATGGTTTGACTGGTATTGATCTCGTCCGTTGCTGGGTTTCTTGGGGTATTCTGCCTTTAAGTCGCCGCCCCAGATTAATGCATAAATATACTGGCAACGTCAAGGATCCTCAAAGATATCATGAAATAGTAATGACGGACGATGAAGTTAATGAATCTGTGAAGAAGATGCTTGACGAACCGATCGCCGCATGCAGCCAAACTGGGTTGCCACCTTTTTGCACCTCCAACAAACCGCCAACGGTAAAGTTTAACTTAATGCTTACTGATCCGCCTCCGCTTTAATAATGTGCTAATACTGCTTTGTTTAATTTCATAGGCCAACAGCTCCTTCTGGAAATGGAAAACTTAAGATAAACCGGTTAGGGCTCCTCGTGTGAAGAGCAAGGTCACAAAGAGAGCTGCCAAGAAGAAAACCGCCGAGTCTTTTGATCCGCCAGAAGATATTGACGAATCGGATCCAGATGTAGAACTTGACTCGCTTGGTTCCTTTTTCATACACCTTATTGACAATGACTATTCCTAGGATGATGCGGAGGCCAGCCGTGCGGACCATGTTGAGGTAATCTCTCTTTCCTCCAATTCAGATCTTGTGCCGGTTCAAAGATTTTGCCGTGCAGTTCGGAAAGTAAAATACTCTCACCCTCTTGCTTATTTGTATCCAAAATTTTCTTTGAAGACACAGCAACCTGAAGGGCGTCGCACAACCCGGCATAGTGGCTAGCAAGTCACCTCTTCCGGTTTACCGGATACACCAACCCGGAAACGTCGTCCAGAGGTTACTTGTTCTCCCAAAAAACTTTATCCTTTGAAGGGTTTCTTCCGATACCCACTCAATCCGTCTGATCCGAATTACCAGGTGTCTTCCAATTCGTCTGGCGGTTCATCAACCACTCAGCTGCCTCCCCTAAAAACCGTCGTTGGGTAAGTATACTGTCCTTCATATTTTTCCTTCATAGTTCGGTTTACCGTGCTAATCTTTGTTTTGATATCAGTGCCAAAGCCCGTATGAGCAAGAAGGCTAAATCCAGTGCCCCTATTGGTGAAGTTGAACCGGAGAGGGCTCCTGAGGGTATCAGTAGAAATATTGATGTTATGGATGACTCCGCCCCACAAGGCGAGAACACTGAAGCTAATCCGCTGGAAGCTGACCCGGCCACTCATAGTGATCCGTCGAGCCCTCATGCTACTCCTTCGAGCCCGGATGCTGACCCGCCGAGCCCAGCTGCTAATCCGCCAAGTCCAGCCAGGGATACCGTCAATCCGCCAAGTCAACCAAAGGGTCATGATGATGATGTTGTTATTACTCGCACGGGTCACACTATCCTAGTAATCCGGTTGTCTTGTCCAAACATACTGCCAAGGAGGAATTCACTGCTATGGGTAAGGGGAAAGGGAAGACGGATTTATCCAACTTGACCAACCTTAGCACCGAGGAACTTCATTCCAGATTTTTAAACCACCTTTACACCAGCCGTGACTTTGAAGCCAGTTTGGTGAACCTGATGAAGGAACGTTATGAGGTAATCCTCAAGAACACTTTGAAATTTACTCTATTATGTATATCTCTTCCATTGTAGCCCCCAAGGGCCGGGTTATCTCTTAAAGATAAACCGGGACTTCGATTTAAAGAATACTTCAACTGAGTAGCCCCCAAGGGCCGGTTTGTCTCTTGAAGACAAACCGGGACTTTCTGTCCTTGTTAACCGTCTTTACTTATAACTGATCAATTATGCATTAGCCCCCAAGTGTCAAGCTTAATACCTGGATTGAGCCTTGGGACTTGAAAATACTCACCTTTAAAAAGCAATCCACATTAGCCCCCAAGTGACGAGTGCATAACTTGTTATGTGCTTGGGACTTTAACAACTTCATCTTCTGACTTTTGCAGACCGAGAAGACTATCAAAGAATCTCAAATCGCCGACCTTCAAGAAAACATCAAATCCCAGCAAGAAGAGACCTCTAAAGACAAAGAGGAGCTAAATGGTGTTTTGACAAGCATGGAGCAATTGAAGGATGGTTTCAAAAATGAACGCACCAACTGGGAAACTGAGAAGGCTGCTTTCTTGAAGCGGGCGGAAGATGCCGAAGCAGCTCTTAAGCCGGTGGCAGAAGAGCTGACAGGGCTAAAACATCAAGTGGATGCTATGACTTCTACAATCTTTGGTAAGTACTTTGTCATAACTGGTTTGAAAATATCTTGAAACTCTGACGGTTTAACATTGAATTCTTAAACCGTTGCAGGTAATCGCATTGCTCAGCTGGGCACAGATATGCGGATGAAATTGAAGGCAGCGTACACTTTGATTGAGCAATTATACACCGGTGCCCAATGGGTTATCTGTGCCGTCTCATACAACAAACCAGCACCAACATTGATTTAGGACACACTAGCAAGATTATCCATGACACCGGCTCAGATAGAAGAGGTGAAGCGATCTGCTACCAGGGCTGGCGCTTTACTGGCACTGACTCGGGCCAAAGCATGGATAGCTGACTTGGATCGAGTTGATATCGCCAAGGGATTTCCAGATGAACAAGCAGACGGGTCAGCATTTGACAACGAAGCCCTCAAAGCCCTGACAAAGGAGATGCGTCCGCTATCAAGTCAACTGGCTGAAGAGGCTAACTTGACTGTTCATCAGTCCTTTTACGATGAAAGGAACCAGCGGGTTGATACGACTATGACAGAAGCGCAAAACCTTATCCCGCCAATTCGTAAGCACACTTACGCCCCTGATGTTGAACCGTCCAATCTGATAAGTGAAGAAGCTATATTTCAGGCTCTAATCCGGATTGACTGGACCACCATTGACTTCCAGCCACTGGGTGGAGAGGAGGAGGTTGAACCGGCGCCTGAAGATCCATCAACTTCACGTCGTCCTGGCAATGAGTCTTAATCCGGCAATCGGGTTACCTTGATAGACTTTGTTGTGTAAGAACAATCAGCATTTTGGGCCTCAAAGCGCCTTGTAATAGGCTAGTGCAAGTACTTTAATATTTGGCACTGATACATAACTTTGGTTGATCCATCATGATATTTGCTGTGCTTGGTTACACTTTGATAATATTCATGCGATTATGATATCTGCATAAAAAGAATTGTCCTGGAGGTTTACCGCCGGACGGGTCATAATGCCCAAGATAAAGCCTGGCTAATAACCAAAGCGGAATAAATATGAAATAACTCATACCTGTGATATGAAATCACTTAGTTGGTTAACCAACTTTTATTGCAGTAAGGGTGAAGACCCAAATCTTGAGCTGTTATAACTCTCACCATGTAATGATGTTGTGTAATAAGTCATGCCGGGTTACGATGAACACCAGACGATCAAACTAGCGACATATAGTCAAAGCCAGGCCGGATTTTGTAAATACCGGTTTGATAAGATGGTCTGACAACTTGTAGTTGAAAGCCAAGCCGAGTTAACAAACGCCGAGTTATTATGATGACTGAAAAGTCATACCGGGTTTAACAGACACCTGTTTATTATGATGACTAAAAAGCCATACCGGGTTAAGAGACACCGGTTTAACATAAAATGCATTCAAAGAGAAAAATCTTGACAAAGGAAAATAAAACCGTGTAGTCGAGCTTTTCGAGGGCTGCCAGACCCAAATACGAGGCTTTTCATGGGCTGCCAGGCCGCTAAGTTAAACCATTTGACAAAGCCTTTTAAGATGGGCCTCCAACTAACCAATCTTCATTTTAGCTTTGACAAGTTCAGGGTCTCAATGAGAGTAACTGTCAAACGTTCGGCGGGTCATGCCAGGATTACCTGGATAGGAGTGGCTTACTTGATGAAGGCAGGTTAACCCGAGGTTTTAGGTGAATACACCAGGCTTCCAAGCCATGGGTCGATACCCAATTACAAGGGTCCTTTCAAACTCTTTGTTACTTTACACAAAGAGCCCCCAAGTAATTTTGTGAGCTGTGCTCAAGGGTGCCTATGTTTGAGATGTGCATAGCATCCAGACTCTCTTTGGCCCCTTGGGCATGAAGCTCCCAAGCTGTATTGTGGCATGATAGCCGGTTTAACAGGTAGTACTCCGCATTGTCAGCTGAAGCCCCCATGTAACTCAAAGGATATTTGAGAAAAAAACGGCAGAGGCCCTGCGTATAGCAAGGATGCCAGTTTATTACATTGCTCATAATATATACATTGTCGAAATATGTACATAAGAGAAGCCTATGGCTTAAGTATAGTAAGGCCGAAGGAGAGCTATGTTCCACGGCCGCCGGGTCTCCTCCTCAGAACTGCGTGAGTTGTCTCGAACGTCAATGAGGTAGTATGATTCGTTGTGCAGATTCTTGCTGACCACAAAGGGTCCTTCCCAAGGTGGGGATAACTTGTGCATATCAGTCTGATCCTGGATGAGCCGGAGCACGAAGTCACCTTCTTGAAAGGTTCTTGTCTTAACCCTGCGGCTGTGATAACGCTGCAGGTCTTGCTGATAAACTGCCGAATGAGCCAGAGCCATGTCCCGTTTTTCATCTAACGGGTCCAACGCCTCCTGGCGTGCTTTCTCATTGTCCGCTTCAACATAATGGGCAACCCGGGGCGAATCATGACGGATATCACTTGGAAGGACCGCCTCTGCCCCGTAAACCATGAAGAAAGGTGTGTAACCCGTCGATCTGTTGGGGGTGGTGTTGATGCTCCATAACACAGAAGGCAATTCTTCCACCCAACAACCCGGCGTCCTCTTTAAAGGAACCATGAGCCGGGGCTTGATACCCTTCAAGATTTCTTGATTGGCTCTCTCAGCTTGACCATTGGACTAAGGGTGCGCCACAGATGCTAAATCAAGCCGGATATGCTCTCTCTGATAGAAATCCTCCATCTGACCTTTAGAAAGGTTTGTGCCATTATCTGTGATGATGCTGTTTGGAAAGCCAAAGCGGAAGATAATCTTTTTGAGAAATTGAACTACCGTAGCTGCATCACACTTGCTGACGGGCTCCGCTTCAACCCATTTAGTGAACTTGTCAACCGCCACCAACATGTGGGTCTTCTTATCCTTGGAGCGCTTAATGGGTCCCACCATATCAAACCCCCAAGTGGCAAACAGCCAAGTGATGGGAATCATCCTTAATTCTTGAGCCGGAACATGAGCTCGTCATGAAAACTTCTGACAAGCGTCACACCGCTTTACCAGATCCTCAGCATCAGCATGAGCTGTCAGCCAGTAAAACCCATGACAAAAAGCTTTAGCAACCAGGGACTTTGAACCGGCATGATGACCACAATCCCCTTCATGAATTTCTCGTAGATTCCCTTGGCCTTCTTCAGGAGAAACACAACGCCGGAATACGCCTGAAACGTTGCAGCGGTGTAACTCGCCATTGTGAATAACCATGAACTTGGATCGCCGGACTATCTGCCCGGCCAGAACTTCCTCGTCTGGTAACTTGCCCCGGTTCATATACGCCAAATATGGAACCGTCCAATCCGGAACAAAATGTAAAGAGGCCACCAATTGTGCCTCCAGATCAGGAACAACTAAATCCTCCTCTGTAAGCAACTTAACAGACGGGTTATGCAAGATATCTAGAAAGGTATTGGGAGGTATCGGTTTATGCTGAGATCCCAGCCGGCTTAAAGCGTCTGCCGCTTCTTTTTTATGTCGATCAATATGCTCAACCTAATACCCTTTGAAGTGACCCGCCACAATATCCACCTCACGTCTGTAAGCTGCCATGAGTGGATCCTTAGAATCCCAAGTGCCAGAAACTTGCTGGGCCACCAGATCAGAGTCTCCAAAGCATCGTACCTGGCTTAAATTCATCTCCTTGGCCACACGGAGCCGACGGAGTAAATCCTCGTATTCAGCTGCATTGTTAGCACAAGGGAACATTAAACGGAGAACATAATGAATTTTATCACCTCGAGGGGAAGTAAGGACAACTCCAGCCCCCGAGCCCTCCAATTTTATCACCTCGAGGGGAAGTAAGGACAACTCCAGCATATTGTTTCCTGGCAGCTATGAGGATGATCCTCAGGTTCCGGACCCAGTCCGTATATTTGCTACCATCATCTTTCAGCTTGGTTTTCTCTAGGAACGCGTTGAAGTTCATGTTGACATTAGCGTTGGCCATTGATCTACAAGACATATTTGCAAAGGTTTTAGACTAAGTTCATGATAATAAAGTTCTAATCAAATTATGAACTCCCACTTAGATTAGACATCCCTCTAGTCATCTAAGTGTTACACGATCCGAGTCGACTAGCCCGTGTCTGATCATCACGTGAGACGGACTAGTCATCGTCGGTGAACATTCTCATGTTGATCGTATCTTCCATACGACTCGTGTTCGACCTTTCGGTCTCCGTGTTCCGAGGCCATGTCTGCACATGCTAGGCTCGTCAAGTTAACCCTAAGTGTTTTCGCTGTGTAAAACTGTCTTACACCCGTTGTATGTGAACGTAAGAATCCATCACACCCGATCATCACGTGGTGCTTAGAAGCGACGAACTGTAGCAACGGTGCACAGTTAGGGGAGAACACTTCTTGAAATTTTTGTAAGGGATCATCTTATTTACTACCGTCGTCCTAAGTAAACAAGATGCATAAACATAATAAACATCACATGCAATTATATAGTTGTGACATGATATGGCCAATATCATATAGCTCCGTTGATCTTCATCTTCGGGGCTCCATGATCATCTTTTCACCGGCTTGACACCATGATCTCCATCATCATGATCTCCATCATCGTGTCTTCATGAAGTTGTCACGCCAACGACTACTTCTACTTCTATGACTAACCTTTAGCAATAAAGTAAAGTAGTTTACATGGCGTTATTCAATGACACGCAGGTCATACAAAAATAAAGACAACTCCTATGGCTCCTCCCGGTTGTCATACTCATCAACATGCAAGTCGTGAATCCTATTACAAAGAACATGATCTCATACATCACAATTCATCATTCATCACAACTTCTGGCCATATCACATCACATGATCAATCGCTGCAAAAACAAGTTAGACGTCCTCTAATTGTTGTTGCATCTTTTACGTGGCTGCAATTGGGTTCTAGCAAGAACGTTTTCTTACCTACGAATCACCACAACGTGATTTTGTCAACTTCTATTTACCCTTCATAAGGGCCCTGTTCATCGATTCCGCTCCAACTAAAGTGGGAGAGACAGACACCCGCCAGCCACCTTATGCAACTAGTGCATGTCAGTCGGTGGAACCGGTCTCACGTAAGCGTACGTGTAAGGTTGGTCCGGGCCGCTTCATCCCACAATACCGTTGAGCAAGAAAAGACTAGTAGAGGCAAGTAAGATGACAAAATCCACGCCCACAACAAAATTGTGTTCTACTCGTGCAAAGAGAACTACGCATAGACCTAGCTCTGATACCACTGTTGGGGAACGTTGCAGAAAATTAAAAATTTTCCTACGGTTTCACCAAGATCCATCTATGAGTTCATCTAAGCAACGAGTCAAGGGAGAGAGTTTGCATCTACATACCACTTGTAGATCGCGTGCGAAAGCTTGCAAGGTGATGATGTAGTCGTACTCGACGTGATTCGAATCACCGATGACCAAGTGCTGAACGGATAGCACCTCCGCGTTCAACACACGTACGGGACGGGAGACGTCTCCTCCTTCTTGATCCAGCAAGGGGAAAGGAGAGATTGAGGAAGACAGCTCCACCGGCAGCACGACGGCGTGGTGATGGTGGAGAGGCAGTACTCCGACAGGGCTTCGCCAAGCACACAACGGAGGAGGAGAGGTGTTGGGGAGGGGAGGGCTGCGCCTTGGAGGGTGGTGCGGCTGCCCTCCCCTCACCCCTCTATTTATAGGGGGAAGGGAGAAGGGGGCCGGCCCCCTAGAACCCATCTAGGGGGGGTGCGGCGGCCTAGGGGAGAGGGGAGAGGGTGGCTTGCCCCCCAAGCCAAGGGGGGCGCCCCCTCTAGGGTTCCCCCCTCAACCCTAGGCGCATGGGCCCAAGGGTGAGGGTGCGGCCAGCCCACCAGGGGCTGGCTACCTGCCCCACGCAGCCCATGTGGCCCCCCGGGAGGGGTGGCCCCTCCCGGTGGACCCCCGGAACCCTTCCGGTGGCCCCGGTACAATACTGGTATGACCCCGAAACTTCCCGGTGTCCGTTTGACAACTTCCCATATATAAATCTTTACCTCCGGACCCTTCCGGATCTCCTCGTGACGTCCAGGATCCCATCCGGGACTCCGAACAACATTCGGTAGTCACATACCAGTCTTCCTAATAACCCTAGCGTCACCGAACCTTAAGTGTGTAGACCCTACGGGTTCGGGAGACATGCAGACATGACCGAGACGCTCTCAGTCAATAACCAACAGCGGGATCTGGATACCCATGATGGCTCCCACATGCTCCTCGATGTTGTCATCGGATGAACCACGATGTCGAGGATTCGATCAAACCCTGTATGCAATTCCCTTTGTCAATCGGTACGTTACTTGCCCGAGACTCGATCGTCGGTATCCCAATGCCTTGTTCAGTCTCGTTACCGGCAAGTCACTTTACTCGTACCGTAATGCATGATCCCGTGTCCAACACCTTGGTCACATTGAGCTCATTATGATGATGCATTACTGAGTGGGCCCAGAGATACCTCTCCTACATACGGAGTGACAAATCCCAGTCTCGATCCGTGTCAACCCAACAGATACTTTCGGAGATACCTGTAATGCACCTTTATAGTCACCCAGTTACGTTGTGACGTTTGATACACCCAAGGCACTCTTACGGTATCCGGGGGTTACACGATCTCATGGTCGAAGGAAGAGATACTTGACACTGGCAAAGCTCTAGCAAAACGAACTACACGATCTTTTATGCTATGCTTAGGATTGGGTCTTGTCCATCACATCATTCTCCTAATGATGTGATCCCGTTATCAACGACATCCAATGTCCATAGTCAGGAAACCATGACTATCTGTTGATCACAACGAGCTAGTCAACTAGAGGCTCACCAGGGACATATTGTGGTCTAAGTATTCACACGTGTATTACGATTTCCGGATAATACAGTTATAGCATGAATAAAAGACATTTATCATGAACATTGAAATATAATAATACTTTATTATTGCCTCTAGGGCATATTTCCAACAGTCTCCCACTTGCACTAGAGTCACCAATCTAGTTACATTGTGATGAATCGAACACCCATAGAGTTCTGGTGTTGATCATGTTTTGCACGCGAGAGAGGTTTAGTCAGCGGATCTGCGACATTCAAATACGTGTGCACTTTGCAAATCTCTATGTCTCCATCTTGAACATTTTCACGGATGGAGTTGAAACGACGCTTGATGTGCCTGGTCTTCTTGTGAAACCTGGGCTCCTTGGCGAGGGCAATAGCTCCAGTGTTGTCACAGAAGAGTTTGATCGGCCCCGACGCATTGGGTATGACTCCTAGGTCGGTGATGAACTCCTTCACCCAAATCGCTTCATGCGCTGCCTCCGAGGCTGCCATGTACTCCGCTTCACATGTAGATCCCGCCACGACGCTCTGCTTGCAGCTGCACCAGCTTACTGCTCCACCATTCAACATATACACGTATCCGGTTTGTGACTTAGAGTCATCCAGATCTGAGTCGAAGCTAGCGTCGACGTAACCCTTTACGACGAGCTCTTCGTCTCTTCCATAAACGAGAAACATGTCCTTCGTCCTTTTCAGGTACTTCAGGATATTCTTGACCGCTGTCCAGTGTTCCTTGCCGGGATTACTTTGGTATCTTGCTACCAAACTTACGGCAAGGTTTACATCAGGTCTGGTACACAGCATGGCATACATAATAGATCCTATGGCTGAAGCATAGGGGATGACACTCATCTCTTCTTTATCTTTTGCCGTGGTCGGTGACTGAGCCGAGCTCAATCTCACACCTTGTAATATAGGCAAGAACCCCTTCTTGGACTGATCCATTTTGAACCTCTTCAAAATCTTATCAAGGTATGTGCTTTGTGAAAGACCTATGAGGCGTCTCGATCTATCTCTATAGATCTTGATGCCTAATATATAAGCAGCTTCTCCAAGGTCCTTCTTTGAAAAACACTTATTCAAGTAGGCCTTAATGCTGTCCAGAAATTCTATATTATTTCCCATCAAGAGTATGTCATCAACATATAATATGAGAAATGCTACAGAGCTCCCACTCACTTTCTTGTAAACGCAGGCTTCTCCATAAGTCTGCATAAACCCAAACGCTTTGATCATCTCATCAAAGCGAATATTCCAACTCCGAGATGCTTGCACCAGCCCATAAATGGATCGCTGGAGCTTGCATACTTTGTTAGCGTTCTTAGGATCGACAAAACCTTCTGGCTGCATCATATACAGTTCTTCCTTAAGATGCCCGTTAAGGAATGCCGTTTTGACGTCCATTTGCCATATCTCATAATCATAGTATGCGGCAATTGCTAACATGATTCGGACGGACTTCAGCTTCGCTACGGGAGAGAAAGTCTCGTCATAGTCAATCCCTTGAACTTGTCGATAACCCTTAGCGACAAGTCGAGCCTTATAGATCGTAACATTACCATCCGCGTCCGTCTTCTTCTTAAAGATCCATTTGTTTTCTATCGCTCGCCGATCATCGGGCAAGTCTGTCAAAGTCCATACTTTGTTTTCATACATGGATTCTATCTCGGATTTCATGGCTTCAAGCCATTTGTTGGAATCCGGGACCGCCATCGCTTCTTCATAGTTTGAAGGTTCATTGTTGTCTAACAACATGATTTCCAGGACAGGGTTGCCGTACCACTCTGGTGCGGAACATGTCCTTGTGGACCTACGAAGTTCAGCAGTAACTTGATCCGAAGTACCTTGATCATCATCATTGTTTTCCTCTTCAGTTGGTGTGGGCATCACAGGAACGGTTTCCTGCGCTGCGCCACTTTCCCGCTCAACAGGTAGTACTTCATCGAGTTCTACTTTCCTCCCACTTACTTCTTTCGAGAGAAACTCTTTTTCCAGAAAGCATCCGTTCTTGGCAACAAAGATCTTGCCTTCGGATCTTAAGTAGAAGGTATACCCGACAGTTTCCTTAGGGTATCCTATGAATACGCATTTTTCCGACTTGGGTTCGAGCTTTTCAGGTTGAAGTTTCTTGACATAAGCATCGCATCCCCAAACTTTTAGAAACGACAGCTTAGGTTTCTTTCCAAACCATAATTCATACGGTGTCGTCTCAACGGATTTAGACGGTGCCCTATTTAAAGTGAATGTAGCTGTCTCTAGAGTGTATCCCCAAAATGATAGCGGTAAATTGGTAAGAGACATCATAGACCGCACCATATCCAATAGGGTGCGATTACGACGTTCGGACACACCGTTTCGCTGAGGTGTTCCAGGCGGCGTGAGCTGTGAAACGATTCCATATTTCCTTAAGTGTGTACCAAATTCGTGACTTAAGTATTCTCCTCCACGATCTGATCATAAGAATTTTATCTTTCGGTCACGTTGATTCTCTACCTCATTCTGAAATTCCTTGAACTTTTCAAAGGTCTCAGACTTGTGTTTCATTAAGTAGACATACCCATATCTACTCAAGTCATCTGTGAGAGTGAGAACATAAGGATATCCTCCGCGAGCCTCAACGCTCATTGGACCGCACACATCGGTATGTATGATTTCCAACAAGTTGGTTGCTCGCTCCATTGTTCCGGAGAACGGAGTCTTGGTCATTTTGCCCAAAAGGCATGGTCCGCACGTGTCAAACGAATCATAATCAAGAGACTCTAAAAGTCCATCGGCATGGAGCTTCTTCATGCGCTTGACACCAATGTGACCAAGGCGGCAGTGCCACAAGTATGTGGGACTATCGTTATCAACTTTAAATCTTTTGGCATCTACACTATGAACATGTGTAATATTACGCTCGAGATTCATTAAGAATAAACCATTGACCATCGGAGCATGACCATAAAACATATCTCTCATATAAATCGAACAACCATTATTCTCAGACTTAAATGAGTAGCCATCTCGTATTAAACGAGATCCAGATACAATGTTCATGCTCAAACTTGGCACTAAATAACAATTATTAAGGTTCAAAACTAATCCCGTAGGTAAATGTAGAGGCAGCGTGCCGACGGCGATCACATCGACTCTGGAACCATTCCCGACGCGCATCGTCACCTCGTCCTTCGCCAGTCTCCGTTTATTCCGCAGCTCCTTTGGTGTTGCCGGCCTTCTTATCCGCTAAGTATTTGGGGCAGTTCCGCTTCCAGTGACCCTTCCCCTTGCAATAAAAGCACTCAGTCTCAGGCTTGGGTCCATTCTTTGACTTCTTCCCGGTAACTGGCTTACCAGGCGCGGCAACATCTTTGCCGTCCTTCTTGAAGTTCTTCTTACCCTTGCCCTTCTTGAACTTAGTGGTCTTATTGACCATCAACACTTGATGTTCTTTCTTGATTTCAGCCTCTGCTGACTTCAGCATCGAGAACACTTCAGGAATGGTCTTTTCCATTCCCTGCATGTTGTAGTTCATCACAAAGCTCTTGTAGCTTGGTGGGAGCGACTGGAGGATTCTGTCAATGACCGCCTCATCTGGGAGGTTAATGTTCAGCTGGGTCATACGGTTGTGCAACCCAGACATCTTCAGGATGTGCTCACTGACAGAACTGTTCTCCTCCATCTTACAAGTGTAGAACTTGTCGGAGATATCATATCTCTCGACCCGGGCATGAGCTTGAAAAACCAGTTTCAGCTCTTCGAACATCTCATATGCTCCGTGATGCTCAAAACGCTTTTGGAGCCCCGGTTCTAAGCTGTAAAGCATGCCGCACTGAACGAGGGAGTAATCATCAGCACGAGACTGCCAAGCATTCATAATGTCTTGGTTCTCTGGGACGGGAGCGTCACCTAGCGGTCCTTCTAGGACATATTGTTTCCTGGCAGCTATGAGGATGATCCTCAGGTTCCGGACCCAGTCCGTATAGTTGCTGCCATCATCTTTCAGCTTGGTTTTCTCTAGGAACGCGTTGAAGTTCATGTTGACATTAGCGTTGGCCATTGATCTACAAGACATATTTGCAAAGGTTTTAGACTAAGTTCATGATAATAAAGTTCTAATCAAATTATGAACTCCCACTTAGATTAGACATCCCTCTAGTCATCTAAGTGTTACACGATCCGAGTCGACTAGCCCGTGTCCGATCATCACGTGAGATGGACTAGTCATCGTCGATGAACATTCTCATGTTGATCGTATCTTCCATACGACTCGTGTTCGACCTTTCGGTCTCCGTGTTCCGAGGCCATGTCTGCACATGCTAGGCTCGTCAAGTTAACCCTAAGTGTTTTCGCTGTGTAAAATTGTCTTACACCCGTTGTATGTGAACGTAAGAATCCATCACACCCGATCATCACGTGGTGCTTAGAAGCGACGAACTGTAGCAACGGTGCACAGTTAGGGGAGAACACTTCTTGAAATTTTTGTAAGGGATCATCTTATTTACTACCGTCGTCCTAAGTAAACAAGATGCATAAACATAATAAACATCACATGCAATTATATAGTTGTGACATGATATGGCCGATATCATATAGCTCCATTGATCTTCATCTTCGGGGCTCCATGATCATCTTGTCACCGGCTTGACACCATGATCTCCATCATCATGATCTCCATCATCGTGTCTTCATGAAGTTGTCACGCCAACGACTACATCTACTTCTATGACTAACGTTTAGCAATAAATTAAAGTAGTTTACATGGCGTTATTCAATGACACGCAGGTCATACAAAAATAAAGACAACTCCTATGGCTCCTGCCGGTTGTCATACTCATCGACATGCAAGTCGTGAATCCTATTACAAAGAACATGATCTCATACATCACAATTCATCATTCATCACAACTTCTGGCCATATCACATCACATGATCAATCGCTGCAAAAACAAGTTAGACGTCCTCTAATTGTTGTTGCATCTTTTACGTGGCTGCAATTGGGTTCTAGCAAGAACGTTTTCTTACCTACGAATCACCACAACGTGATTTTGTCAACTTCTATTTACCCTTCATAAGGGCCCTGTTCATCGATTCCGCTCCAACTAAAGTGGGAGAGACAGACACCCGCCAGCCACCTTATGCAACTAGTGCATGTCAGTCGGTGGAACCGGTCTCACGTAAGCGTACGTGTAAGGTTGGTCCGGGCCGCTTCATCGCACAATACCGTTGAGCAGGAAAAGACTAGTAGAGGCAAGTAAGATGACAAAATCCACGCCCACAACAAAATTGTGTTCTACTCGTGCAAAGAGAACTACGCATAGACCTAGCTCTGATACAACTGTTGGGGAACGTTGCAGAAAATTAAAAATTTTCCTACGGTTTCACCAAGATCCATCTATGAGTTCATCTAAGCAGCGAGTCAAGGGAGAGAGTTTGCATCTACATACCACTTGTAGATCACGTGCGGAAGCTTGCAAGGTGATGATGTAGTCGTACTCGACGTGATTCGAATCACCGATGACCAAGTGCTGAACGGACAGCACCTCCGCGTTCAACACACGTACGGGACGGGAGACGTCTCCTCCTTCTTGATCCAGCAAGGGGAAAGGAGAGGTTGAGGAAGACAGCTCCACCGGCAGCACGACAGCGTGGTGATGGTGGAGAGGCAGTACTCCGACAGGGCTTCGCCAAGCACACAACGGAGGAGGAGAGGTGTTGGGGAGGGGAGGGCTGCGCCTTGGAGGGTGGTGCGGCTGCCCTCCCCTCACCCCTCTATTTATAGGAGGAAGGTAGAAGGGGGCCGGCCCCCTAGAAGCCATCTAGGGGGGGGGTGCGGCGGCCTAGGGGAGAGGGGAGAGGGTGGCTTGCCCCCCAAGCCAAGGGGGGCGCCCCCTCTAGGGTTCCCCCCTCAACCCTAGGCGCATGGGCCCAAGGGAGGGGGTGCGGCCAGCCCACCAGGGGCTGGCTACCTGCCCCACGCAGCCCATGTGGCCCCCCGGGAGGGGTGGCCCCTCCCGGTGGACCCCCGGAACCCTTCCGGTGGCCCCGGTACAATACCGGTATGACCCCGAAACTTCCCGGTGTCCGTTTGACAACTTCCCATATATAAATCTTTACCTCCGGACCCTTCCGGATCTCCTCGTGACGTCCAGGATCCCGTCCGGGACTCCGAACAACATTCGGTAGTCACATACCAGTCTTCCTAATAACCCTAGCATCACTGAACCTTAAGTGTGTAGACCCTACGGGTTCGGGAGACATGCAGACATGACCGAGACGCTCTCAGTCAATAACCAACAGCGGGATCTGGATACCCATGATGGCTCCCACATGCTCCTCGATGTTGTCATCGGATGAACCACGATGTCGAGGATTCGATCAAACCCTGTATGCAATTCCCTTTGTCAATCGGTACGTTACTTGCCCGAGACTCGATCGTCGGTATCCCAATACCTTGTTCAGTCTCGTTACCGGCAAGTCACTTTACTCGTACCGTAATGCATGATCCCGTGTCCAACACCTTGGTCACATTGAGCTCATTATGATGGTGCATTACCGAGTGGGCCCAGAGATACCTCTCCGTCATACGGAGTGACAAATCCCAGTCTCGATCCGTGTCAACCCAACAGATACTTTCGGAGATACCTGTAATGCACCTTTATAGTCACCCAGTTATGTTGTGACGTTTGATACACCCAAGGCACTCTTACGGTATCCGGGAGTTACACGATCTCATGGTCGGAGGAAGAGATACTTGACACTGGCAAAGCTCTAGCAAAACGAACTACACGATCTTTTATGCTATGCTTAGGATTGGGTCTTGTCCATCACATCATTCTCCTAATGATGTGATCCCGTTATCAACGACATCCAATGTCCATAGTCAGGAAACCATGACTATCTGTTGATCACAACGAGCTAGTCAACTAGAGGGTCACCAGGGACATATTGTGGTCTAAGTATTCACACGTGTATTACGATTTCCGGATAATACAGTTATAGCATGAATAAAAGACATTTATCATGAACATTGAAATATAATAATACTTTTATTATTGCCTCTAGGGCATATTTCCAACACTGATTGCCCTGATTATTCTGAAATCAAGAGTTTGAACCGCCGCCACCATGAAAACATGGACCTGAACCGCCCGATGGACCCTAATCATATCGAAAGAGATCAGAGTTTTTGAACTCCTTCATAATGTGACAATCTTTCCAAAGATGTGTTGCCGGAACCTCCTTGGCCCCGTGCTTCGGGCAGGGCTGGTTTAACAAACGCTCCAGATTCATCCCGCCACCGCGCTGGGGCGGTTTACCTTTACGATGCTGTACATTAGCATTAGCCACAAAATCTGAATTATCCGCTTTGCGCTTACCATTATTCCCATGGCCCGGTTGTGTTGCTGTCCCTTTGCACCGCCGTTCTTCTTTCCCTTCTCCGGTTTCTCCTCATCAGAATCGGGATCCTTGGTATTATCAGAATCCGCATACTTCACCAAGGCTGCCATAAGGGTTCCCATGTCATTGCAGTGATGCTTAAGCCGTCCTAGCTTCATCTTCAGAGACTTAAACCGGCAATTACGCTCTAACGTTATGATCGCCTAGCCAGCGTTAATCCGGTCCGACGAGTGCAAAACCTCTGAAACCCGGCGCACCCAACGAGTTATTGACTCGTTCTCTCCTTGAACACAGGCATCCAGATCCACAATGGACATAGGTTGTTTGCACGTGTCTTTGAATTTGGCTATAAACTGGGCCTTCAACTGGTCCCATAACTCGATGGAGTTGGCTGGTAGGTTTTTCAACCAAGTACGGGCTGTCCCTTCCAACATCATCGTGAAGTATTTTGCACAGGCCGCTTCATCCACATCCAGCATCTCCATTGCCATCTCATAACTTTCAACCCACGCCTCAGGTGGCTGATCAGCGGTGTAATTAGGTACCTTACGTGGGCCCTTGAAATCTTTAGGCAGTCGCACATTACGGAGAACCAGAATAAGACACGGCACTCCCCAAGAACTAAAGGCAAGTCCGATGCCTCGGTCTACCGATGCCGCTGGCTGAACCGGGGCGGGTTGATAACGACCCGCATATTGTGCTGCTAAAGCGGCCTCCCTTCATGCTCTGCCATTATCCACCACGTCCTGAGCATTCACCTCACCACGCGCCGGATTGGGTCCTTGAGGGGCATTACGGCATCGCGCACTGCTAGACACCTATGGTTCATCTATGTGCCTACTATAGCTTTTGCTCAGGCGGGGGGTCGAATGAATTCTATCTCGGCTATAGGAATAAGCCTTCTACTGCACCACGGCGGTTTGAAGAAGATCCCTGGCCCGCCGCATCTCAACCGCTGCTAGTGAATCGCCCTCCATTGGAATTGCTGACAGGCGAGATGCTGCAGCGATCATGTTATCCAAAGGGCTCGAAAAGTGACCCGGAGGTGTTGATACGTATTGCGGCGGGTTATCCGTTCGTTGAGGTGGTTCCATCATCCGTGGTTGATCCGGCGCTGCCCTCGGCACGTCGGTCCGGTTTGCAGCTACCGGATTACTCGGCCCAGCCCCTGGCGTATTGAAGAGATTTACTCCCTCGAAGAATGGTGGCATACATGATCGATACTTCCTCCACATTACATCATTTGATGCATTCTAATCCAACATGAGCCAGTAATTCTGCGCCTGTATCTGCTGCGACTGGGCATCCAAAGCGGCCCGTTCTTCAGCCATCCTAGCATCTTCAGCTGCCAGGTCCTCCTTAGCCTGTGTTATCTGGTCCTTCAGCTTCGCAATGTCTGCATTGTGCTAGTCCTGCGTCGCCGGGGTAACTGCTGTGGTCAACAAGGTCGCCCAGGCATCCATCAAACCGGAGAGAACTTGAGCCGGTCGATGCACTGGGCCTCCTGCCGCGGTCGCTGATCTGGAATTCATTGATGATGTAGATGAAGATTGCAAAGTGGGATGTGTTCCGGCCATGAAAATAGCGACCCGACTTGGCGGTTCAAGGAGGTCCGGAATACTGTTGCCATTGGAATATCCTTCAAACACACCATCATGAATTTGGTACAGGGACTCGGTTTCACCAGTGGATGACTCGCCGCCGGAATAAACGGCCGTCTCGCCTTCAGACACCAGTTCAGATCCGATCCCATGGACACATCCTACGAACACACACTTCATGGCGGGCTTAACCTGGGCTGGACTCGCACGCTGAGCCGTTTCGACGAGGTCGGTGCAGATGTCCGGCTCAGGGCCCTGTTCGCTGATTTTGCCGATGAAGACATGAATTCCGCCAAAGGGGACCCGGTACCCATACTCGATTGAGCCAGCCTCGGGGCCCCATCCTTCGTCGTCGATGTAGAGCTTGTCGCGATGACTCTTGGTCTTCCGGCCGACCGTGTACCCTGTGAGTCCTTCAAAGCTGCCCTTCAAGAACTCGAAACCATCGTACAATAGCCCCACGGTGGGCGCCAACTGTCGTGGAAATATCATGTCAGATGTCCTCGTGAAAGGACTTAGTCGTGGAGCCATCGCGACGGTTTAGCTTAAAGGGGTCAAACTGGACAAAGGACACGAGGATTTTATACTAGTTCGGCCCCTTCGATGAAGGTGAAAGCCTACGTCTAGTTGTGTTAGGATTATTGGGGTCTCGATAGCCAGGGAGCAAACGCGCTATGCCTGGCTCTCGAGTTGTTGTTTCTTGTTCCTGAACCGCCGCCGGGTCGTCCCCTTATATACACGGGTTGCGCCCGGCCGGTTTACAGAGTCCTGAGGCCGGCTCATACAAGTGTCCGGCTCAGTCTCTCCTTTCCTAACTTACAATACAAGTTACATAACCATGGCGGTTTACCACTATGGGCCCTAATCCGCCTTTGGGCTCCGGGCCTCTAAGCTTCATTAGTAAAGCGCCATCTTCTGGCTTCAATATAGTTGAAGGTGAACCGGCCCCTCCTGGGCGGTTTACACTCAGTAGTTATATCCCCAACAGTCACCAAGGCTCACCTCATTTTCAGAGGGAGGCATATAGTTATCGTCCTTCAAGTATCTGTCTGTCACCTGTTCGTCTGGGCTAGCCAGCCTGTGTTCATGTTCAGCTTGCTCGAAGGTGGGTTGATCAGGATCATATTCCTCTTCGGCACCGTCTAGATTTTCTTCTCCAGTGTCGATACCACTGTGGTGAGGCTTGGAGCGGCGCCGACGATGCCCGTGTTTTGATTTCTTCCCCGAGGGGTTATCTTCCGTTGCCTCATCGCCATTGGTTTCTTTGGGAGTATCCACCATGTATATGTCATATGAAGAGGTGGCAGTCCAGCACCATGTGGGCGGTGGTTCATGTTCTTCTCCTGCATCATCATCTATACTGTCGATGTCTTCGGAGTCGAAGTTAAGCACGTCGGTCAAGTCATCGACCGTGGCTATTAAGTGGGTGGTGGGTGGGAAACGAATTTCTTTGTCGCCAGCTTCCCGCTCAAGACGGACATAGTTCGGCTAGGAGTCTCCTGACAGAGAGAGGGACCTTAAAGAATCTAGCACGTCTCCGAAGGGTGAGTGCTGAAAGATATCCGCAACGGTGAACTCCATGATTGGAGCCCAGTTAGATTCAATGAGCACGAGAGCGCGCAATCCGGAACACAATGCCGGAGATGAGTCCGGGGGTCCGGAGACACAGATCCCTTTAGGAGAGGATTCTGTGTTCGGCTCCAACGCCGAGGAGTGTGCGGCCTCCGAGGCGGGGTCCATCCACCCGTCCTTGGAGGGCACGACCCGCTCTGGAGCGAAGTCTGGAGCGGTAGCAGGTGCGATGTTCCGAGTACTGTCCGACTGCCGATCTAGGTCGTGCACGTCGTGCTTGTTCGGCGCTCCTGACACAGGACCGAATCCGTTGAAGATCAAGTCTCCGCGGATGTCGGTGGTGTAGTTTAGGTTTCCAAACCTGACCTGATGGCCGGGGGCATAGCTATCAATCTGCTCCAGATGGCCAACAAATTGGCCCGCAGTGCGAAGACGCCGAACACGAAGATTTGTCCAGGGAGAAAAGTCTCGCCCAGGACCGCGTGGTTGAAGGTCGGATAAGCCATCTAACCTTGTAGTGATGACACAGAGGAACTCTCAATGAAAGCACCAATGTCGGTGTCAAAACCGGCGGATCTCGGGTAGGGGGTCCCGAACTGTGCGTCTAATGCTAATGGTAACAGGAGACTGGGGACACGATGTTTTACCCAGGTTCGGGCCCTCTTGATGGAGGTAATACCCTACTTCCTGCTTGACTGATCTTGATGATATGAGTATTACAAGAGTTGATCTACCAAGAGATCAGATAGGCTAAACCCTAGAAGCTAGCCTATGGTATGATTGTTGATGATTGTAAGTCCTACGGACTAAACCCTCCGGTTTATATAGACACCGGTGGGGGCTAGGGTTGCACATAGTCGGTTTACAGAGAAGGAGATCTACATACGAATCGCCAAGCTTGCCTTCCACGCCAAGGAGAGCCCCATCCGGACACGGGACGAAGTCTTCTATCTTGTATCTTCATAGTCCAACAGTCCGGCCAAAGCATATAGTCCGGCTGTCCAGATACCCCCTTATCCAGGACTCCCTCAAGGGGTGCGCTCCCCACTCTCGTGGGCAGCCCGGGAGTGTTCTGCCCAACTCCAATGCTCCGTGGTCTTCTTTTGGTCCATAAAAAATCCTCAAAAATTGGCACGTCAATTGGACTCCGTTTGGTATCCCTTTTCTATAAAACACAAAAACAAGAACAAAACAGAAACTGGCACTGGGCTCTAGGTTAATAGGTTAGTCCCAAAAATCATATAAAATGACATATAAATGCATATAAAACATCATAGATGGATAATATAATAGCATGAATACTTCATAAATTATAGCGTCGGTCTCCCCAGCTTGTCCCAAGTGCGCTGGGCTCAGACTGGGAGCGTCGGCTAAAACTTTCGTCAAATCCGGCAGAAAATAAGGTCTTGGGTGCACGGTCGGGGCATTTTTTTACAACCAGCGCAAAAAAGTGGTCTTGGGGGCCTGTTGGGTGGGCGACTAGAGATGCTCTTACAATTGACGATCCAAATCTCCACTCTTTTTTTAGGGAAATCCAAATCTCCACTGAAAAGTTGGTAGGTGGTATCGTTGCTCCATACCCCACCCATCGATCGGATAAACAACCAACCGATTTTTTTCTTACGTAACTTTCTCTTTCATCGGTTTTTACCGATTTTTTCTACTCCTGAGACGGTCATCCCACGCCGCACAAATCGCTCCCTTTCTTTCCTGCCTCTCTCGCGTTCTCCATTTCCCTCACGTAGGGTTACTCTCGATAGAGGTTCTATTGCCGCCACTCAACTCCCCTGTTCCCTCCCCACTCCAGTAGCCATGGCTGGCCGTTCTTTCGCAATGGCGAGCAACATCCGCGATGACCCGTGTCTATTATGCAGTAGCGGTAGAGGACCGGGTCCTTTCGATCTGCCATGGCGAGCGACATCCGCCTACGCTGCTTGCATGCTGGAGTCATTCCCCAATCACAGGTATTCGTTCATGTACAACACTCCACCACTGCCTCACTAATCCTCTGATCTCAACGCCGCATCTCTCTTGTCTCCCTTTGAGAAACCCTACAGTTTTGGCGAACCACGACGACATGCACATGTGCCTGTCTAGACGAGGGCCCCAAGGCACTCGCCCCACGAGATCTGGAGGAGAATATGCCCTAGGAGGGGAGGAGGTGACCATGGTTGCCGCTTTGATGCTACTGAATCCGACGCACAAAGGGGGACAGACCTCCTTCCGCACCACGGTATGAGGTAGTGGCAGCGCTAGCGGCCAGTGATGAGGTCACCTACTATAGGTAGGGTCAAGGACCTGTCATACGGGGTCGACCTAGGGCCTTACACCATCATTGGCAGGTCTTAGGACCACACTCGCATTCAGATGCATATACCAGGAAGTCCACTCGGAACCTCGACGTCACTCAGCGACCAGTCTTCAGTCGGCACGACTACCACCACTTGGACAGGGAAGGTGGAGGGGCGACGTAGGAGCTGCAACGGTCGAGGAATCCTAAGTCATCGTTAATGTAAAGTCATAGCTACCGTTACATGTACTTGCTGTAGTTGTGGCGCTTTATACCTGTAACTGTCGTAGTTATGAGCATTAAGTGCCCCAGGCGGCGTAGGGGAGATGGAGCCGCGGCATACTCTATCTAAGCCGCATTTCTCCACCTGTGCTGGGGTTAAGAAATATCTATAATCATACCTAAGGGAGTCCTGGACTAGGGGGTGTCCGGATAGCCGAACTATCATCATCGGCCGGACTCCAAGACTATGAAGATACAAGATTGAAGACTTTTCCCCGTGTCCGGATGGGACTTTCCTGGGCGTGGAAGGCAAGCTTGGTGATACGGATATGTAGATCTCCTACCATTGTAACCGACTCTGTGTAACCGTAGCCCTCTCCGGTGTCTATATAAACCGGATGGCTTTAGTCCGTAGGACGAACAACAATCATACCATAGGCTAGCTTCTAGGGTTTAGCCTCCTTGATCTCGTGGTAGATCTACTCTTGTAACACACATCGTCAATATTAATCAAGCAGGACTTAGGGTTTTACCTCCATCAAGAGGGCCCGAACCTAGGTAAAACATCGTGTCCCTTGTCTCCTGTTACCATCCGCCTAGACGCACAGTTCGGGACCCCCTACCCGAGATCCGCCAGTTTT
Source organism: Triticum dicoccoides (assembly GCF_002162155.2). Taxonomy (NCBI): domain Eukaryota; kingdom Viridiplantae; phylum Streptophyta; class Magnoliopsida; order Poales; family Poaceae; genus Triticum; species Triticum dicoccoides. The sequence goes on from NC_041391.1 coordinate 50,177,241, forward strand.
GACACCGGCATTGGTGCTTTCATTGAGAGTTCCTCTGTGTCGTCGCCGATAGGCTCGATGGCCTCCTCGATCATCAACAACGACGCAGTCCAGGGTGAGACCTTCCTCCCCGGACAGATCTTCGTATTCAGCGGCTTTGCACTGCGGGCCAATTCACTTGGCCATCTGGAGCAGATCGAAAGCTACGCCCCTGGCCGTCAGGTCAGATTTGGAAGTTTGAACTTCACGGCTGACATCCGCGGAGACTTGATCTTCGATGGATTTGAGCCACAGCCAAGCGCGCCGCACTGTCACGACGGGACTGATTTAGTTCTGCAGCCGGACAGTACCCTGGAGGCCGCACTCGAGCCCGCTCCGATCTTCAATTTGGAGCCGGCTGCGCAGATCGAGGACGGATGGCTAGACACCACCTCGGGGGATGCAACCTCTACGGCGATAGAGCCGAACACTGACCTTGTCCCTCATGAAGCTTGTGACTCCGAGGTGCCGGACTCCTGGCCGGACTCCGTACCTCCCGCGCCCCCTCCAATCGAATCCGATTGGGCGCCGGTCATGGAGTTCACCGCAGCGGACATCTTTCAACACTCACCTTTTGGCGACATCTTGAGTTCGCTAAAGTATCTCTCATTATCAGGAGAACCCTGGCCAGACTGCGGTCAGGACGGTTGGGATGCGGACGACGAAGAAATTCAAAGCCCACCCACCACCCACTTAGTAGCCGCTGTCGACGATCTAACCGACATGCTAGACTACGACTCCGAAGACATCGACGGTATGGACGACGATGCCGGAGACGACCAAGAACCAGTGCCTACCGGGCACTGGAAAGCCACCTCATCATATGACATATACATGGTGGATATCCCAAAGGATGGGAATGGCGAAGCAACAGCGGAGGATGACCCCTCCAAGAAACAGCCCAAGCGCCGGCGTCAGCGGCGCCGCTCTAAATCCCGCCACAGCAAGAATGAAGATTCCGGCACCAGAGATAACAACACCCCGGACAGTGCCGAAGACAACCCACTCCAGCAAGATTCAGCATAGGAGGACGGAGATGCCAGCCCTCATGAGAGAGCGGCAGAAGAAGAGGTAGAGGACTATATGCCTCCCTCCGGAGACGAGGCAAGCCTCGACGACGACGAATTCGTCGTGCCAGAGGATCCCGTCAAACAAGAGCGTTTTAAACGCAGGCTTATGGCCACGGCAAATAGCCTCAAGAAAAAGCAGCAACAGCTTAGAGCTGATCAAGATCTGTTGCCGACAGATGGACTGAAGTCCTCGCGGCCGAAGAGCATGAGCTCGAACGCCCCTCCAAAAGTTACCCTAAACGCAAACTACTCCCCCGATTAGAGGAGGAGGCATATGAACCTGCGTCACCAGCAGACAATACGGCTGACCGACCACCCCGAGGTCGCGACAGAGAGGCCCCTGGGCCCTTCACTAGAACCGTACCCCGGCATCGCTCGAAAAGCATAAAGCCACAGGGGAACGCTCCAGACTTGCGAGATATATTGGAGGATAAGGCAAGACAATCAAGATCGATCTATGGATCGCGTGGACGCCCCATGATACGTGACGATAATCGTCGCACCGGACACAGTAAGTCCGGCCGGGCCGAACAAAATAGACAAAGCTCTTTCGAGCTCCGTCGTGATATCGCCCAATACAGAGGCGCCCACACCCACTATGCTTCATAGACAAAGTAATGGATCATCAAATCCCCGAAGGGTTTAAACCCGTGAACATTGAATCCTACGATGGCACAACAGACCCCGTGGTTTGGATCGAAGACTATCTCCTTCATATCCACATGGCCCGCGGTGATGATCTTCACGCCATCAAATATCTCCCACTCAAACTCAAAGGACCAGCCCGGCATTGGCTTAACAGCTTGCCAGCAGAGTCAATCGTGAGTTGGGAAGACCTGGAAGCCGCATTCCTAGATAACTTCCAAGGCACGTATGTGCGACCACCAGACGCCGATGACCTAAGCCACATAATTCAGCAGCCAAACAAATCGGCCAGACAATTCTGGACACGATTCTTAACTAAGAAGAACCAAATCGTCGATTGTCCGGATGCAGAGGCCCTAGCGGCCTTCAAGCACAACATCCGCGATGAGTGGCTTGCCCGGCACCTAGGACAGGAAAAGCCGAAATCCATGGCAGCCCTCACATCACTCATGACCCGCTTCTGCGCGGGTGAGGAGAGCTGGCTAGCACGCAGCAATAACCTCAGCACAAATTCTGGCAGTCCGGATTTCAAGGACCGTAATGGCAGGTCGCGTCGCAACAAAAACAAATGCCGCATTGACGGCGATAACAGTGAAGATACGGCAGTCAATGCCGAATTCAGAGGCTCTAAACCCGGTCAGCGGAAAAAGCCATTCAAAAGAACTACTCCGGGTCCGTCCAATTTGGACCGAATACTCGACCGCTCGTGCCAGATCCACGGTACCCCCGAAAAGCCAGCCAACCACACCAACAGGGACTGTTGGGTATTCAAGCAGGCAGGCAAGTTAATTGCCGAAAACAATGACAAGGGGCTACATAGCGATGACGAGGAAGAGACCCGACCGTCGAACAATAGAGGACAGAAGGGTTTCCCCCCACAGGTGCGGACGGTGAACATGATATACGCAATGCACATACCCAAAAGGGAGAGGAAGCATGCACTCAGGGATGTATACGCGATGGAGCCAGTTGCCCCAAAGTTCAATCCATGGTCCTCCTGCCCGATCACTTTTGACCGAAGAGACCACCCCACCAGAATCCGCCATGAAGGATTCGCCGCATTGGTTCTAGACCCAATCGTTGATGGATTTCACCTCACTAGAGTCCTGATGGATGGCGGCAGCAGCCTGAACCTGCTTTATCAGGACACAGTGGGCAAAATGGGCATAGACCCCTCAAGGATTAAACCTACCAAGATGACCTTTAAAGGCGTCATACCAGGTGTAGAAGCCAATTGTACAGGCTCAGTTACACTGGAAGTGGTCTTCGGATCCCCGGATAACTTCTGAAGCGAGGAGTTAATCTTCGACATAGTTCCATTCCGCAGCGGCTATCATGCTCTGCTCGGACGTACCGCGTTCGCAAAGTTCAACGCGGTGCCACACTACGCATACCTCAAGCTCAAGATGCCAGGCCCTCGAGGAGTCATCACGGTCAACGGAAACACAGAACGCTCTCTCCGAACGGAGGAACATACAGCGGCTCTCGCGACAGAAGTACAGTGCAGCCTATTAAGGCAATTCTCGAGTCCGGCCGTTAAGCGACCGGACACGGCTAAACGCGCCCAGAGTAACATACAACAAGACCACCTGGCACGTTCCGAGCACGCGTAGTAGTGCGGCCCCAACCCCAGCCCCTGCAAAACGTCAAGACAGGTCCTTCGCGTACACCATTATGCTCTGAAGATACCATGGGCATGGGGAGAGGGGCACGACCACGATAAGCCCAGAACACGGCTTAACCACACCAGGGGCTCTCAAGTGTGTCATTCTTTTTTTCTTTTCTTTTTATTTTTACCCACAGGACTCCGTTCGTCAAAGGCCCTGTCCGGCAGAAGACCTGCCGGACTCATGATGCAACAGCCAGGGAAGGAGAAAGGCTACAACGAATATACAGGTGGTCTCCATTACGAGCATTAAATCTGTTTTATGCACCATTCCGCAGTCTACCCCTGGAGGGGGACATGTTTAACAGTCCCATCCCTTGCTTATCGCACCGCTTGTATCGTTCTGCACTTACATAAGTTTTTTCTTGAATAAGTAATGCAGCACCTTTTGGCTTCCAATTGCATTTCTCTCTTATACATATGTTCATTTGTGACATGTCGCATCCATACGTTTTGGTACGGCTAAATACACCAGGCGCTTGTGTTTCCCGCATTATGGTGTGATAAGTCTGAACACTTTCACAAGTGCGGCACCCCGAACTTATAGCATTATATGCATCGGCTCCGAACCATGTCTTGGGTCAATAGTTGGGTTTGCCCGGCAACCATGTTTTGGTACCTTACGTTCCGTTGTATCGGCTAAGGTAGCACTGGGAGAACCACTGCGATTGCGCCCCGGTTGAGCTGGGCGAGCGCCTCAGTGGAGAAAGCTAAAACTGACCGTCATGATGAGGCGAGAGCTGGTCGCTGTTCGAGAGGTTTTTTGCGAGTCCTTAAAGACTTATGCCGCTTAGAGCGAGGAGCCGACTCTGTCCAGCCTAGGCGTGGATAGCGCCCCAAATTCGGCCTTCCGAAGACTAGGGGCTTCGCCGAAATTTAAAATTATAGAATTCTATGGCTAAGTGAGAGTGTTCAAGCATTATAAGTCCGGTTGCCTTGTTCGTTGTGTTGAGTGCCTCCCTAGATGGACCCAAATATGGGAACAAGAGTGCTCAAATTTATCCCGAACACCCCAGCACTCGTGGCATGGGGGCTGAAGCCGACGACTTGCCATCTCTCAGATTTGATAAACAGCCACATAGAAGGTAATATTTTAAATTAACAAGCGTTGCTTAGCGCATATGAACTAAGTTTTCAGTGCACAGGATAAAAAAATGCGAGTCTACTCAAATATTACATCTTTGGAGCACTCACCGGCAATAGTGCGGGCGCCCTTCAGCACACTCTTATAATACATCTCGGGCGTGCGATGCTCCTTGCCCTGCGGTGGCGGGTCCGTCACGAGCTTCTGGGCATCCATCTTGCCCCAGTGCACCTTGGCGCGGGCAAGGGCTCGGCGGGCACCTTCAATACAGGCGGAGTGCTTGATGACTTCAACCCACAGGCACGCATCCACCAGCTACCGCACCAGGCCGAAGTAGCTCCCAGGCATGGCCTCCTTAGGCCACAACCGAACTATGAGGCCCTTCATGGCCTGTTCGGCAGCCTTGTGGAGCTCGACCAGCTGCTTCCGCTGGTCGCTAAGGGGCACCGGATGTCCGGCCTCAGCATACTAAGACCAGAAGACCTTCTCCGTCGAGCTCCCCTCCGCGGCCCGGTAGAACGCGGCAGCATCGGACACGCTGCGAGGAAGATCTGTGAACGCTCCTGGAGAGCTCCAAATTCGGGTAAGCGACAGGTAAACAACACTCACATGCTTACTTTGCATGAAAAATGCCTTACCCGCTGCTATTTTCTTCAACGCCTCAATTTCTTGGAGGGCCTTGTAGGCTTCGGCCTTAGCGGCTTTGGCACTCTCAAGAGCAGTTGCAAGCTCAGACTCTCGAGTCTTCAAGTCACGCTCCAGGCTCTCATGTTTTTTCACGAGATCCTGGAGCTCTTGCTGTACCTCCGCCACCCGCGCCTCATGCTTCTCTCGCTCGGTGCGCTCCGCGGCCGCATCGCGTTCGTCCGCGGCCACCGCCTCTTTCAGGGTCGCCACCTCGTTAGTGGCCCCTGCAATACCCACGTTATCCTTGTCATTCTTTTTGCAACCAAAATCCTTTTCTGTAAGGTACTATTTTAATAAGGTGTTACTCACCTTCCTTGTCCTCGAGCTGCTTCTTGGCACGACCGAGCTCGTTCTCGGACCGCTCGAGGCTTTCCTTCAAAGTATTGACCTCCGTAGTCAGTGCGGCAGAGGTCAGCAGCGCAGCCTGCAATCCCATATTGACATATTTTTTATGACTCCTGCATATATCTTCTTAGATCCTCAGTCCGGCTTTTCTTTCCGAACACCGAACCGAGCATCAGGGGCTACTGTCTATGCGGTACTATTTTACATATATCAAAATTCTTACCTCAAAGCCTGTTAGAAGGCTGCTGCAGGCTTTGGTCAGCCCGCTCTTGGCAAGTTGCACCTTCTGAATCACCGCACTCCTAACAATGCGGTGTTCCTCTTCGATGGAGGCGCCATTGAGCGCCTCCAGCAAGCTATCCGGCGCCTCCGGTTGGACGGAGGCCGTCGGCGTCACGGTCTTGCCCTTCTTACGAAGGGGCCACCCGCCGGACTCCGGAGCCACTATGGGATCCGGAGCCGAGTCCGGTGCAAAGTCCGGGAGGTTGTCCTGCGACACCTCCGGAGCCTCCTCCTCCTGGCGGGTCCCTTCCCGGGATCCCACCTCGGCATCGTCCGTGTCACGGGGGGTGGAGGCGGTCGGAAGAGAATCCATATCCGACGCACCTAAGGACCCGCTCGACGAAGCGGGAAGATCGTCCTTGGCGGACTGCAGGGTTGTATGCGGCATTAGAAAGACATTGTGTGGCAAAAAAGAAAAACCAAGAAGTTATTCGGGAGTCCGGATACTCACGATCTCGCCAGGGGCTTGGTCCTTGGAGGCCAGTCCTCGTCGTCATCACTGGCGTTGGCAGAGCAGTCCGGGGGAAGAGTTTTTCCCTTCTTGGACCCTTCGGCCTCCCTTGTTGGGGAGGCCTTCCTTTTCTTCTCTCCCCCCACTGGGGGAGAGGCTTTCTTCTTCTCCTCCTCACCTTGGTGAGAGGAGTCGGCCTCGGAGTCGTCATCCGATAGCACTTGAAAACAAGAACTCTTCCAAGTCCCCGTGCCCTTCTTCTTGGCCTTCTTCTCCGGCACCACGTGGGGTGCCGGAGCCAGCAGCCCCGTTAGGCGGGCGTCCGCTGGGTCCTCTGGCAATGGGGCCCGACAGATAGTCTGCTCGGCCTTCGCCAGTCAGCCCTGTCAAAGGAAAGGGAGTTTAGATCCCGCATAGAGTCAAACTATGGAAAACAAGCGTCCCGTAAAGGACAAAATCGCTTACCTCGTCAGCCGGATGCTGCGAGCTGAATCCGCGATCTTCGGTAGCGGATGCGAGAGCCTCGGCGCCCTTGAACAGCACCTTCCAGACATCTTCGTACGTAGTGTCGAAGAGCCCGCTCAAAGTCTGGTGTTGCGCCGGATGGAACTCCCACATGTTGAAGCCCCGTCGTTGGCACGGGAGAATCCGGCGGATGAGCATGACCTGGACCACGTTGACAAGCTTGAGCTTCTTGTCCACCAGCTTTTGGACGCAGGCTTGGAGTCCGGTCAGCTCCTCCGAATCACCCCAAGTCCGGCCGCTCTCCTTCCAGGAAGTGAGCCGTGTGGGGATGCCAGATCTGAATTCGGGGGCCGCTGCCCATTCAGGGTCACGCGGCTCTGTGATGTAGAACCACCCCGATTGCCACCCCTTGATGGTTTCCACGAAGGTGCCCTCAAGCCAAGTAACATTGGACATCCTGCCCACCATGGCGCCTCCGCACTCCGCTTGGCTGCCCTTCACAACCTTCGGCTTGACACTGAAGGTCTTGAGCCACAAGCCGAAGTGGGGCTGGATGCAGAGGAAGGCCTCACACACGATGATAAACGCCGAGATGTTGAGGATGAAATTCGGGGCCAGATCGTGGAAATCCAGGCCGTAGTAGAACATGAGCCCCCGGACAAAGGGATGGAGTGGGAAGCCCAGTCCACGGAGGAAATGGGTAAGAAATACTACCCTCTCATGGGGCCTGGGGTGGGGATGAGCTCTCCCTCGTCGGGGAGCCGATGCGCGATGTTGCTGGACAAATATCCGGCGCTATGCAGCTTCTGGATGTGCCCCTCCATAACGGAGGAGGCCATCCACTTGCCTCCCGCTCCGGACATAGTTGGAGAAGGTTGAGGTGAGATGTGCGGACCTGGGCGCTGGAGCTCGAGTTCACAGGGATGGATAAGCCAAGGAGGAAGAAGGCATAGGTAAAAGGGTTGGATCTTTATCCCCTTATATGGGCGGACAAAAACATGTGTCCCCACCGGCCTGATAAAACTCGCTTATCCCCCAAGCGCCGCAATCAATGGCACGGTTGGGTTACCCATGTCCGTATTGATGGGAATCCCGGAGTAAGGGGAACACGATCTCTACTTCGACAAGACGTGCCAAGGAAACCGCTTCGCTAAACGCGCTGAGGTGGTACAATAAAAACAATTCGAGTAAAGGCTTGGTAGCGGCGTGACGACACGCCACGAAATACGTCAGCAGATTGAACTTGTGTAAATATTATTCTCTCTATGGTGGTATGTGGAAATTATTTTGCAGAGCCGGACACTATCCTGGTGTTCACGATCTTCTATAAATTATTCGGAGGAGGAACCCGCCTTGCAATGCCAAAGACAATACGTGCACCGGACTCGTCATCATTGAAGCCTGGTTCAGGGGCTACTGAGGGAGTCCTGGACTAGGGGGTGTCTGGATAGCCGAACTATCATCATCGGCCGGACTCCAAGACTATGAAGATACAAGATTGAAGACTTCGTCCCGTGTCCGGATGGGACTTTCCTTGGCGTGGAAGGCAAGCTTGGCGATACGGATATGTAGATGTCCTACCATTGTAACCGACTCTGTGTAACCCTAGCCCTCTCCGGTGTCTATATAAACCGGATGGCTTTAGTCCGTAGGACGAACAACAATCATACCATAGGCTAGCTTCTAGGGTTTAGCCTCCTTGATCTCGTGGTAGATCTACTCTTGTAACACACATCATCAATATTAATCAAGCAGGACATAGGGTTTTACCTCCATCAAGAGGGCCCAAACCTGGGTAAAACTTCGTGTCCCTTGTCTCCTGTTACCATCCGCCTAGACGCACAGCTCGGGACCCCCTACCCGAGATCCGCCGGTTTTGACACCGACAATACCCCTCAGGAAAAACCAAGCCTCGGGGTACGAGATGTAGGGCTATTACCTCCACCAAGAGGGGCCTAAACTCGCTAAACACCGAGTGTTACACCTGTGCCGTAGCTAGGCTCTGCCCTCTTTTGTACCCCTAGTACCCATTGTCAGGACCATAACCCCGATAGTTGACACCCACCGTGGGGCTAAGACAATATTCTACCCCTAGTACTCATTGCGTCTGATACGTCTCCGCCGTATCTACAGTTTTTGATTGTTCCATGCCAATATTTGACAACTTTTACATACTTTTGGCAACTTTTTATACTATTTTTGGGACTAACATATTGATCCGGTGCCTAGTGCTAGTTCCTGTTTGTTTTGCAGAAAATCCATATCAAACAGAGTCCAAACGCGATAAAAACTCCTGTAGATTTTTTTGGAATATATGTGATTTTTGGGAAAAAGAATCAACGTGAGATGATGCCCGAGGAGTCCATGAGGCAAGGGGCGCCCCAGGGGGTATGGCACGCCCCTGACCCTCATGACCACTATTTAAGGCAGTTGTACCCTTTTTTCGCCACAAGAAAGCCAATATCCGGATAAAAATTGTGTCCAAAGTACAGCCCAATCGGAGTTACGGATGTCCGGGAATTTAAGAAACGGTGAAAGGGCAGAATCAGGGAGCGCAGAAACAGAAGGAAACAGAGAGAGAGATATCCAATCTCGGAGGGGCTCTCGCCCCTCCGCCGCCATGGAGGCCATGGACTAGGGAGTAAAATGTTCTCCCATCTAGGGGGAAGGTCAAGGAAGAAGAAGAAGAAGTGGGGCTCTCTCCACCTCTCTCCCGGTGGCGCCAGAACACCGCCGGGGCCATCATCGTGACGGAGATCTACACCAACAACTTCACTGCCATCATCACCAACTCTCCCCCCCTCTATGCAGCGGTGTAACACCTCTTCTCCCCATTGTAATATCTACTTGAACTTGGTCCTCAATGCTATATATTATTTCCCAATGATGTATGGCTATCCTATGGTGTTTGAGTAGATCCGTTTTGTCCTATGGGTTCATTGATGATCATGATTGGTTTGAGTTGCATGTTTTATTATTGGTGTTGTCCTATGGTGCCCTCCATGTCGTGCAAGCATGAGGGATGCCCGCTGTAGGGTTTGCAATATGTTCATGATTTGCTTATGGTGGGTGGCGTGAGTGACAGAAGCACAAACCCGAGTAAGTAGGTTGTTTGCATATGGGAGTAAAGAGGACTTGATGCCTTATAATGCTATGGTTGGGTTTTACCTTAATGATCTTTAGTAGTTGTGAATGCTTGCTAGAGTTCCAACCATAAGTGAATATGATCGAAGGAGAGAAAGTATGTTAGCTTATGCCTCTCCCTCATATAAAATTGCAATAATGATTACCGGTCTAGTTATCGATTCCCTACGGACAAATAACTTTCTTGTGAGAAAAGGCTCTCTATTAAAACTAACTTAGTTGTGTCTTCATCCAAACAGCCCCTAATTTTTATTTAGGTGCTCTTTATTATATTGCAAACCTATCCAACAACACCTACAAAAGTACTTCTCGATTCATACTTGTCCTAGGTAAAATCAACGTTAAGCGTGCGTAGAGTTGTATTGATGGTCGATAGAACTTGAGGGAATATTTGTTCTCCCTTTAGCTCCTTATTGGGTTTGACACTCTTACTTATCGAAAGAGGCTACAACTGATCCTCTATACTTGTGGGTTATCAGCGTCTAGCAAAGTTTCATGGCGTAGGTGGATTTTCATCATCATGTTGGTCGACGACGAAATCCGTTCCTGGACACTTAGCTTCATGGCCGCTTCGTGAGGCCCTGCTAGACGTGGAAGCATTTCCCATCCGCGGTGCGGAACACTTCTGCATCTTCATATGGAGTCCTTCTATAGCATCCCTCGGCTCTGTATTGAGTGGTCGCTCGCCTGCCCACTGCGTGCCACCTCACGCGCTCCGGATGCTCGTGGGTGCAGTGCTGGATCAGGCACGTTGTGGCCCTTTAGTCCGTGCTCCGCAGTGCAGCATGTGGCGTATCTCGAGTCTGACGAGCCTGCCCTCTACCTCTCTTCGATGAGTCCGAGTGCGAGAGCGTCGAGTCGACTGCTGAAGTTCTCATGGCAGGCAACTCCGAGCATCATGCGCCCCCGGGGAACATGGAGCCCCGGGACAGTCGCACTGGCACTTCGCATGGGAACACCAATGGTGGCGGCGAGCATAATCATTCCCTGTTCCTAAGCCATCTGTCCCTCAAGCTCTCACTCAGGAGCAACGCGAGGAGCTCCGCTGCAAGAACGAGCAGTTCTTGAACACCCCCATCACTGGGATGACTCCCGAGGCCCTGGCCATGGAGTCAACATGCTTGGTCACTCTGGCCGAGCGGGGCTGCCTCGAGCGGCTTCAGAAAGATCTGGATGACCGCGCACGCCGTCAACCCAGTTCCCAGTTGGCACAAGCGTCGACTTTTCTTGAGTGACCAGCCTCGGAAGTATCAGGTCCTTAGTACTCCGCTGCAAAATCTGGCGGCTACTCGGATCGCTGATTCCATACAGCCCTTCGGCTCCACCACCGGAGAGGGGATCCACCACATCCAAGCACTCCTGAAGACGGTGTTGTCGCAAAATGCAGCACTATCCCAATCCAGAGATCACAACAACAACATGTCGGTGCGAGCAGAGACTGTTTAGTCGGCTCATAGTCCACTCGGCTCCGGGAGGCGTCGGACATCGTCCTCCTCAAGGGATCATTACGAAGATCGAAGGCGTGATCTGATCATGTCTCCCCGGCGGCACGACGATTATTGTCGCGCTCTGATGCCCCCACCGCGAGACGGCACGTACGGGCGCTAGCCCTACGATGACAGGCAGACACGTGGCGGTGACCGAAGTCTGAGTCCTCCTCGTCATACAAGAGACGCCCGAGACCCACGGTTCAACGTGAGATCCGTCCTCGCTCAGAACCTGGTCGACAAGGGCCGAGCTTTGAGGGAGGGCCTAGATGACGATGCATCAAGTGGTTCTGCACCCTCTGGTCCCGAGTGCTTCAATCGGTGCATTCGAGTTGCGGAGATTTCCAATAACTTCTGATTGGCCACGGGGATCAGCAAGTTCACCGGCGAGTCTAAGCCAGAAATCTACATGGAGGATTACCGAGTGGTTGTCCAGATTGGCGACAGCAATGGAGTGTGGCCATAAAGCACCTGTCGTTAATGCTAGAAGGCTCCATGCAAGGGCTCGCAGAAGCAGAAGAAGTATTGGAAAGGAAAGAAGCAAGTCACGCAGAAAAGTGACATCCTCGATCAGCCCTGCCAGATCCGCACGAAAAAAGATGATGAGGGAAAATTGATTTTGCCCAAGCACACCACTCGGGAGTGTCGGCTCCTGAAGCAAGATGCGGCAGGATCCCTCCGGGGACAAGGACGAAGACGACACCGACAATGGGGGCAAGGGTACATTCGGGTATCCCAACATCGAAAAAGTCATGATGATCTTCCCCGATGTCGAGAGCAAGAGCTGCCTCAAGGTTATAAATCAAGACGTCAACATGGTAGTCCCGACTGTAACCAAATACCTCGACTGGGCCAAGACGTCCATCACGTTCGATCAGTCGGATCACTCAGCCCACATATTGAACCCTGGGCGGCAGGCTCTGGTGGTCGATCCGATTGTAGGCGGGGTCAGACTGCGTAAGGTCCTCATGGACGGCGGCAGCGGCCTGAACATCTTCTACACCGACACTCTGAGGCGATGGGCATTCTGATGTCCCGACTCAAGAAAAGCAACATGCATTTCCATGGGGTAATCCCCGGGAACAAGGCCAAGTCACTCCTGCAAATTTCCCTCGGCGTCGTATTCCGCAAAGAGTGGAGCTTTTGGAAGGAACGACTGACTTTCGAAGTGGTAGACTTCCGGAGTGCTCACCATGCACATCCTGGGTAGGCCAGACTACGCATGTTTCATGACACCAACCATGTTATGTGTATCTTAAACTTAAGATGCTAGGGGCAAATGGTGTGATCACTATCATAGGCAATCGGAAGCTAGCTGAGGAGTGCCTCCAGAAGGGCTCCCAGATCGCTGATGAGCAGATGGCGTGATATGTCCATTTTGCATCATGTTTTCCTACTATTATTTATGTTGTTTTGTTGTATAATAATGCTTTTTGGAGTAATTCTAATGCCTTTTCTCTCACAATATGCAAGGTATGCACAAAGGGGGAGAATTCTGGCAGCTGGAAATCTGGACCTGAAAAAGCTATGTCAAGCTACCTATTCTGCGCAACTCCAAATGAGCTAAAACTTCCTGACAATTTATGGAATATTTAATAAATATTGGAGCAAATAAGTACCATAGTGGGGCCACCAGGTGGGCACAACCAACCTGGGCGTGCCAGGAGGCCCAGCCGTGCCCTGGTGGGTGCTGCTACCGAATTTCGGGTTCCGGCAAAACCCTTGAGGTTCGAACACTAGGGTGCGCACGAAGATTTCCCCCAACCGAATCTCTCTCTCAGCCTCGCCACGATCACTAAGCTAACTCACAACACAAGGGACACAAGATTTATACAGGTTCGGGCCACCGTTGTGGTGTAATACCCTACTCCTGCGTGTGGTGGTGGTGGATTGCCTCTAGGGCTGATGATGAACAGTACAAGGGAAGAACAGCCTCCTGAGGAGAGGTGTACTTGCGCTTGGTGTAGTGTTCTACTTGTTCTCATTTCGGGTCCCCTTCTACTGTGGTGGCTAGCCCTATTTATAGAGGCCCTGGTCCTCTCCCCAAATATTGAGCGGGAAGGGATCCAACAACGACCAATTTGAAAGGGGACAACTAGTACAAGCTATCCTGACTAAAGGTGGTCTTCGCCTACCAAAGGCGCTGGTGATGACGCTGTCTTGCGCTCCACGATGACCTCCGTCCTGCCGTCTTGCTGGTCTTGGTCTTGTTGCACCGATATGGAAACCTTTGCCTGATGCCTCGGTACTCCGCGCCTGCGCTTGCCCTCTAAGCACCAAAGGGGAAACGAGGACATTGCGCGCGCTGGCGCCCGCATGGCGCCTGCCTGGCCTTGGTCATCATGGCTTGCGTCATGGGAACCTTGCGAGGTACCCCTTGCCTTGATCTCTCCGCCTCCTCGCGAGCCTTCCTGGTGAGGCCGTTCCTGAGGAGGCCTTGTGTCGTCCCCCCCCTTGAGGCTTGGCCTCTCGCGAGGGTCTTGAGTGTTGGTTGATGAAGACGGGCCATACTGGGCCACTGGTGGAGCCACGACGTGGGTCGCAGGCAGGTAAGTCTGGGGACCCCCATTCCCAGAATGCCGACAGTAGCCCCTGGGCCCAAGGCGCGCTCGGACTTGGCTTAGCTGAAAAGAAAAAGGGCAAGTGCAGAGCACCGCGGGCCCCAACAGCCTGCGGCCTTGGACGACGCATGGCGACTGATTGGACGTGGGCGTCTCCGCTTCCCCATGCTGCCTCGGCAACTGCCCGACTTGATGAGCCCCTGCTGCATGCAAAAAGGGTTATCATTACCTGCGATCGTGGAAGTCGACAGTCATTGATGGGGAGGGGTGAGAGCCCCCGTCGCCCATCTCTTCCTGCTCCGCTTGCTTCTTCCCTCCTCCACCTCCAGTCTTGGCATCGATGGCGCCGATCCGTAGATTCTTGGCCGTGGAGAAGGGGAAGGCTCCACGGGACGGACTCGAGCCGCTTCCGCCAAAGAAGAGGCCGGTCCACCGCCGCCGCGGCATGGTCGCGAGGCTAGAGATGATGAGGCCTTGGTGCGAGCAGCCACCTCCTGGGTACCCGCTACCCCAGTACGCCCAAGTCGTGGGCTCCGGAGAAAGAGGCGGCGAGCAACGCCGCCCGCGCCGCAGCCGAGGTCGGCGTGCCGTGGTGGTGCGCGCTGTCGCCCCCGGAGTCCACGTCGCGGACTCCTCTCGCGAGCACATGCTGCATGCAGCGATGCCTCCAAGCTCCTGGATCTGCCTTCCTTCATTCTTCTCCACCGAGGTGCCGCTGACGGGGCCTCTCGAGCTTTGGCTGCAGCACACCGACTGTGGCGCTCCGGCGACCGGAGCAGAGGTCGAAGTCGTCTCTGCTGGCAAGATCTTCATGACCCGAGGCTAGGGCGAAGTCGCCCGGGTCTGCCGAACGGGGGGGTGCCCTCGTGATCCATTTTGAATATGACGGCACCTCCACGTTCTTCTTCAAGGTCTTCAACACAGAAGGCCGCCGCCTAGAGTGCTGCCCCGAAGGGGGCAGTCAGGAGATCGACGCGGCGGGGGCTGGGCTTGCCATTCACTCCCCCAACGGCTCCTCCAGCAGTAGCAGAGACGCTTGGGAGTCCAGCGACTCTCCTGAACTCTTCGAGACAATGGAGACGAGCGAGGACAGCTACGTGCCCCCGATCTCTCGTCGCACTCGGGGCCAGGCGGCAGCATCGGGCCATCGCCATCGCTGATCTGGATGGGGTTGGCGCCGACCTCTCATGGCCCACTATTGATGATGGCGTCAGCCATGCAGGCGCGTGTAGTTAGGTCTCCTTGAAGTTCTTTCCTTTTGTTCCCTGCGAGGAATCAAGAAACACCCCGCGGGGGCATGTAAAGGGTCTGCGATGTCTTTTGTTGATGTTATCCTTATCATGAAATCATGCGAGTGCATGTCCTTCCCTGGCTTGGTTCCCCCCTTTCTAACCTCGCGACGACTTGGTGCTCTACACTGACAGGTCCCGGTCCCCAGGCAGGCTGCAGCCGTCGCTCGTATGCCAAGTCGCGGTGCCGTGGTCAAGGCCAGGAGGTGAGCGGCCTGAAGTCCAGTAAGAGCCCCTGAAGCGCGATGCTTAGGAGGTCCCCCTTTAGCGCGCAAGCAGCCATCAAGAGGTGAGAAAGGAAGGCAACGTTGCCGCCACAGGGCCGCCTCAAGGGAGAGATTCCGCGCTGTAACGATTAGCTATTCCAGGCGTGAAACTTATCTCGGCAACCTGGAGTCATTCCCTTGCGTTGCGCCAGACTTGTGCGTCAGCAGCTGGGGTGCAGCTAGGTTAGGCCCGTGCGAGCCTCCCCCTTCTTCCCCGCACTCTCCTTCGTGCAGTGCGTCATCAGGTCCCGGCCCTCGAGCGAGCCCAGCCGCCGCTCGTATGCCAGGTCACGATGTCGTGGTCCAGGCCAGGGGTGAGGGCTGGAGAGCCAGTAAGAGTTCCTGATCTACGATGCTCAGGAGCCCCCCTTTTAAGGCGCAAGCGGATCGTATGGAAAAGAGAGGGAGCTCGTGGTGCCGCCCGCTGAAGTCTTTAGGAAGTTCCTGTAAATCAGCACGAGAAAAGCACGGGTTGCTATTATGATTGTGGGCCGGTTATTGATTGCTCCGAGAGAGAGGTGAGAGCACAGAGGGTCTGGTGAGCTGATGCACGCTGGGCTACCACGGGCCAGAGCTTGACCACTTAGATTTGTCGGTGTTGCAGGGACGGACCCGTGCGCAAGCACTGTGCCAGCGCGAGCGGCTCCCGTGGTAGGCGTCAATCGAGCAGGCAATAATCACAGGTAGATTAGGCATGAAAGGCAAATCAGCTTAGATAAATGCAGAATGGATACATGCCAGTAGGTTAGACCCAAGCGGCTTGGGGATGATGCAGCCCGATGGGCGCCCCCTACAAGGTAAGCTAAAGACATAAAAAAGAGGTACATGCCGCGGGGACGGACCCACGCGGCCTGGGAATGATGCAGCCCTAAGGACGCTCCCATCTGAAATGAATTTGGAAGATGTCTCCTGGTTCCGTCGTAGAAGGGGTGTTGAGGTAGCCGAAGATGCACCAGGCCGACCCTCACGAGCGACCGGGGCCCTAAGCCTCAGGACGCTCTAGGGGTCCAGGTGGTTCCTTGAGGACCATCTCCATCTCCTCTAGGACCACATGATACTTGGCCTCCTGAGCCGCCAGAATGCTCCGCAAGTGACGCCGATGGGTGGCAGCCGCGTTCAGCAAGCCGAAAGGCATGCGAACGTAGTTGTGCAGAGGACCCTCGCAGCATCCTACGCGCGAAGGCCAGAAGCACTCCTGAGATGCAGCTCGGTTGAGCCCTGGGATGTCGACGCAGAAACGCATCCCACCATCCTCGCCTGGATGGGGAGCCGCACCGGGCAAGCGGCGGTCACTGCGCACGGCCCTTGCTTACTGAAGCTCCTGAGTGGTCTTGGCAATGAATTCCTGAACGTTGGGCTTTCCATGCCCTGTGCCTTCCTAAGGGAAACGTGTCGCGAAGCGCGCCTCCAAGTGGTGCCCGAGCGCCTCCCTCGTGATGTTGGCGAGGTCTGAGGCCCTCCGAAAGAGAGCCCCCGATCCTTGCCCGAGGAGGGCACCGGGCGCGCCTTCCTATGTGATGGAAGGAGGCGCCCCAAGCACAGGCGCTGATCCTGATGCGGCACCACCCGAGGTGTCGACCTCCTGAGGCCCTGTGCCGAGCGGTTGCTTCTTCTTCTCGAGGATGGCCTCAAGAGGGTTTTTGCCCCTGCTGTCTGGGTCCTCGCTGCGGCTTGGAAGGCGCGCTCAATGGAGCACACCACATCTCTCTCTTTGCAGGGGACCGTGATGATTCTGCCGCTGCCTGGCATCTTGAGGACATTGTAGCCGTGGTGGGTCACTGCCATGAACTTGGCCAGGGCTGGATAACCGAGGATGGCATTGTACGGCAGGTGGACGTGGGCAATGTCGAAGTCGATGAGCTCGGTGTGGTAGTTGTCGTGCTTTTCAAAAATGACAGGGATGCGGACCTGCCCTATCGGGGTAGTGGAACCATCGGTAACTCCTAAGAAGGGCTTGGTAGGATGAAGTTGATCATATGGCACTTGAAGGTTGTCGAACATCTCAACAGACAGGATGTTAAGCCCTGCGCCGCCATCGATGAGGGTCCTGGTGACTTGCACGTTGCTGATGACTGGTGAGCAGAGCATCGGGAGAACGCCAGCAGCAGCCGCACACTTGAGTTGATCTGCCGAGCTGAATGTGAAGGCGCACTCGGACCACCTGAGCGGGCGTGTAGCCTCGAGCCTGGGGAGGGATGCATTCACCTCGTGAGCAAACTTCTTGAAGATATGCTGAGCGGTTGGGGCCTGGGCTCCGCCCAAGATGCAAGCGATTGAACATGGTTCCTGGAAGCCCCAGCCCCATCATCCTAATAATGGTCGTCATTCCTTCTTGGCAGCGGCGGCGGAGGAAGGCCTGCGTTGCCCTGGGGGAGGTCCTCGTGAGGCTGATCCCTCCAAGCGCCCTCGCAAGGCTGGTCCCTCCAGGCGCCCTCGCGAGGCTGGTCCTGCTAGAGATCCTCACGAGGTCGGTCACGCCACTCCTGACGAGGGCCACGGTCGTCCCATCATCCTTCGCCACATCCTCCTCCTCGGCCGTAGCCCTGGTCGTTGCGCTCGGGGCGTCGACCGAAGTGTCCTTCTCAAATGGCCCTAAGCTCCTGGCAATCGTTGGTGTTGTGGGTGTGGAGGTTGTGGTAGGCGCAGAACGGTCGACTGCCCTTGGAAGACTCCGGCTGGTCCCTGTCGCGCTTTGTGTCTGGTTCTGCTGCGAGCACGGTGGCTCCCTTGCGCTTCACGTCCTTGGCCTTGGTCTTCTTTTCTTCCGGGTCAGCAGCTGGAAGCTCGAGAAGGGAGAGGTGTCCTTCCTTAGCTCTTGCGCACTTGGTTGACAGGTTGAGCAGCTCCAGGGATGTGCACAACTCTTCGTGGACGGCAAGCTCCTCCTTCATCTTGACGTCACAGACGCCATCACAGAACGCTGAGATGATGGCCTCGTCCGTCACCTTGGGGATCTTGAGGCGGACGTTGTTGAAGCGCTTGATGTATTTCTACAGGGTCTCCCCATGTTGTTGCTTGATGCAGCGCAGGTCACCCGCGGCCGGGGGGCGGTCGCGAGTGCCCTGGAAGTTGGCGATGAAGCGACTGTGCATCTCATCCCAGGAGGAGATCGAGCCGGGAGGCAGGTTTAAGAGCCAAGAACGGGCACCGTCCTTAAGCGCCATGGGAAACCAATTCGCCATGACTTTCTCGTCGCCGTTGGCCGCCTCGATGCTCAGCTCGTAGAGCTGCAAGAAGTCCGCAGGGTCGGGGGTGCCGTCATAGCGAGGAGGCAGGTCCGACTTGAACTTACCGTGCCAGGCGACGCTACACAACTCAGGGGTGAAGGCGCGGCAGCCTGCTGTGGTCACCGGGGCCCTTTGCTGACGCCGAGCTTGCTCTTGATGGTACCGGCGCACCGCCGTCACTGGCAGCACGTGGTCGCGTTACGCCGGTGCAGGGAGCACGGGGGCGCCTTCTTGAGGCTGAGGGATTTCTTGACAGCTTCCTTCTTGTCATGCGGGCGCTGCACGTGGTGGGTCGCACCCAGGGGCCGCGCGCCTTGACGGCAGGGCGCCGTCTTAGGGTAGAGGTGGTGGAGGCGCTCCTTGAGCCACGTCGCCCGCACCTGGCGGAGGGCGAGGCAACGAGAGGGACGGCCTGGGAGAGCCCCCTGTGGCACTGACGAGCTCGGTGATGCGAGCGAGCCATTCTTCATAGAGGTCATCGACGGGGTGGTAACGCAGGAGCTTGCGTGCCATGAGCAGCGCGGCCTGCGCGTCTGTGGGGGCGCAAGGAGCATGGGACGACGAGACAACTAGGGTCAGCGAAGGAGTGGCGCTGCGGCCTTCCCGCCGCACCGAGGGGTGCATCGAGGATGCTTGCTGCTTGTTCCCCGCCGGGCCGGTGGCGGCATTGGCGGCAGGCGACGGAGAACAACGAGGAGGTCCGTCGACAGGAGCTGTCTGGGCAATGCGTGCGGCGAGAGTGGCCTGGCACTCAGCGCGGGCTCGGCGAGCGTCCGTCATGGATGCGACGAAGTGATGGCACGTGGATCAGCAGAAGGAAGATTTCGGCGCACTCCTACCTGGCGCGCCAAACGTCGGATTTCGGGTTCTGGCAAAACCCTTGAGGTTCGAACACTGGGGTGCGCACGCAGATTTCCCCGTACCGAATCTTGCTCTCAGCCTCGCCGCAATCTCTAAGCTAACTCACAACACAAGAGACACAAGATTTATACAGGTTCGGGCCACCGTTGTGGTGTAATACCCTACTCCTGTGTGTGGTGGTGGTGGATTGCCTCTTGGGCTGATGATGAATAGTACAAGCAAAGAACAGCCTCCCGAGGAGTGGTGTTCTTGTGGTTCGTGCGGTCTTCTACTTGTTCTCGTTTCGGATCCCCTTCTACTATAGTGGCTAGCCCTATTTATAGAGGCCCTGGTCCTCTTCCCAAATATGGAGAGGGAAGGGATATCCAACAACGACCAATTTGAAAGGGGACAGCTAGTACAAGCTATCCTGACTAAAGGCGGTCTTCGCCTATGAAAGGCGCTGGTGATGACGCCGTCTTGGGCTCCACGATGACCTCCATCCTGCCATCCTGCTGGTCTTGCTCTTGTTGCACTGATATGGAAACCTTTGCCTGATGCCTCGGTACTCTGCGCCTGCGCTTGCCCCCTAAGCACCAAAGGGGAAACAAGGACACTGCGCGCGCTGGCGCCCACCTGGCGCCTGTCTGGCCTTGGTCGTCATGGCTTGCATCACGGGAACCTCGCGAGGTACCCCTTGCCTTGATCTCTCCGCCTCCTTGCGAGCCTGCCTGGTGAGGCCGTTCCTGAGGAGGCCTTGTGTCGTCCGCCCCGCAAGGCTTGGCCTCTCGCGAGGGTCTTGAGTGTTGGTTGATGAAGACGGGCCGTACTGGGCCACTGGTGGAGCCACGTCGTGGGCCGCAGGCAGGCAAGTCTGGGGACCCCCGTTCCCAGAACACCAATAGCTGCCCTCCTCGGCCCACCTCCGGTGCCCCTCTTCTAGTATATAAGTCATTTTGACCTAGAAAAAATGAGGAGAGGACTTTCGGGATGAAGCGTCGCCGCGTCGAGGCGGAACTTGGGCAGGAGCACTTTTTTGCTCCGACGGAGCAATTCCGCCGGGGGAACTTCCCTCCTGGAGGGGGAAATCATTGCCGTCATCATCACCAACTCTCCCATATTGGGGAGGACTATCTTCATCAACATCTTCAACAACACCAACTCCTCTCAAACCCTAATTCATCTCTTGTGTTCTATCTTTGTACCGGAACTATAGATTGGTGCTTGTGGGTGACTAGTAGTGTTGATTACATCTTGTAGTTGATTACTATATGGTTTATTTGGTGGAAAATTATATGTTCAGATCCATTATGCTATTTAATACCCCTCTGATCTTGAGCATGATTATCATTTGTGAGTAGTTACTTTCGTTCTTGAGGTCACGGGAGAAATCATGTTTCAAGTAATCATGTGAACTTGATATATGTTCGATATTTTGATGATATGTTTGTTGTCATTCTCTTAGTGGTGTCATGTGAACGTCGACTACATGATACTTCACCATATTTGGGCCTAAGGGAATGCATTGTGGAGTAGTTATTAGATGGTGGGCTGCGAGAGTGACAGAAGCTTAAACCCTAGTCTATGCGCTATTCTGTAAGGGACCGATTCGATCCGAAAGTTTAATGCTATGGTGAGAATTTATTCTTAATACTTTTCTCATAGTTGCGGATGCTTGCGAGAGGGTTAATCCTAAGTAGGAGGTTTTTTCAAGTAATAACATCACCTAAGCACCGGTCCACCCACATATCAAATTATCAAAGTAGCGAACATGAATTAAGCCAACATGATGAAAGTGACTAGACAAAATTCCCGTGTACCCTCAAGAACATTGTGCTTATCATAAGAGACCGTTTTGGCCTGTCCTTTGCCTCAAAAGGATTAGGCTACTTTGCTGCACTTTTGTTACTACCATCGTTACTTGCTCGCTACAAATTATCTTGCTATCAAACTACTCCGCTACTTACAATTTCATCACTTGCAGACATTACCTTGCTGAAAACTACTTGTCATCTCCTTCTGCTTCTCGTTGGGTTCGACACTCTTACTTATCGAAATGGCTACAATTGACCCCATATACTTGTGGGTCATCAAGGCTATTTTCTGGCGCCGTTGCCGGGGAGTGAAGCACTCTTGGTAAGTGGAAATTGGTAAGGAAACATTATTACTATGTGCTGAAATTTATTATCACTTGTTACTATGGAAAACAATCCTTTGAGGGGTTTGTTCAGGGTATCTTCACCTCAACCAGAACCACAATTAGTTGCCCCTCAACCTACTACACCTACTGAAAATATTGAATATTAAATTCCTTTGGGTATGGTAGAACAACTGCTAGCTAATCCTTATGTAGGAGACGGAACAGAGCATCCTGATATGCACTTGATATATGTGGATGAAATTTGTGGATTGTTTAAGCTTGCAGGTTTGCTCGGATATGAAGCTAAGAAGAAGGTTTTCCCTTATTTTTGAATGGAAAAGTATTGACATGGTATAGGCTATGCGATGATATTGGATCTTCACCATTCCAAATCGTCTAACTTCCCGGCCAGTCACCCATCTTCTCACTACTCCAGCCTGAGCAGGCCTAACTTCCGAGGTCTATTCCCCCTAGTTTCCATGTGTGCACTTGTTGTTTACCTGACAATAGTAAGCTGTCAATCCTATTAACCCTCAGGAGTTTAGCTTGAGCATGAAGTCACACGTTTCACCGTTTGAGTTTGAAACTATTATTCTAAAAAAATTATTTAGTAACACTAATATTTCTTGAATAAGTAGTTTGACCAGATTTGACCACAGTTTGACCAAAATTCAAAAAACCTAAAATAATTATTTATTAACACTAATATTTCTTGAATAAGTAGTTTGACCATAGTTTGACCAAAAATTCAAAAAAAACTAAAATTTGAGGATATCTTTTTTCCTTTAATAATTTGAGGATTCTAAAAGTTTGCAAAACGGCCTACGGCCGTCGAAATTGGTTGTGGATTTTCATGCCAATTTTTGATATATTATGCGGGTTTTTTCGACATCGTATGCAAAAGATATGATCATTTTACTTTTTCCTAACTCTTTTTTGCAAAACATGTCGAAATTTATGTTTTTAAATTTCCCTACCTACTACATGTAGTAACATAATTACATATCGAAGGATTTTAATTTTTGAAGTTTTTATCATTTTCTTTTGTTTTTTTAAACAGAAAAGGCGACCGGGGGGTAGAGTTTGAAAATTGCCCTTTAGTCCCGTTTTGTGATACAAACCGGACTATAGTTTGGCCCTTTAGTCCCGGTTTGTGTCACAAACCGGGACTAAAGGGGCTCATGGGGCCCCGACCTGACGCCAGCCTGTCACCACCCCTTTAGTCTCGGTTTGTGATACAAACCGGGACTATAGGTTAGAAATGAACCGGCACTAATGCATAGCCTTTCGAACCGGCACTAATGGTCACATTATGTCGGTTCATTTACAAACCGGGACTAAAGGGCTGAACATTAGGCCCTTTTTCTACTAGTGATCGATGCCATCGCCGCCCCCGAATCCATCGCCGACACTTGTTCCATCTCCGGCACCGAAAGCATCACCAGGCACACTGAATACATTGGCGACATTGGTTTAAATCCCAATGAGTAAACATAGCCGACACTGTAACACGCACCGGCCGCTGCAAGCATCGTCCTCTTCAAGATGTCTCTCCTTGCCATATCATGCCATTCTTTAGTGATGTCGTCCATGTCATTGCGGTTCAATGTCATGATCCTATTCTCTTCGGCAAGAAACTTTCATATGGCTTTGTTCTCAGCGGCACGTGCTCTTCTCTCCTCAATGGCCACCTTGCGCCACCCCTTGTCCTTGAGAAATTGCCACTTCTCTTGCTTGTCTTGTGCCTTCTTCTCAGCCAACTCTTTCTTTATCTCCAAGGTCTTCACTAGCATCAACTCATTTGATTGCCCCATGGTATCTATCTTGTCCCATAAGCTCGACGCTTTATGTTCCCTCTTGATCTTCTCCTTTGTCTTCTTGTCACCATCGGGCTTGTTCAAGTTTCTTGGCCCATCATCATCTTCATCTTCATCCATGTTCGTAAGTGAGCCTCTCTTCGGTGTGCATTATTTGTCAATCAACTTCCACTTGTCGCACTCTTTGAGCAAGTCCCAACAAATGCTCTAGTTTAAACAATTTGCCTTCGGACGATTCCATGTCTTTGTATCTTTGTTGGACAATTTTCTCCTACACAATTCAAAAAAGTCAAATGATGCAAAGACTTCATATGGTACAAATGATGTGCACAACTTGGGACGTAAAAACAAACTCACATAGTCGGATTCCACGGTTTCACTTGGAGGTGCATTACGAACTTGTTTCAAGCAAGCAGCCCAACGACTACAAATCAGCTTGATCACGTCCCAATGACCTTGGAGTGACCGAAAGATCCGTGGAGTCCTATTGGGATGCTTCCCCATCATTTGGAAGTATTGATCTTCGATTCTTTGCCAATACCTCTTGGCGGTTTGAGATGTCCCTATGCAAGCATCAAGAGACACCACACTCCAAGCCTTAATCAATATTTGATCTTCCAACATCGTGTAGTTCTTCAATCTCAGGTTTTTTTGCTTGTGCTTGCTCATATGCCCCCTCATCTACCTCCTCCACTTCATCTTCACCACCGTGATCATCCACGCCACCCTCCATTTCATTATAATCAAAGTCAGCGAACGGGGCTTGATCAATGTCGACGGCGTTGGTGTCCAACAAGTTCATGAACTTGGCAGTGGCATTGTTCGAGCCACCGCTATAGCGAGTGACATCAAGTCACGAGCTACCACAATGGCGAAAAGCGACGCAAGTACAAGGGATCAAAGATGCATACCTTCCGGCCATTTCATTGAACACCTCGCCTGCGGTGGAAGCGGCGTCATTGAATGGCATCGTCGGGGAACATCTTGCCGGGGAGGAGGGAGTGGACGAAGGCACTGGCCTTTTTGTAGGAACCTTCCTGCGCTTCACGCCCGAAAGCTTGCCCACCTTCTCCGTCGGCGGCCGGCCAGATCTCGTAGTGGCGGTGGCGCCCGATGCGCATGCCTTTCCAGCGGGGCCAACCGGATTGCCGCCCTGCATGATGACGTTGCCCTGCCGCTTGTCGGCAGGCACAGTGGTGCCTTGGACGATAGCGGGGGCGACTTGACCGATGACGGATACGCTGGAGGGGATTGCGCGTGTGCGACCTCCACGGTGACGGGGGACAGCTGGGAGGCTTTCATGGCAGCGAAGAATGGCCGGGGAAGATGGAATAAAGTGGGCGGTGGTGGGGCAATGACGGTCGAGGGGGGAGGGAGCGGGAATGGCCATGCTGAAATTTCCCTCGCTCCAAATCTCGCTGCAGATAGGGGGCGAGCTCAGGTCAGCCTCAATCTAAAGGTTGAGGGCCATCTTTTACCGCGCCCCGCAAAAAAATTTATGGGTCGGACGCGTTTGCCGCGTCTGATCGGGCAACATTTTCCTCGCAGACCCGTATTTTGGCTGTTATTTTGCGGGTCGCGGCTTTGTACAGGGTCTGCTACAGATGCTCTAAGAGCATCTACACCCGGACCTTTCAAATCCGCCTCATATGCCTGGCTGGCCGCCCAGTCACTGCCCGGTCATGTTTTTTCGACCCAGAAAGACCCCTTAAACGGTCCTCAAACATCCGGGCTGACTGACACCCCTCATATCCAGCCCAAATATGAGGCTGATATCGGGGTACCCGGGCACGTCCGCCAACCCCTCTTCAGGTTGTAGTGGTCCCACCTGCAGCGATCGAAGCTCCTCCCTCTCTCATCGGTGCAACCAAACTTTAGTCCCACATCACCGGGCGAGGCGGACGCCCCCGGCTTAAATAGTTGCACCATCGGATGGTGTCAAGCTTGGCTATTGTGGGACAATGACAGTAGATTTTTATTTTATTTTGATGCATAGACACATAGTGATTCAAAAAAGTTTTGATGAATAGACACATATTGATTCAAAAAAAAACGACACCAATGTTCCCTATGTGAAGGAGATAGACCCTTACTATGAATCTTCTATGTGATAAGATAGATGATTCATAGTAATAGTTCATATCCTTAACAAAGGATGCAATGACGTCAGAAGTTTATCTCTTCAGGATGACCCGAATATTTAAGTTGGTCGACTAGCTTGTCACTCGGCGAGGTGCACTAGTAGAAAACAGGGCTTTGGTTCGGGCCTGGCCAGCCCATTAGTCCCGATTCTTCATGAACCGGGACCAATGGGGGTATTAGACCCGGTTCATGAGCCCAGGGGGCCGGCCTGGGCCTCGTGGGCATTGGTCCTGGTTCGTCTAGATCCATTTGTCCCGGTTCTAGGCAAGAACCGGGACCAATGGTCCACGCTCCTCGCCCACAGCCATTGGTACCGGTTCGTGCCATGAACCGGTATAGAAGGGGGTGTCGGTGTCAAAACCGGCGGATCTCGGGTAGGGGGTCCCAAGCAGTGCGTCTTAGGATCAATGGTAACAGGAGGCAAGGGACACAATGTTTACCCAGGTTCGGGCCCTCTCGATGAAGGTAAAACCCTACTCCTGCTTGATTAATATTGATGATATGGGTAGTACAAGAGTAGATCTACCACGAGATCAAGGAGGCTAAACCCTAGAAGCTAGCCTATGATATGATTGTTGTTGTATATGTCTATCGACTAGCCTGGCCCCGGTTTATATAATGCACCAGAGGCCTAGGATAACAAGAGTCCAAGCCGAATACGCCGGTGGGGGAGGAGTCCTTGTCTTGATCGCCAAGTCTTGTGGATTCTTCCTTGTATGCGGCAGCTGTCCGGACTGGCTCATGAGTATACGGCCATGGGGGTCCTCGACCCAATCCAACTGATCGGGAGATGACGCGTTGAGTACCTCCTAGTCCAGGACACCGTCAGTAGCCCCCTGAACCGGTCTTCAAGTTAGGGACGCTCCTCGATTCTTCCGAAATGTTCTTCATCTTCGGTTGCCGGTCTTGAAAACTGGTTCAACAAATCTTCCCATCTTCTATCTTGAGGATCGCCGAAATGCATTCGATGAGTTTACACGTCGGGTATCCGAGGAGCCCCTTTAAGTTTCTGGCCTTTATCAATGCCTTGTTATTTTTATGCCACACCTCGAGTTTGGAGTTGTTCCCGGGAGGCAGTGTCCTCTTGCGTCCGAGCTCTAACGCCAGACTGCATTCAAGGTATCTCTTGCAGCCGAGCACCAATGCCGGACTGCTTCCTGGCTCTAACGCCGGAATGTATCTGAGCTCCAACACCGAACTATGTATCCGAGCTCCAACGCCGGACTGTATCCGAGCTCCAACGCCGGACTATGTATCCGAGCTCCAACGCCGGACTATATCCGAGGTGTCGTAAATCACCTTGGTTCAAAGAAGTTGGAAGGAGTTTAGCCGATCTTAATGCCGGAAATGCCCTCCATGGAGCCAGCCACTAGCGCCCGAGCTTTATGCCGGACTGCTTCCAAGGTGGTGCACCTCCCCGAATGTGGGCCGATTTTTGTCAATATTTTTTATTGGTGCAATTTATTCTCTGCCGATATACATAGCCAGTAGCCCTCAAGCTGGGTATCGGTCTAAAACCCGAGATGCACATGAAGGATGACATAAGACCGCTGATCCCCGTAGCCGCTGAGAGTCAGGTTGATTTGCAAAATCGGTCTGAGGATCAAGTCCTAGCTCGGCAGAATACTTCGGGACACAAAAAGTGGCGTGCTCAGTCCTCGAGACTCAGGTTGGGTGCGGCCGACCAACCTGAGGATCAAAATCTCCTCGGAAACTGTATTGCACTTAAAATTTTCTGCAAAAAGAACAGGTAATGCAGTAGCCCCCGAGACACAGGTCGGGTGGCAACACCAGATCAGGGGATCGATGTGCTCCTTTAATATTTGTAAATAATAAGCCCGAAGCCCAGTAGCCCCCGAGCCTTAATGCGGGCACGGGAGGCCTAATTAAGGATCGATATCCATAGTAAAATCACAAATTATGTGTAATGACTCTATGTATCCAAGTACTTTACGTCATTAATGCTCGATGGTCTTTGTCGCCTCGTCGAGGGGCTTAGGGGGGGAACCCGACCTGCTGCGTGTAATCGCTTGTTTCTCCTGGCCTTGTCGTGTCGATGAGCCCGCACGTCATTGATCGTGTGGCTTGTGTTGAAGCACGCGACCAGACACGGTTGTAGTCTGCAAACCTAATTTGGGGGGAGGTTGACGGCAAAGAATCATCCACTGATAGTCTTGGGCACAGTGGTGGTCGCAGTGCTAGAAGCAGCAGCCGCATGAGCAATATCCGAAGGAGCAGAGTTTTCAGATGGTGCCGTGATAATTCTTCCCCATCTTTGAAATGGGGCAGGGCGCTTGACTGGCTCCTGTGTTCATGTATCGATGATTATTGCGACAACGACCATTTAAGAAACATATGAAGCGCTAAAGAAATTACATGATACTCACATGACATTTTTCTTCTTTACAGACAAGATTTACGTTCGCCTTTGATATTCCGTCAGCCGGCGCAAGCTCAATTAGCATTCGGACTTCAGGATGCTCTAGAGAAACAGAAAAATCAAAAGATAGATAAGTGGATTACTTGCATTTGATTCAGCACAAGCAGATATAACAACAACAAAATGTGATGGAATAAAAGAACAAATGCATGTTCCACACACTTTATAATATGTAGAAAATGTCTATCTACACTAAAAACAGAAACATCAACTCATAGAAGTCTCGGGAGCCATTCTTAGATGCAACCATGCTTTTATAATAGAACCGACAACAGTAAATTCCATCATGAATAATAGTACCTATCATGTTGATAAACATTTAACCCACACAAGCAGCAACATAAACTTATATTGTTCTGTGTTTTAACCTGATCGAGTGAATTGAAAAAACACTGTATGGCCCTTCATCATTTAGCAGCCTCTAGATTTCATCAACATTGCACCAATATAAAAGGTAAGAATAGCAGTGTAACATGGTTCTGTATTCCAAAGAAGTATGCATCACGATCACCATACAATTATGTATAAAGGAACAGTATGCAACGACAAACACAGTAAGCATTTGGAAATAAGATACATGACACACACACACACATAATTACTGTGTCTGAGTTATCTAGAAATATTATGCAGCTACACACATAATAAACATTTGGAAATTAGAAACACGACAAACCCATGCATAAATGATGTATATGAATCCCCGAGCTTACAATAGTTGGCATAACCTCTGTACGTTTGCTTTCTACTCATCAGCAATTCACATATAATTAGCCTCTCGTATCAACCTACAAAATCATTCTATGTGGCTGATCATCTGGTTTGACTCTAAAAATAAAACTGAAGATTTTTTTCATTTTTGCAATTTGTAAAAACTACAGTATTGCTATCACTTTCTAAAAAATAGCGTATGCAGAAGCGAAAACGAGTCATGATTGACTATAGGCATATAGCGCAGACACTCGCACATGAATGAATCATCTGACTCTATTCAGCGATTATTTGCCACACTTTCTCATTAGTCATTACTAACACAACCTAAACATCAGATGTAGAGATGATGTTGCCGGTGCAAGAAAAAAGCCAACCAAATTCGCATCTGTCCTGCAACAGTGTTATAAAATACACATATTTGTCCTGCTAACAACAATAAGCAATAACTGAAAGAAAATGCAATTCTTTACGGGGAACCATGCAATGCGAATTTAATGGCCTGATTAACGTTTATAGTATGCTAAATCATGCAACAATAGTTATGGGACATTACTCAGCTCCATAAGATGATGAGACTAATGGTTTTCTTATGTTTCTCTCCATGAAGAAGAAGAGGAGGAAGAAGAAGAAGACACCTCTCACTCTCTTGCTTACGAGCTCCTTGGAAGAATTGTCGAAGAGCCCGAGAAGCTCGTCTACGGCGAGGAAAATGGGTGGTGCAGCACCGAGCAGGGGCGGCGGTGGCAGCCAGACCACCTCAGCACCACGGCATAGAAGCCAAGAGCACAAGCAGACAAAATCAGAATGGATTAACCAGCAAACCCTAGATAGATCCCTAAAAAACAACAAAGCCATTGAACCGACAACTTGCTGCGAACGAGCCTTTTTAGCATAACAAAGTGCAACATTTTCTTAACCCGATTAAACAAAGAACCAACAAAAACCAATAAAATATCAAGAACAACTCATATGCAATAAAGATATGACAGAGAAGAAATCTTTACATAAGACGGCTATAAACACTGGAGCATAAATAAGCAACACCTTTAAATACAAATAAAAAGATATAAGGGATCATTGCATAGTGGGCTCAGATTCGCCTTTCCTCGATCATGTAACCTACCCCCGTCATCTCTTATCATCAGATTAATATGTTTATACAATGGAGCTGCCCTAGTTATCACTCAACAAGAATGACCATCCAAGGACAGATCAATATATAGGTATCACAGGATCAAAAAGGATTCTAGAGACAAGAGGGAGGATCCAATTTGATACCCATAGGTTAATCATCATCGCCCTAGCACGAATGCCACTGATCAATTTAGCAAATCCAGGAGCATAGCTATAGAACAGGGCACCCAAATGTAAATCAGGGCACCACAAGAGCTCCTACGATAGCAATTGAACATGAACAGCATCCTGCAAACCCCTAGAATAGCATGGATCAATAACTACAAAGCTCAAGTAGGAACCGATGAAAGAGTAGGGCATAGAGCAACAACCAGATGAGCACCACATCAACATAGCCACGACCATGTCCCATATAGTAGCTGAAGCAGGGGAGCAGGAGGAAGACGGATCTCACCAAGGGAGGTTGTAGCAGAGGATAGTGGTGGCTAGGGTTTCACTCAATCGGTGAAGTGAGGACCAGAAGGAGAGAAAGCAGCCATCCACCCAACGACACGTAGATACCCACTAGGTGAAATACCCAAAATACCCTCGGCAGGGGCACATTATTACGTGCAGTGGCGCGGGATATTTACCACCGGCGCGCGCGTGAATGGATGCACCGGCCGCACCCATGCACCCGCTCGCTGACGGACGCGGCCCACCCGCCGGGACCCCACAGGTCAGCGAGATCCGGTCAAACAGAAGGAGTAACCGATGCGCGAGCCAGGCGGGATCAAACATGCTACAGGGGGACGGGATTTCGATCCGATGGCCAAGGTCTTCCAGTGGCTTGATCCGACGGTCAGAATCGCATCAAGCAAACCGATCCGACGGCCGAGAAGCTCTAATTGTTGTGAGAGCTTGTAGGAACGCTCGTGAATTCTGGAAAAAGGGTTCAAGGTTCATTGCATACTGGGCTCAGATTAGCCTTTCCTTGATCATATAACCTACCCCCATCATCTCTAATCGCCAGATCAATCTGTTTATATAGTGGAGCTACCTTGGTTATCACTCAACAAGAATGACCATCCAAGGGCAGAACAACAAGTATCACATGATCAAAAAGGATTCTAGAGACAAGAGGGAGGATCAACCTTGATACCCAAAGGTACCTCGATTGCTCAAAGGCACACTTATTTCAGCCATAAATCATCATCGCTCTAGCACGCACGCCACTTATCAACTTAGCAAATCCAGGAGCATTCCTATACGACTAGCGCATCCACATGTAAACCAGATCATCACAGGAGCTCCTATGATAGCAACTCAACAAGTACAGTAGCATGAAAACCCTAGAATAGCATGCATCCACAACTACAGAGCTCAAGTAGGGACCAATGCATGAGTAGGGCATAGAGCATTAACCAGACGAGCATCACATCAATATAGCCATGGCCATATGTCCAATACAGTAGCCGAAGCAGATGAGCAGGAGGAAGATGGAGCTCACCGTGGGAGATTGTAGCCGAGGCAGTACTCAGTGGGCACCAGGGTTGCGCCTGAATGCCGTTCAACCGGTGAGGAACCGCATCGGAGTTGCGCTTTGCACCGCCCAACCGTTCTTTAGCAGGCCCATGTTGACGGCTGCCCCATCACCTAAAGGAATCAAATAGTTAGTAATCCAGATCATAGGAGTATTTCCCAAACACTACATCATTTCACTTTGTTCAGGATTTAATATTAGGTGCAGACAAATTAAAGGCCTATATTGATAACTAAAAACTAATTAAGAAGAATATATTAGCAAAGAACAAAAGAAAAAATAAAGGCTCTTAGCAATGCAATCATAGAAAAGTGCACAATAGGAAAGGAAGACATGCAGAAATCGGGAGCTATAATCATTGCTACCTAGCAAAGCTAATGAGCACGACATAGTGAAACCAGAATGTACATGAGTAGTACTACTCATTTTGACTCGTGGCATGAGATGCTGAGAAAGGTCTAAATCAGGAAAGAGTACATATGAAGAGCGAAAGAGAGGGGAGTGCGCCTTTTCCACACACGTTGCTCCTCTCACAAGCAGGAATAACATTAGGCATGGAATAGTTATTCAGTTTCAATAAAAGAGAAGCCGAGAGGCAAAGGATCAATAAGAACCTGGATGGGTTGGGCCTCAACGGAAACTGAGTATTGATCCATACATGGCGTAGGTGCACCACCATTGATCAACTTCAACACCACACCGATAACCCGTATTGCCGATGCCCACCCGCCCACACTCGGTCCTCTTGCCAGGGACACTGCATAGCAGGCAACACATACACTTGATCACACAAATCTTAATCAAGTTTCTTCTTGCAAAATAAAGGAGCATAAACACATCGAGATGGGACGACGACGATCTCGATCAGAGGGGGTAGTGATGACAACAACATACATGAGCAGTAATATGGTAAAAAAAAGGTAGTTTGTTGTATTATGATATGACAAGTTGACAATAATGGGATTGTGTAGCTTAAGAGCATCAGAAGACACTTTTATAGAATATAAGAAATAAACAATAAATATTATCTAATTCGTTGGTAACTGAACCATCCAATGCAGCATAACAACCCAACTAAATGTCAAGTATAGATGATGTTGCGATAGTTGAGGTGTTCACAACCCAACTAACTACAATAACCTAGGCGAGGCCGATCTTTTGCCCTACACATCTTAGTATGGACGTGCCAGAATCCGTCTTATTTAATTCTTATAACAATGATTCAACTCCTGGTTCACTACTCAGCTAATAGCCACGCAATAAACAATTCAATGGTAATAGGAAGGAAAAAGTAATTAGAACTCACAGTATATAGCTATCGACCTTGCTATTCACAATGACCATATCGAGAATCTAAAGGGTTGTTCTTGTTTCCAGACCGATGCACATTGATCTAGGTTGCAGTCAACTAAACTGGCCTTGCAAGCTGCAATAGTAACAACATTAGGTAAGATGGAACACTATAAATGCAAACTGGGTAAACAAAGTTAGCTAGCATAGATAATTATCATTTTCTCCGAAGGTAAGTTTTCATTAACGCACAACCAGGAATGATGATACAGTGATAGGAAGGGGTAGTTGTAAGAAAATATCTTCTATGCTGGTCACATGGCATTGATCTTTGTAATTGAACCAAACCTCCAAAATCATGTCAACAATTGAAAAGATCTTCTCAGTCAACATGAATGCCTCATAACTGAAAGTTGCAGACCCAGCATGAGTCATGTCATTCTCCTTGAACTTCTCAGTCAGACCAATTTATTTGCTTGTGTAGAATAAGGATGGAAAATACCTTGACTGTAAGGCAAACACCTGCATAGACAAAAAGAAAAAAGAGTAAGGACTATTATAAACCAAAGTGAAGGATCCAACTTATCAAACTGTATTTCACAAAACCAAGCAGAAAATAAAGAGCCCAACTGATGGACAACCATTTTCCATTTTTCAGACTTCACAACAGTTGGGCGCACTGCTAATTCACAAAATGGAAGATACCAAGTCAGCAGTTTAGCTCATGACATAAAGGGACAACCAACAAGTTACATACACTTGACTAATGACTTAAGAACAAACATATATGATTGACCGATCCAGTGTAGCTATATGGCTGATTCAAATCCAGTAAGGCAAAGAAAAGAGTGAATAAACTAAAATTATTTATTCTCAAATATGTATTATTTAGCAGGCAAAAAATTACATAGATATACTAAGGTTATATTCATGACAGACGGAGTGTATACATTACCCATTTTTCTCATCCCCTGATGCAAGAACGATTGTTACACTTGTGGACAGAGTTGATGGCCTACCTATGGGAAACTCTTTTGTTTCTTCATGTGACAAATGCAAGTCTTATGTTTGTGCAAAATATTTTAACATCATCCCCGATCTGAGACAAATTCTAAATCACCAAATAATTGGATGGACCTGTACTTGGGAAAGAACACAAACCATAGATTGTATGACCATGTCTATATACTAACCAATCATTCATATCGAATCTGCAAACATGGTGCTCCTCTTGAGAGTTTTTTGCAATTCCTATAGACAATTCCTGGATCAATAAAGCTTAGTCTGATTTGCTAAAAGAATAATTTACTTTCTTCCCGTTTATATGGTTTGCTTACTCAACCTAAATCAGTGGCTTTAAAATTCATTTGTAGTCTCGGTAAAATATACACGAACAATGGACTACTATATGCCACCTCTGAAACGTCTAAAACATGTTTCAAATCTGTCTCAGTTGTTCGCATTGAAGAACTGGCTACCAGTTATCTTATTTCAAGCACCTGCAGTTCGTAGAGAAAAACAAAAGATGTTCTTCCTAATGGCAAAAGGAGCAACCATCTACGGAGCAGTGGTCAGGTGACCATAGTCAAACAATTCACGTACATAGTCTAAAGGCCTCTGTGGTTTTCGTGCACCAGGACACGAGAACTTCAAAAGGATATATTGTAGATTTTAAGTGTACTAAGTCATGTGCAAAGCACGTGCAGCATGTCATCTACAGAACCAGTGCAATTGTCCAGCCAAAGGTACAGAACAACAAAAGCTCGTAGTTGTTCCTGAAGCACCTGCTACACATCATACATACGAACAACACATAGCTAACTACAAGGCTAGCAGCAGCAGCTGTTCCTAAAACAGATCACAAGACCTAACTTGTGTGTGCGTCTACACGCATCATGATCAGGTTGGGAACCAAGCCTACCAAATCGAAACACATCAGGGATTGAGAGAGAGAGATAGAAGGAGAAGAAGAAGAATAGGGGGTGGGGACGGAGACCTTGATATGATGCATATCCATGGCGACAGCGGTGTGGTCCTCAGCGATTTGGGCTTCCTGGCCCTTCGATCGTTTGACTTGATGATTGGCCGCACGACAACATCTCCCTGCCAATCATCACAATATAATTGCAACATACTGCATGACCTTCTTTTGCTTCATATGGACTGGAAGTGAAAGGTTCCAGTAACCGTGATTAACAAAATGATGACTTGCAGGAGGCTAAAAATATGAGTAATGGTACATCTGCAGAGCGAATTGATTATGAACCATAAACCCTGTCAACAAAGCTCTCTCTCTCTCTCACACACACACACACACACAGATACACACACACATTTTCTAGTCAGCGCAGATACAAATCAATATCAGTACGAAAGCACCACACCCATCCTCTTCTTTCTTGCTCACCTTTGCAGCACTCAGGAGTTGGGCTTCATAGTGGCGGCGGATCTGGTAGAGGTGTCCATAGGAAGGGAGATTAGCAACAACAAAAATAATAATTAGGCTTCAAGAAGTGGGCCTACCTTCGAAGGAGCACGGTCGTGGCGGTTGGTAAAATGCATCGGACACGAGTAACAGGTCCCCTCTTTGGCGGATCAGTCATAGAGTCCACTTCTGTCTAGTACTTTCAAAAAAACATTTTCCCCACTATCAGTAAGCAGAAATAATATCTGTAACGTCAAGTCATACTTCAGGAGAGTAAAATATCAATGCGAGACTAAAATAGACAGCCATGTCAAGTATTAAGGTGCTACATTGAGTTGACTTAGTTCATGTTGGAAATATGCCCTAGAGGCAATAATAAAAGGATTATTATTATATTTCCTTGTTCATGATAATTGTCTTTTATTCATGCTATAATTGTATTATCCGGAAATCGTAATACACGTGTGAATACGTAGACCACAATACGTCCCTAGTAAGCCTCTAGTTGACTAGCTCGTTGGTCAACAGATAGTCATGGTTTCCTGACTATGGACATTAGATGTTGTTGACAACGGGATCACATCATTAGGAGAATGATGTGATGGACAAGACCCAATCCTAAGCATAGCACAAGATCGTGTAGTTCGTTTTGCTAGAGCGTTTCCAATGTCAAGTATCTCTTCCTTAGACCATGAGATCGTGTAACTCCCGGATACCGTAGGAGTGCTTTGGGTGTACCAAACGTCACAACGTAACTGGGTGACTATAAAGGTGCACTACAGGTATCTCCGAAAGTGTCTGTTGGGTTGACACGGATCGAGACTGGGATTTGTCACTCCGTATTACGGAGAGGTATCACTGGGCCCACTCGGTAGTGCATCATCATAATGAGATCAAAGTGACCAAGTGTCTGGTCACGGGATCATGCATTACAGTACGAGTAAAGTGACTTGCCGGTAACGAGATTGAACGAGGTATTGGGATACCGACGATCGAATCTCGGGCAAGTAACATACCGTCTGAAAAAGGGAATAGTATACGGGGTTGCTTGAATCCTCGACATCGTGGTTCATCCGATGAGATCATCGAGGAGTATGTGGGAGCCAACATGGGTATCCAGATCCCATTGTTGGTTATTGACCGGAGAGCCATCTCAGTCATGTCTGCATGTCTCCCGAACCCGTAGGGTCTACACACTTAAGGTTCGGTGACGCTAGGGTTGTATGAATATGAGTATGCAGCAAACCGAATGTTGTTCGGAGTCCCGGGTGAGATCCCAGACGTCACGAGGAGTTCCGGAATGGTTCGGAGGTAAAGAATTATATATAGGAAGTGCTATTTCGGCCATCGGGAAAGTTTCGGGGTCACCCGGTATTGTACCGGGACCACCGGAAGGGTCCCGGGGGTCCACCGGGTGGGGCCACCTATCCCAGAGGGCCCCATGGGCTGAAGTGGGAGGGGAACCAGCCCCTAGTGGGCTGGTGCGCCCCCCCCCCTGGGGCCCCCCTGCGCCTAGGGTTGGAAACCCTACGTGGGGGCGCGCCCCACTTGCCTTGGGGGGCACTCCAACCCCCCTGGCCGCCGCCCCCCTTGGGAGATTAGATCTCCCAGGGACGGCGCCCCCCTGGGGGCCTATATAAAGGAGGGGGGAGGGAGGGCAGCCGCACCCTGTGTCTTGGCGCCTCCCTCCCCCTGCTACACCTCTTCCTCCTCCCGCAATAGCTTGGCGAAGCCCTGCCGGAGTTCTGCTGCATCCACCACCACACCGTCGTGCTGCAGGATCTTCATCAACCTCTCCTTCCCCCTTGCTGGATCAAGAAGGAGGAGACGTCATCTGCTCCGTACGTGTGTTGAACGCGGAGGTGCTGTCCGTTCGGCACTTGGTCATCGGTGATTTGGATCACGGCGAGTACGACTCCATCATCCCCGTTCCCTTGAACGCTTCCACACGCGATCTACAAGTGGTATATAGATGCAATCTCTCTCCTGTCACTCGTTGCTTAGATGAACTCATAGATGGATCTTGGTGAAACCGTAGGAAATTTTTTTATTTTCTGCAACGTTCCCCAACAGTGGCATCATGAGCTAGGTCTATGCGTAGTTCTCTATTGCACGAGTAGAACACAATTTTGTTGTGGGCGTAGATCTTGTCAACTTGCTTGCTGCTACTAGTCTTATTTTGCTTCAGCGGTATTGTGGGATGAAGCGGCCCGGACCGACCTTACACGTACGCTTACGTGAGACATGTTCCACCAACTGACATGCACTAATTGCATAAGGTGGCTAGCGGGTGTCTGTCTCTCCCACTTTAGTTGGAGCGGATTCGACGAAAAGGGTCCTTATGAAGGGTAAATAGAAGTTGACAATATCACGTTGCGGTTATTCGTAGGTAAGAAAACGTTCTTGCTAGAACCCAATTGCAGCCACGTAAAAGATGCAACAACAATTAGAGGACGTCTAACTTGTTTTTGCAGCAATTGTCATGTGATGTGATATGGCCAGAAGTTGTGATGAATGATGAATGATATATTGTGATGTATGAGATCATGTTCTTGTAATAGGAATCACGACTTGCATGTCGATTAGTATGACAACCGACAAGAGCCATAGGAGTTGTCTTTATTTTTGTATGACCTACATGTCATTGAAGAACGCCATGTAAATTACTTTACTTTATTGCTAAATGCGTTAGCCATAGAAGTAGAAGTAGTCGTTGGCGTGACAACTTCATGAAGACACGATGATGGAGATCATGATGATGGAGATCATGGTGTCATGCCGGTGATGAAGATGATCATGGAGCCCCGAAGATGGAGATCAAAAGAGCTATATGATATTGGCCATATCATGTCACTGTTATATAATTGCATGTGATGTTTATTATGTTTATGCATCTTGTTTACTTAGAACGACGGTAGTAAATAAGATGATCCCTATAATAATTTCAAGAAAGTGTTCCCCCTAACTGTGCGTCGTTGCTAAAGTTCGTCGTTTCGAAGCACCACGTGATGATCGGGTGTGATAGATCCTTACGTTCACATACAACGGGTGTAAGACAGTTTTACACATGCATAAACACTTAGTGTTAACTTGACGAGCCTAGCATGTACAGACATGGCCTCGGAACACAAGAGACCGAAAGGTCAAACATGAGTCGTATGGAAGATACGATCAACATGGAGATGTTCACCGATGATGACTAGTCCGTCTCACGTGATGATCAGACACGGCCTAGTCGACTCGGATCGTGTAACACTTAGATGACTAGAGGGATGTCTAATCTGATTGGGAGTTCATTAAATAATTTGATTAGATGAACTTAATTATCATGAACTTAGTCTAAAATCTTTGCGAAATATGTCTTGTAGATCATATGGCCAACGCTCATGTCAACATGAACTTCAACGCGTTCCTAGAGAAAACCAAGCTGAAAGATGATGGCAGCAACTATTCAGACTGGGTCCGGGACCTGAGGATTATACTCATAGCATCCAAGAAAGCATATGTCCTAGAAGGACCGCTAGGTGAAGCACCCATCCCAGAGAACAAAGACATTATGAATGCTTGGCAGTCACGTGCTGATGATTACTCCCTCGTTCAGTGCGGCATGCTTTACAGCTTAGAACCGGGGCTCCAAAAGCGTTTTGAGCGATACGGAGCATATGAGATGTTCGAGGAGCTGAAAATGGTTTTTCAAGCTTATGCCCGGGTCGAGAGATATGAAGTCTCCGACAAGTTCTATAGTTGTAAGATGGAGGAAAACAGTTCTGTCAGTGAGCACATACTCAAAATGTCTGGGTTGCACAACCGCCTGTCCCAGCTGGAGATCAACCTCCCGGACGAGGCGGTCATTGACAGAATCCTTCAGTCGCTCCCACCGAGCTACAAGAGCTTTGTGTTGAACTACAATATGCAGGGGATGGTGAAGACCATTCCTGAAGTATTTTCAATGCTGAAGTCAGCAGAGGTTGAAAGCAAGAAAGAACATCAAGTGTTGATGGTCAATAAGACCACTAAGTTCAAGAAGGGCAAGGGTAAGGAGAACTTCAAGAAGGACGGCAAAGATGTTGCCGCGCCCGGTAAGCCAGTTGCCGGGAAGAAGTCAAAGAATGGACCCAAGCCTGAGACTGAGTGCTTTTATTGCAAAGGGAAGGGTTACTGGAAGCGGAAATGCCCCAAATACTTAGCGGACAAGAAGGCCGGCAACACTAAAGGTATATGTGATATACATGTAATTGATGTGTACCTTACCAGTACTCGTAATAACTCCTGGGTATTTGATACCGGTGCCGTTGCTCATATTTGTAACTCACAGCAGGAGCTGCGGAATAAGCGGAGACTGGCGAAGGACGAGGTGACGATGCGCGTCGGGAATGATTCCAAGGTCGATGTGATCACCGTCGGCACGCTACCTCTACATTTACCCACAGGATTAGTTTTAAACCTTAATAATTGTTATTTAGTGCCAAGTTTGAGCATGAACATTGTATCTGGATCTCGTTTAATACGAGACGGCTACTCATTTAAATCCGAGAATAATGGTTGTTCTATTTATATGAGAGATATGTTTTATGGTCATGCCCCGATGGTCAATGGTTTATTCTTAATGAATCTCGAACGCAATGTTACACATATTCATAGTGTGAATACCAAAAGATGTAAAGTTGATAACGATAGTCCCACATACTTGTGGCACTGCCGCCTTGGTCACATTGGTGTCAAGCGCATGAAGAAGCTCCATGTTGATGGACTTTTAGAGTCTCTCGATTATGAATCATTTGACACATGCGAACCATGCCTCATGGGCAAAATGACCAAGACTCCGTTCTCCGGAACAATGGAGCGAGCAACCAACTTATTGGAGATCATACATACTGATGTGTGTGGTCCAATGAGCGTTGAGGCTCGCGGAGGATATTGTTATGTTCTCACTCTCACTGATGACTTAAGTAGATATGGGTATGTCTACTTGATGAAACACAAGTCTGAGACCTTTGAAAAGTTCAAGGAATTTTAGAATGAAGTAGAGAATCAACATGACCAAAAGATAAAATTCTTACGATCGGATCGTGGAGGAGAATATATGAGTCATGAATTTGGTATGCACTTAAGGAAATGTGGAATCGTTTCACAACTCACGCCGCCTGGAACACCTCAGCGTAACGGTGTGTCCGAACGTCGTAATCGCACTCTATTGGATATGGTGTGATCTATGATGTCTCTTACCGATTTACCGCTATCATTTTGGGGATACGCTCTAGAGACAGCTACATTCACTTTAAATAGGGCACCGTCTAAATCCGTTGAGACGACACCGTATGAATTATGGTTTGGGAAGAAACCTAAGCTGTCGTTTCTAAAAGTTTGGGGATGCGATGCTTATGTCAAGAAACTTCAACCTGAAAAGCTCGAACCCAGGTCAGAAAAATGTGTCTTCATAGGATACCCCAAGGAAACCATTGGGTATACCTTCTACCTTAGATCCGAAGGCAAGATCTTTGTTGCCAAGAACGGATCCTTTCTCGAAAAAGAGTTTCTCTCGAAAGGAGTAAGTGGGAGGAAAGTAGAACTCGATGAAGTACTACCTCTTGAACCGGAAAGTAGTGCAGCTCAGGAAAATGTTCCTGTGGTGCCTACACTGACTGGAGAGGAAATTAATGATGATGATCAAGGTACTTCGGATCAAGTTGCTACTGAACTTCGTAGGTCCACAAGGACACGTTCCACACCAGAGTGGTATGGCAACCCTGTCCTGGAAATCATGTTGTTAGACAACGGTGAACCTTCGAACTATGAAGAAGCGATGGCAGGCCCAGATTCCAACAAATGGCTAGAAGCCATGCAATCCGAGATAGAATCCATGTATGAAAACAAAGTATGGACTTTGACTGACTTGCCCGATGATCGGCGAGCGATAGAAAACAAATGGATCTTTAAGAAGAAGACGGACGCGGATGGTAATGTCACCATCTATAAAGCTCGACTTGTCGCTAAGGGTTATCGGCAAGTTCAAGGGATTGACTACGATGAGACTTTCTCTCCCGTAGCGAAGCTTAAGTCCGTCCGAATCATGTTAGCAATTGTCGCATACTATGATTATGAGATATGGCAGATGGACGTCAAAACGGCATTCCTTAACGGTTATCTTAAGGAAGAGCTGTATATGATGCAGCCGGAAGGTTTTGTCGATCCTAAGAATTCTAACAAAGTATGCAAG
This sequence comes from Triticum dicoccoides, assembly GCF_002162155.2. Lineage (NCBI taxonomy): Eukaryota > Viridiplantae > Streptophyta > Magnoliopsida > Poales > Poaceae > Triticum > Triticum dicoccoides. Next base: position 50,218,609 of record NC_041391.1, read on the forward strand.
CTTCAGTGATTCATTTATGGGCTGGTGCAAGCATCTCGGAGTTGGAACATTCGCTTTGATGAGATGATCAAAGCATTTGGGTTTATGCAGACTTATGGAGAAGCCTGCGTTTACAAGAAAGTGAGTGGGAGCTCTGTAGCATTTCTCATATTATATGTAGATGACATACTTTTGATGGGAAATGATATAGAATTCTTGGACGGCATTAAGGCCTACTTGAATAAGTGTTTTTCAATGAAGGACCTTGGAGAAGCGGCATACATATTAGGCATCAAGATCTATCGGGATAGATCGAGACGCCTCATAGGTCTTTCACAAAGTACATACCTTGATAAGATTTTGAAGAAGTTGAAAATGGATCAGTCCAAGAAAGGGTTCTTGCCTGTACTGCAAGGTGTGAGACTGAGCTCGGCTCAATGCCCGACCATGGCAAAAGATAAAGAAGAGATGAGTGTCATCCCCTATGCCTCAGCCATAGGATCTATTATGTATGCCATGCTGTGTACCAGACCTGATGTAAACCTTGCTGTAAGTTTGGTAGGAAGGTACCAAAGTAATCCCGACAAGGAACACTGGAGGTGACGAAGTACCTGAAGTACCTGAAAAGGACAAAGGACATGTTTCTCGTTTATGGAGGTGACGAAGAGCTCGTCGTAAAGGGTTACGTCGACGCTAACTTCGACACAGATCTGGATGACTCTAAGTCACAAACCGGATACGTATATATGTTGAATGGTGGGGCAGTAAGCTGGTGCAGCTGCAAGCAGAGCGTAGTGGCGGGATCTACATGTGAAGCGAAGTACATGGCAGCCTCGGAGGCAGCGCATGAAGCAATCTGGGTGAAGGGACCTAGGAGTCATACCCAATGCGTCGGGGCCGATCAAACTCTTTTGTGACAACACTGGAGCTATTGCCCTTGCCAAGGAGCCCAGGTTTCACAAGAAGACCAGGCACATCAAGCGTCATTTCAACTCCATCCGTGAAAATGTTCAAGATGGAGACATAGATATTTGCAAAGTACATACGGATCTGAATGTCGCAGATCCGTTGACTAAACCTCTTCCGCGAGCAAAACATGATCAATACCAGAACTCTATGGGTGTTCGATTCATCACAATGTAACTAGATTATTGACTCTAGTGCAAGTGGGAGACTGTTGGAAATATGCCCTAGAGGCAATAATAAAAGGATTATTATTATATTTCCTTGTTCATGATAATTGTCTTTTATTCATGCTATAATTGTATTATCCGGAAATCGTAATACACGTGTGAATACATAGACCACAATACGTCCCTAGTAAGCCTCTAGTTGACTAGCTCGTTGGTCAACAGATAGTCATGGTTTCCTGACTATGGACATTAGATGTCGTTGACAACGGGATCACATCATTAGGAGAATGATGTGATGGACAAGACCCAATCCTAAGCATAGCACAAGATCGTGTAGTTCGTTTTGCTAGAGCTTTTCCAATGTCAAGTATCTCTTCCTTAGACCATGAGATCGTGTAACTCCCGGATACCGTAGGAGTGCTTTGGGTGTACCAAACGTCACAACGTAACTGGGTGACTATAAAGGTGCACTACAGGTATCTCCGAAAGTGTCTGTTGGGTTGACACGGATCGAGACAGGGATTTGTCACTCTGTATTACGGAGAGGTATCACTGGGCCCACTCTGTAGTGCATCATCATAATGAGCTCAAAGTGACCAAGTGTCTGGTCACGGGATCATGCATTACGGTACGAGTAAAGTGACTTACCGGTAACAAGATTGAACGAGGTATTGGGATACCGACGATCGAATCTCGGGCAAGTAACATACCGTCTGACAAAGGGAATAGTATACGGGGTTGCTTGAATCCTCGACATCGTGGTTCATCCGATGAGATCATCGAGGAGTATGTGGGAGCCAACATGGGTATCCAGATCCCGCTGTTGGTTATTGACCGGAGAGCCGTCTAGGTCATGTCTGCATGTCTCCCGAACCCGTAGGGTCTACACACTTAAGGTTCGGTGACGCTAGGGTTGTATGCAAATGAGTATGCAGCAAACCGAATGTTGTACGAAGTCCCGGATGAGATCCCAGACGTCACGAGGAGTTCCGTAATGGTTCGGAGGTAAAGAATTATATATAGGAAGTGCTGTTTCGGCCATCGGGAAAGTTTCGGGGTCACCCAGTATTGTACCGGGACCACCGGAAGGGTCCCGGGGGTCCACCGGGTGGGGCCACCTATCCCGGAGGGCCCCGTGGGCTGAAGTGGGAGGGGAACCAGCCCCTAGTGGGATGGTGCGCCCCCCCCCCCCCCCGGGGGCCCCCCTGCGCCTAGGGTTGGAAACCCTACGTGGGGGGCGCGCCCCACTTGCCTTGGGGGGCACTCCAACCCCCCTGGCCGCCGCCCCCCTTGGGAGATTAGATCTCCCAGGGCCGGCGCCCCCCCTGGGGGCCTATATAAAGGAGGGGAGAGGAAGGACAGCCGCACCCGGTGTCTTGGCGCCTCCCTCCCCCTGATACACCTCTTCCTCCTCCCACAATAGCTTGGCGAAGCCTTGCCGGAGTTCTGCTGCATCCACCACCACGCCGTCGTGCTGCTGGATCTTCATCAACCTCTCCTTCCCCCTTGCTAGATCAAGAAGGAGGAGACGTCATCCGCTCCGTACGTGTGTTGAACGCGGAGGTGCTGTCCGTTCGGCACTTGGTCATCGGTGATTTGGATCACGGCGAGTACGACTCCATCATCCCCGTTCCCTTGAACGCTTCCGCACGCGATCTACAAGTGGTATGTAGATGCAATCTCTCTCCTATCACTCGTTCCTTAGATGAACTCATAGATGGATCTTGGTGAAACCGTAGGAAAAAAAATTATTTTCTGCAACGTTCGCCAACAGTTCATGTATCAAGTGTAATACTCAAATAGCCAGAGGATCACTGTAGTGCTCTTTCTATCAACACCTAAATTATTTGCAGGTATGAAAATTGATTTAAAACTTCAATTGGATCAAGCAACAACACCACAATGGTTCTGAAATTATTAGGCACTGAAGTATGCTCATCCAAAATATAAATCCCAGGGACATAGTTATGCTAATCCACCATCCGACGACTACGTCACAACCCAAAACAAATGACCTATAGCATGCCTCAAATTAACTTTTGTATTGGGATCCAACAGGCACCAAATACATACAGAGAAAGGGGAGATGGGCGATAGAGGTGGAGAGCACCTTGGCTGCAGAGGAGAGGAACATCAGCAGCAACAAACAACCTATGTCGTGGAAGTAGACGAACTTCCCCGTGCTGCAGCAGCACCCTTCAACAGACCAGATGGGAGCAAAATTTCAGCGCAAACGACAAGCACTAGGTCTGGATGGCAATGAAGAAAACCATAAGAAAAAGAGAAGGGGAGGAGGGATGCATACCTCGAGGCCGTTAATGGCGGATTTTGCTGACATAATGCTCATCACGCCTCGCCGCCCTCGTCCTTCGCCGCCACGTCGGAGATGGGGAAGATGAAGATGTGGGAGTAGAAGGACGGGTCGCAGTAGATGTCCTCGTCGGCAGCGACGGCGGCAGCCGTTTCCCGTTGAGGCAGTCGCGAGGGAGGGCGCTCATCCTCCTGCCCTGTCCCGATGGGAAGCAGGAGGGAAGCGAGAGGCGGCCTGCACACATCTCCCAACGATGGCGAGGAGAGAGCAGCGATGGTGGCCAGCTCGGCGAAGAGAGAGGGGACGAGAGCTCGTCGGCGGCTGCGGGGAGTGGAGGAGAGGAGGCGCGATGGGGAATGGAGGAGAGAGGCCGGACAGGGAGTGGCGGCTAGGGTTTCACCCAATCGGTGAAGTGAGGACCAGAAGGGGAGAAAGCACCCATCCACCCAACGACACGCAGATACCCACCAAGTGAAATACCCAAAATACCCTCAGCGGGGGCACATTATTACGTGCGGTGGCGCGGGATATTAACCGCAGGCGCGCGCGAATGGGCGCACCGGCCATACCCGCGCACCCGCTCGTTGACGGACGCGGCCCACCCGCCAGGACCCCACATGCCAGCGAGATCCGGTCAGACGGAAGGAGTAACCGACACGCGAGCTAGGCAAGATCAAACATGCTGCAGGGGGACGAGATTTCGATCCGACGACCGAGGTCTTCCAGCGGCTCGATCTGACGGCCGGAATCGCATCAAGCAAACCGATCAGACAGCCAGAATTCTCTAATCGCTGAGAACGCTCAGGTTTCGATCCGTCACATGTTTCTGGATGATACTAGTGTATGATACTACATTCATAATGCAAAGTATAAAATGTTGGTATCATAGAGTACTACATTTATTGCCATGCATGACACAAAGTAGCACATCATTTAATATGATATGGTATCATTATATGATACTCAAGCATCTCCTTCTTCATTTAATTCTATGCCATCTCATCAAAATTGCTTAGTTGGCATGCATGATATTACCTATAATACTACCATTACGGCAGCCTACTAATCCCGGACGGAGGTAGTAATTGTTGTTCACTTTTGTTAGGCGGCATTACAAAATGTTCACAAAAGATGAGGCTACAAGAAAAGATTCTTGAGAACGAGTGGGAAAAGATAGACTCTCAGATGGAGCTGTAGAGAGGACATATGTTCTTTCAAGCGAGATTTAAGGGAATTTCTTGCATTTCATTGCTATTATTAACTTATTACATGATCAATATTTTCTCAAGGTCATCGGCAACATGATATTGCACCTAGCATCGGCGACGAGCTACTCATTGTCGAGGTCGTTGGCTGTGCAGGGTGGGACGATGGGTCCGGGAGGCGCGCCGGCGAGGCACGAGACAGGCTGGGCGGCGCATGTTGTGCAGGTAGAACGGCGAATCGGCCAGCGTGTGCCGGTGAGATGCAAATCATTACAGAACAACATAAAGCTCTGCAGAGTATCTAAATTAATTAAACCATACATTGAAACTATGTAAAACATTTCAATGCGAAAACAAATGCGATCATAATCGCAACCAAGGTAACAACTGATCCAAAGCCTCTGTATGAATGGCATATTTTCTAATCTTTCTAATCTTCAAGCGCATTGCATCCATCTTGATCTTGTGATCATCGACGACATCCGCAACATGCAACTCCAATATCATCTTCTCCTCCTCAATTTTTCTTATTTTTTCCTTCATGAAATTGTTTTCTTCTTCAAGTAAATTTAACCTCTCGACAATAGGGTCGGTTGTAATTTCCGGTTCAACAACCTCCTAGATAAATAAAATCTATGTCACGTTGGTCGGCATAATTTTCATAAAAAATAAATGAACCAATAGTTATGAAAAGATAATATATACCACATCCGAATCATAGACAGGACGGGGGCCGACGGGGGCGGATACCAAAACCATCGCTTTATATAAGATGCAATAATAAAATTAGAAAATAATACAAGTATCTATTTAAACATACAAGTAAGAATATTTTTTCTTTTAGAAAGAAAATAAGAACAAGAGGCTCGCCACGGTGGTGCCGGCGATGAGATCGGCGCGGGTGATCGGCGGCGGTGAAGACGGGTACAGGGCGTGACGGACCGCTAAACCTAGACAAATATTGAGGAAAATGGAGTTTGGAGGTCGAGCTTGGAGAGGAGAAAGCTTAACTGGTGTGGCTCGGGCATTTCATCGAACACCTTGTGTGCATAGGAGGTGAGCTAGAGCACCACCAAGCCCTCTCCCCCTCGGCTGCCAGAAAAAACAGAGCAGTGTGCTCTGCTCTTACGCGAGGGGGTATATATAGGCACCACATTGGTCCCGGTTGGTGGCTTGAACCGGGACTAAAGGGCAGCCTTTGGTCCCGGTTCGTGGCACCAACCGAGACCAATGGTGATGGGCCAGGAGCGGGGCCCATTGGTCCCGGGTCCCATCAACCAGGACCAAAAGGTCTAGACGAACCAGGACCAATGGCCCATGTGGCCCGGCCGGCCCGCGGGGCTCACGAACCAGGTCCAATGCCACCGTTGGTCCCGGTTCTGGATTGAACCGGGACTAATGGGTTGACCCAGTCTGGACCAATGCCCCCTTTTCTATTAGTGTGAACGGTCCATCGCTGCCTCAACAAAGAAATGGGTCACTTGAACTACAATGCTCTAGCAGTTAGCGAACCCTCCATCGGTACCACCTTAAGAAATAAATGGGTTGCTAATAAAATTATCAGATTCTTGGTTGTACCTCCAAATGTGACTTGTCGCGCGCCCACGAACCTGCAAGCAAGATTTTTCCACAACCTCAATGGTCGACATTACTACGAACAACGATTGTAGTTTGCGCATGGCCTCACTCACTGTGATAGAGTAGGGACCGGCCAACACGACTATCACCTTCTGCAGCAGCACCGCTCTCCCAAGGACAGGTGCAGTCGAATCCATCGGATCGTTCACCCGTACCGCCCCATACACGAGGCTCGTAGATAGCATCAAGTCGAGCAGAATCGCCAAGGTCACGAGTGATGCCCCAGCTGTAAGTGGAAGCCAGGTGGTTTGGTTCAGAGAGTGTGCAATGATGGTGTACTTTGAGTAGGTGTTTAAGGAGAAGGCATTTGGTTGAACTGGTGTAGAGACAAGAAACCAAGACCCCCACAAGACAACAGTGCACATTGACCCCCAGTGATTGTATCTTGTCACACCTAGAAAAAAGCCCGACAACGACTATCGATATCCTGGATCGTACGTATGGGAAGGAGCAATGCTCGCATATAGAGGTAGGACGCGGAGAACTGCATGCACGAGGATGGCCCTGCCAGCCATGGATAGAAAAAGGCCCCTGCAGCCGGCTAGCCTTCCATCCACTTTGTCCATGATGAAAAAGAAGTAGGGATGTAAATGGCAAATAAATGGCGTCCACAATCCCGTTTAGTTAGTTTTTGCTAGCTTGATAGTTCAGTTTTCTCAAACAAATAAAAAATCTTTGTGGACTATCGTATCATAAGTGGACTTTAAGCGGTATTAAATGCGACCCGGTTGACATCCCTAAAAAGAAGTCCGAGAGGTTAAGCTTGCGTATGGATAGGGGAAGGCCAAGGTAGCTTCGGGGAAAGGAGGCCACCAAACAGCCCATAATTGTGCCAGGGAAGATGCAAGATCATCATTGACATGGATTGGAGCGAAAGTACTCTTGTGGAAGTTAATGCGTAGTCCCATGGCAGCAGAGAAGTCTAGCAAAATCGATTTTAGGCGTATTAGTTGATCCGAGCTAGCCTCCAGAATTATTAAGGTATCGTCAGCGTACTAAAGAACCGGACAAGAGAGAGAATCATCTAGCGTGTGGCAGAGGAAACCAAACACTGATGCCTGGAAATTAATCACTGGCAATGAGAATGAATAGGTAAGGCAACAGAGGGTCCTCCTGTCGCAAACCGTGTTTGCATTGGGACCATGGGCCAGGAGTGCCATTTAGAAGTAGAGACGATTGGTTGGACTGGTTTAGTTGGTCAATCGCAAGACAACAGAAATGGCCGCTCAAGAAACCGAGTCAAAGGCTTTTTGGCAATCCAGCTTTAGCAGAATTATTGCCGTCTTTTTTCCGTTTGAAGCAAGATTGAACTATGTCCGCGGAGTATAGAAAATTAATGACAATTCCCCTACCCCTGTCAAAGCCCGATTGGCCATGGTGAATCAGATGCTCGATGAAGGGTTGGGTTCTGTTAGAAAGGCATTTGAACGTAATGTTCACTATGCAGTTTTCTAGGGAGACCGGCCGGTAGCAATTAGGCTCGTTCACCCCAATTTTTTTAGGTATTAAATTAGAACAATGTGGACTTTGTTGATCCGCTTGAGATCAGCCGAGCCGTTGTGGAAGATGTGCAGCTCATTTAGCAAGTCATTTACTACCTCTATAAAAGAAAGAGAGGGACAGATCCAAACAATCAGATCCATTCGTCTATAAAATCTGATGGCCATTAATCCTTTCGTGTTTAACACTACAAGCCACGAATTAAGTGATCAATAACCCTGCCCCGCCATTAAAAAAAATCTACCAACAACGCACGCACGCACGACTCTCGCCCCCTCCTCCTCCTCCCGTCGGGGCAGTTCCTCCCGCGCGTAGTTCGCCGCGTCGCCGTTCCTCCCGCGGCCGTCAGCCGCCGCCTTCGCCGCCCCGGCTTTCCTCCCGTGGCCGTCAGACGCCGCCGGAGCCGCCCTACCCCACGCCCCGCCGGAGCCGCCCCCTTCGCCGCGGGAGCCGCGGGCCGCTGGAGCCGTCCTTCGCCGCCCC
>NC_041391.1:50227362-50253432 GCF_002162155.2 Triticum dicoccoides
CAGCTTGTCGGAGCCGCCCGCCGCCCTACGCCACGCCCCGCCGGAGCCGCCCCCTTCGCCGCGGGAGCCGCGGGCCGCTGGAACCGCCCTTCGCCGCCCCGCCGCTCAGCTTGCCGGAGCCGCCCGCCGCACCCCCTTGGCCACGGGAGCCGCGTGCCGCCGAGCCGTTCCTCCACGACCACCACAACCAAGGCAGGGAGCGCTGCTCCAACCTCCTCTGCTATGACTCCAAGTCTGACGACGCCCGCGACCAGGCGTGCTCCCCTCCATGGTACGAGGAACGCCGTATACATATTGGTTCAACAGTTTGTTGTGACGGAATTGTCGAAGTTTGTAGTATATTTGTATTTGCAAATTCTGTACTTTGTGGTTATATCCATGTAGTGAATTAGTTTGCCAAAAAAATAGTGAATTTGATGTGCCAGACTCTTGTCAGTACCACTCAATCAGACTACATTTTGACCCCTTTTCGTTTTTCCCTTTGGCTCCAGCGACTTTGGCCATGTGCAGATAGTTCAGAAAGAAACACGAGCACAACGCTATCACTGAACTACTTCTACAACAGTATAAGATATACATATCCTTTAGCTATTGAACTATTTAGCAGTCAAAAAATGTTGAACTGTTTAGCTCCCGGACAATCAGTTTGACTTCATGTCCATATGTGACCAAATAGTTTTAGGCTGATAACTATCACTAGAACCAACCTGAAATTTGACCTCTCATAACATGAAAAGAGCAGCACGTGGTCAGTTCCCCCCACCAGCTACCATCTGTCTCGGAAAAAGAGCAGCACGTGGTCAGTTCCCCCCACCAGCTACCATCTGTCTCGGATTTTGATTTTGACTTTTTGATTTTTTTTCTAGAGATTTCAGGATAGAAAGGGAGCTTTGGAGAGGGATCGCAAAGATCAAGGCTATTGTGTCAAGTACTGTGCTCAAAACGTCCATTGGGTGCATCCATCTCGCCCCAGTTCATCACCAACCACCGTGCAATTTACATCCACTGCGATCATGGATGACCCCGTGAGACATTGTCGTCAGTCCTATTCTTCTAGATACAATGGGTCAGCTAATACGGTATTTTGCTATGCTAATCACGCTTCCGTTTCATTAAATTCTCAGAACAATACTACTTGCTTTCTACTAATAGTGTTCTGTCCACTGCAAAAATAAGAATTATCGCAACATTTTCATGATCTATATTCCAGCTCTTAATATAACATTTGTTTCAGAAGCGGATAAGTGGTCAAGGGTCGTATATAAGAATACTGCAGGTCTAACTACACTCTTCTCAGCCTGGAAATTATTATGTGCTTGCTGACTTGCTTTGCTCACATTATCGCCAAAACTGTGAGCGGTCCTTGCATTTCTTGCGTATTCATTGACATACACGCATGTAGTAAATGCGAAGTTATTTTGTCCTGATATGAACAAGCATGTTGATTAGTGCATTCAGTTTCCAGTAGTACAGAAGGAATCTCAATCCATGTTCATGTTAAAGAAAGCGGAGAGATGTTGTAGGTTGGAACTGTGCACGCTTGTTGATTTCTTGTTGCGACTTCTGTAGTTTGCCACATGTTTTTGTTCGAACTACATCTGAATTGTAGATCTGAAGTTTCATTTGCACACATCAACTTCAAACTGCTATAGAATTTTGTACCATACTGAGGTTCGTTTCAGTTCTGTTTTTGAGAATGGTTCGGTTCAGTTCACATAAGTCATTTGATGATATTTTTCAGCCATTACTATTTCTCCAATATTGTTCATGATCTCTTCGCCGCCCCTTGATGCCGGGCTTGGAGCTCACCTGGCCCACATGGCCCCGCCGCCTCTCCCACGCCGTGTCTGCCCAGCAGTCGCACTAGGCCAAGATGAGGACAAAGTCAAACCCCAGACAGCGTAGGGACTGAAGCAACAATCTGTTCATTTCGGACACTTGGTAATTGACTAATGCTTCCTCTCTTGAATCAAAAAAATTCAGTTCAGCGAATTTTCAAGGATGCATTTGCATTCCCAATTAAACCTTTTGATGCCACCCTTCTTTCATCATAATGGAATTTGATTTCTCTGATAGAAGCTGAATTTGACATCTTCAGGGCCCAGAAATTAGGAGTTGAGGTTTGCCTCATTGAGAAGTACTGGCCGGGAGTTCACCTTCACAATCAACCAGTGATCCCTTGTACTACTTGAGGGATCAAGCCGAGGTACTTCTACTTTTCTGTCCAAACAAGAAATTAGTGGGAAAAAAAGATACCTCTCATTCAGGTATATTATGAATACAGATTTGGCTGTCGGCTGTCGGCTTTTCCTATAGGGACAAAGGTTTGTGCGCATTCATGTTTTTGTTTTCAATCACACGCAAAATTCATGTCTTTATTAGTACTGAAAAATTCCCTGAGCATCCCTGTAGATTACATGGATTTATATAATTTGTCTAATGGGTTTATTTCTGTTGCTATGCAGCTCAACTGTTGAATGTTGATGGTGAATCGAAGATAGTGCTTATTCCAGTTGTAGTTGCGGTCAGTTTCCTTCCATTCCTTTTACCTGATAATTTATCTCTTCATTTTCTTTGGTATTCTATTTTATATGCAAATTCGTCAATGCGAGACTTGGACCATGAATTTGCTTCAGTTGCTTATTTTGTAGTAGTATACTCCTTTGTGACAATCAAGAATATGCTAGCCGTATTGCCAGCATTATATGTATATACTCCATATGGTAGTATATACTCTGAGAACTGGTGTATATACCTTATTTGTAAAATAGTTTGTATATACTTCTTGCTAACTACTCTGTATTATCATGGTGGGTTAAATAGTTTTTGGTCTTCTAACTCTCTAGGATAATTAGCATCTTTGTGGGCCTTTTTAGATTAAAATAACCTATTGATTTGATCAATAGAACAGATCTCTCTTTTTAAATAGTGGTAGTTTCTCCAAAGTTCTACTAATTTAATTCATTATTTAGGTATCCAGATCCAATAGCCTTGCTGTTTATATCTTCTTCTAATAAATCAATTTACAGTGCCACAGTTAAAACAGATGCAAATTGATGTATTGCTCGAATTTCAATCCTGCACTTTATCTATGTTGCTTGCTCTGAACTCTGTAAAAGGTACATTGCACATGTTGTTCACCTCTTTCTGTACTTTGTTGGTTCTTCTTAACATTTGTGTTTTTCCTATAAGATGACGAAGAGTAATCCAGAAAAAGTTCCACGAACGACTACGCATCGTTCCCCATTTACAGACATAACGAACTCGTCTACCATTGATAACGCAAATGTCACTACTAATAGTCAACAATTAGTTCAATAAAATTGCTTGGTTATTGGCACGGTGGTTGCATCACAGCTGCGAAATCTCCACTGGCGTAGGATACAAAGATAAGACGCTGGCAAGTGGCTGTACAGCTTATTCTTGTTTACTTGTCTCAGACACAGATGTATATCGCTGTTAAAGGCTGTGACGACGTGCCGTGCTGATTGATCATTAGTTGGACGGGCCTGCTGGGGCTGAACATTTGACTTTTGACCAGAACAAGTGATCAGAAGCGCTTCCCCAATTGGCATCATCCTGCAGACAGCGTTTAGGATGAGCATCATCTTAGTGGCGCGCCGTTGTGGGAGGCGCATGCACTGTGGTGGGCCGAGGTGTGTACTACGTGGGAGACGCGAGGAAAATGCTTAATTCCTATTTTGAGTGAGTCCCACCCATGGAACCTCATAAGCCTAAGGCATTTAGACTAGATGTCTGGATTGTTGGAACTCTGCCCACAGGATCGATCACATCAAAATAGACGAAGAACACGCACACGAAAAACTTTGGCCAAAGGCACGTGTCGTGCCTCTCTTTTCTTTGTTGATTTTCTGTTTTCCACGGTGTTACAATCTCACGCAGCCGGACCTGTATTTATATACAGAACCAGCCGACCGAACTCTTAGTATTCCTATACGGACACAGCATACAAATCTATGAGGACTCTTGCCTAGACCTACTCGGACCCCTGACACGTACTGGACCTGGACTAGTATTACCAGGCGTACAAGCCAACTAGTACTACACCACGGCAGCCAGCTAACTTGCACCTAATTAGGACTAATCAAAACTAATTCACTCAAGATTACTGTAACAATCTCCTCTTAATCTTGACACTCCGCCTTCCGTGCTTCTCTGGTCTTGCCTCGTTGTAGATCATCCCTTGTCGCTCATCCGCTCGCACCACGACAAGTCAAATTGACGATCTTGATTGCTCGCAACAATCTCCCCTCCAATTTTGACTTGGCGAATTTACGGACCACCTCAAATATGTCTTGGACCACCCAGCCTCGCCAGTAACCTGTGGAACACACCACCCGGTGAACTTGACCATTCATCCTAGCGAGATACATGCCGACTCCTTGTGGATCGCACCACCCTGTGCACTACACCATGCACTCCAGCCTCATGTAGAGACATGGCCTCATTGAAAAGACTCACCTTCACTGGTTTACCGCCCCCACATAGTTGAACTTGATCCTCTCGTCGAGACACACAGACGACCTGAGCTTCATCTTCAACGCCTCCTCACAGAGACGAGCACTTGGACATGACGGCGACTGACGACCAACTGACCGACCGACCGACCGTGCTAACCCGCACGACTCCTTGACTCATCAAACTTACCCGGATGACGATCTTCATGAGCTCCAGCGCCGCGCCTCGGCACCACCTCTCTCATCAACGATTTCCTTCCATCGTCTTGCCGACGACATCCTGCCGTCTCCCTCCTTGTCGCTCCGCCGAACGACGATCGCCCGATCCTCCTCGTCGCTGCACCACCCAGCGACAACATCGCCCGCCCCGAGGCACTAGTCGGGTCGCGACCCCGGGGCAAGCGCGGCTTCAAATCAACCTAGCTCTGATACCAATTGTTGGAACTCTGCCCACAGGATCGATCACATCAAAGTAGACGAAGAACACGCACACGAAAAACTTTGGCCAAAGGCACGTGTTGTGCCTCTCTTCTCTTTGTTGATTTTCTGTTTTCCACGGTGTTACAATCTCACGCAGCCGGACCTGTATTTATATACAGAACCAGCCGACCCAACTCTTAGTATTCCTATACGGACACAGCATACAAATCTATGAGGACTCTTGCCTAGACCTACTCGGACCCCTGACACGTATGGACCTGGACTAGTATTACCAGGCGTACAAGCCAACTAGTACTACACCACGGCAGCCAGCTAACTTGCACCTAATTAGGACTAATCAAAACTAATTCACTCAAGATTACTGTAACATGGATTATGTGGTTGCCCACTTGATTTCTTCATTCACTGCAGTTGATGGTATGAGAAACAATATATGAAGACTTGGTTATTTCTTTCAGTTGAGACGTTCAGTGAGAATTTAGCACCGACATGATGAGAGAGGAATTCAGCCCTGAAGAAAGCACTGGCAAATGAACCGGCATATATTTCATCACTTGGTTCTTCTATCTATGAAGTAGTGTGAACCTGCATGCCAAGTTTCTTCTGCATGAGGCAGATATGCTATATTGCTATTTGAGATGTGATTCTCCTGTCCTTAGAAGCATGTTCTTTGTCCTAATTTTCTGTATGCTCTCTGTTCTTCAGAGATTATACTTAAAACAGTCTTGATTAGAACGATAATAATAAGTTATCCTTGGAAATCTGCTGATCGACAAAATGTAGTTTTCAGTAGCATGCCTGTTGATTACTAATTGCTACGGCATTTTATTTTCTGATACATCTAAAGCGTCCAATGTGATTTGCTTCACTGCAGAGTAATATGGATGAAGAACTGAGAGCAGCGTTTGGTCAAACGATTCAGGTAGGAAACTGGTTTTCGCAAATGCCCAAATCGTGGTAAAGGTAGTAAAGGTAAGTTAAGAGTCTTTTGGTTACATACAGAATAAAGACTATATTTATGGTGAGTGATGCGGGAATTATTATGAATGTGATACAGATTCAGGCATAACCTTTGATTGGCTACAATTTATGTCGAAGATACAATGCAGAAGCATGATATGAATGTGTGCCAACTCAACAAGACTAAATGTTGCTCTATGAATCATTGTTTAAAGTGATTCAGTATCAGTTCATATCTTAAGATCATTGCACCATCAAGCATCTTCCTCGTAGCATGGGCTGTGGCCATTTTCTATAGAAAAATTATAGTAACCATGCATTTATGTTTCTGTAGTTTGATTTTAGCATTTGTTTCAATGAATTTGAAGGTACTGGCACAGCGGAGTTATTGTGGTATATGCCAGCATGTTTGACGCTGTCACACGAGCTGTTGATAACTCGATATGCTATGAGTTGTCCTTCTGATGAAGAACTTTTTACTTACATCTCAATTTTCATTGTGTCTGGAGGATAAATACTAATACTATCTCCTTTGATCTTTTGGCTGTCCCTCGGGCCATGAATGTTCCTACTGGGGTGAAGGAGAACATTCAGCTCATGAGGGGGCTTCACATGGTCGCCGATATCCAATGCCTTGATTGTCGTGAGGCGCTCGTGTGGAAGTGCAAGATGGACTACGAGGAATTACAGAAGTACAAGGAATGGAAGTTCATATTTGAGAAGGCAAATATTGTACATGAGAATTGGTAGTAAATAAAAAAGTCAACAATGTGCCAAAATGCTATTATGGAGATGTGAATTGTGATCCCTGCCTTTGTACATAGCAGTCACCTGTAAGTACCAATTTGTTGGTCGCACCATCTTATTTCGCGCCATAATTTACACTTTTGTTTTCTGTGGAGAGACAAATTTTGTTAATTTGTCTCGGAACCATTTTTTGTTCATAGCTGGTTGGCTTAAGAATGTTTGATCTTTTTGTTAAACATCGAATTAAGAAATGGATCAACTTCTTGCTGTAATTTCCATTGTTACCTTGTGTAGTTGTGATGTGTTTAATGACGAAAACAAGTGTATGGCCATATCTCTATGAAACCATAAATACATCAGGCCTAACTTGGTTGTGTATACTTTCCTTGACATCAGAAGCACTTGCTCCAGAAAAAAGGAAGCACTTATGCCACATGGCATGGGCTGTACGTCCACACTTAGAATTGAAAGATTTTCTGAAGTTTTACCCGGTACTAATTGCAATAGTTTTGTTAACAATGTCTGCACTGAACCTGACTTTCTTTTAGCTTGTTGATAGTGGTTCCCATGCTGAAAAGATGTTCCTTTCTGATGTTTTTTTCCATGTCGATTAGTTGTACATATAGACAGTATTACCATACAATATAATTTTAATTTGAATAAAAAATCTTATGATTTTTGTGTTTAAAATGGAGACGTGCGTTGCACGTGCAAGCTTACTAGTTCTTGATCAAATCCCAATTAGCTTTAAAGATAGCAGGGCCAAACCCATTCGGGCCTGGGCTGACATTATAATTCATGGCCCATAGCCCGTCACGGATTTCGCTCAAAGTGAAGGGACGCATAAGGCTAGCCGTGTCACAGGTTTCGCTGAAAGGTGATGTAACTTTGAACAAATAATATGAAAAATCAAGATATTGGTCATGCAACACTCAACATTCAGTGGCCGTGAGCCGGGATTCACGTTCAAAATAGAAAGGAACATCAATTGGTATAACAAAGTCGGCTCGCCCTCCGGTGAATGATTTCATCTCTCCCTACCTTAGCTTTAGGATAAACATTTGGGGTCATGTTGTTCCAACTACCACGCTCAGCATGCCCTTGGTACCAACAGAACATCCACATGGTAGTCCTGATCATAATCCGATCTTCGATGCGACGCGACATCAACCTTTGCCCTGCTTGAAGTAGTGCAAGATCCGTGCGGCCAAGATATCGACCCACGTGTCCGGTACGCCAGGCAGGCACCAGTGCATGCAGTCCTGCCCCCAGACGGCCGCCTCGTCCTTCTTCTCGAGCCAGACAGCCGGATGGGCGTCGGCGCGGAACTCACTCATGTAGGTCAGGTTGAGCAGCAGGATGTCTGTGTCGACTAACGCTTCCCGGAGCAATGAGTTCACTAGTCTCGCGTCTTTGTTCACTCCCCCGAACCTCGGATCAAACCAGGAATCGAGCTGCACAGGATTTTAGGAGGGGGGGGGGGGTCTAAGATTCAAAATTTTGAAGAAGATGTCAGATCATGAAAAGCTTGGCCCTCAAAAAGTACCTCATGTTCTTGCAGGAGCCTGTTAGACACACAGCCGCCGTTGTGATCCCATTCGCCTCCGTCAAAGTGCCTTGGTGACTGCGTGCGCCACAGCTTCAGGGTTTTCCTTGGGACCTCCCTTTTGATGTAGGAGCCCATACTTTTGAGGGCTACCTTCAGCCCATCAAAGATGCTGAGTGGAGGCTCAATTGGTTTTCCTCCTCGGTAGAAAACAAGGGGGGTCTCTTTTGGGAATTTATACGAACCCCACCTGATAAAGTTAGACAATCCATGATCAAACTGCAAATATAGCTTTCACATGATAAAGTAAACGTAGTACTGTATAAGACAGTACACATCACCAGACACTTTTTAACTTAGGGTTATTATGTCACATAATAAATAACATTTCAAGACTGAAATAAAGCTTTTTCTAGGCACAAACGGCTCAGCCTCCAAATGACTCCAACATAGAGAGTATGCAGTGTTAAAATTCGTTATCAAACAGAACTCATGAACAGTCTCAGTAGCCCTTGAACGAAGTTAAAGAAACAAAATTTCACCCTATGCTAGCCGCACATAAAAGAGGGGAACACAATAATAAAAGCATAGAGTAAATAACTTAAACCTAGATAACTTAAATACTTACCAGTGTCCAGTGTTGAAAATGAGCACGTCATAAAACTTGGTGATATTTACCCAATCGTCAGCAGGAATGTCAACATCAACTCTGTAAGTTCCCTTTATTCCATCCTTCCGAGGTTCAGAATTCTCTACAGGCTGCCACCTTCGTATAATCGTATCATTAATTAGTTATCACCATGTGAGTTTTAATTAAGTATAAAAGTATAGAAGTAAGGATACACTCCTGTTGTGTCTAAAAGCACAAATGCATGCAGTATTGCAGTTGAAATGTCAGATGCTATCTGCTTAAGTCTAGCAAGTATGAGCTTCTAAATTATCGGCATAAACGTCCACATTACTGAAGTTTATACATCAGGAAAGTGACGAAAGTGTCTGCATCTTTAGCACAAGGATATATAAAATAAAAAACGTAATCAAAGTAGGACGAAATACTAAAATATACTTAGAAATCATGAAACTAACTATGTGCCAGACAATAAAAATGCTTGGATGTTTCTATAGGTAGATCTCAGTCTCTTCATCAAAACGTAGAAATGACAAAAAGGTATTCTTGCGGATTATTATACTTCTGCCTCTAGAAACTATTTTTGTGGGTGTAGAACTCAAATCAATTAAAAAAACATGTGTTGCAACCTAAAATAAAAACGAAAGGAGTAACGCGAGAATTCACTGCTCAGCGCTCAGCAGACAACACGACAGAATTGTACTCAACCGCAGAGAAAGCATGCAGAGCGTCACCACACCATTTGCTACGGAATAATTCCTGATTTCACAGAGAGCCGAACCACCATTTCGGTTAAGTTTCAGTCCTTTGCCCACTAATGATCGTGATTCATGAAGCCAGGCACAGATCATCCAAACCAAAATAACTAAAAGTGCAACTCGTCAATACTTTTAGAGGGTACTCCCTCCGTTTCAAAATAGATGACTCAACTTTGTATAAAGTTAGTACAAAGTTGAGTCATTTATTTTGAAACAGAGGGAGTGAAAAATATGCATCACCCAAATCATTTCCTGAGAATATCCCAGAACTACGCATTGTTTACTCATGCTCCCGACATCTCACATTACAGTAACCGCCCCTGATTTACCAAGGATCCTCCATTTTACATACATACTACTTATATCATAAACAATTAAACCAAGCAAATTGAATTCCTATAAGCAGCTATGGACACCATATAATTCTATGCTTGTGGCTAGCTATCATCTAATGAAAATTAACTATGTCTTATCTAGGTGACCTGAGCGTGTATTTTAAGTTTTTCCCTTTTATTTTTTCTCATTTCATTTTTTGTTTCTCGACATTTTTATTTTATTAAAAAACATAAATGTAGTTGCGCGTAGCCCGTGGCCGTGGACATGCAGTTGCACACAGGACTCACGTGTGCTTGGCGAGGAGCACGGCGCGGTGGTACCCGACGACGACGTCCTCTCGGGGGAAGTGACCGCCCCGGCACGCGCCGCGCCGCTTCCACTCCCGCACGCCGGCGTCGCCCGCCCGGAGCGCGCAGAGCAGCGCGATGGCCATGTTCTCCGACAGCGAGTCCCCCACGAACCCGATCCGGCGCCCCCTGGTCGCCGCGAGGAACGCGGCGGGGTCGACCCTCGGGACGACGGCGCCGGAGCCGCAGCGGGAGGGGGCCCAGGAGAACGCGGCGACCGGGGCACGGCCGTTGCGGAGGCAGTTCCAGCTTTTGTGGTGGAAGGGGCAGGACTGGTTGTAGAGGGCAGGCGGCGGGGGAGACGGGGTCGGGACCCAGCGTCCGGCGGTGGCGTCGGCGGGGGCGGCGCCGCAGAGGATGTTGGGGTGCGGCGGGGGCAGGGGTGGGGAGGAGGGGAAGAAGAGGAGAAGGATAATGAGAGTTACTGGGAGGAGGAGCAGCAGCAGAGGCAGGCGGATGGCCGTCTCCGGCCAGCGATCCCCCGGCAGCCAGGCGGATGGGAAGGAGGGGAGAGCTTTCACGAGAGAATTATCCATTACCCAACGCATGGGAGAGATGAAATTTGTTTCCTTTTATATATCCTTAGATTTTATTTTTCTTCACATGAGTTAATCGTTTTTGATATGGTTTAATAGTAGCTTTCTTTTCTTTTTGCGCATGGTTTTAATAGCTTTCCATAGAATTTATGTGAGGTTTTAATAGCTTTCCATAGAATTTATGTGAGGTTTTAATAGCTTTCTTTTCTTTTAATAGTTTGATTGGTCTTTTTTCCAACTGCATTATATTACAATGATTTTCAATCCATCGATATGCTCACACATGGACAACATCCATGATTTGCTCCCAAAAAATTGGCAGGAGCACTGCCCTTTATATGGCCAGTGATAGGTGCTGGCCAGCCGGCCCAAATTTGGGTGGTCACCGAGCGTGCGTCCGATTTGGCAGCATCCAACCGTTCGATCCCCCGCGTGGTGCGTCGTCTTCCTCCCTCTCGGTCGTCTTTCCCAAAACAACAAAGTAGAAATACATGGCGGCCGCCCGTCCCCAGTCGGCCTTGCACGTTTTGCCTTGCCATCGATGCTCGCCGCCGGCGCTCACCATCGCCAAATAGCAGCAAAAAAAAAAGTCAGCACAACAGTTTTTTGTCATGATCCCATGTTGCATCCATGGTAGCGCCATGGGGGTCGCTGGCCGCGAAAGCCGCTTCTCCGACCTCTGTTGCAGCATCGCCGGTGACGATGTGTGTGCTCGCAAACCCCAAACTCTGGTTCCAGCAAAAACATACGACGGCAGAAGCATTTATGGTCTCTAGTTCCAGCATCCATGTAGGTTCCAACTTTTTGATTAATCTGGTTCCAGCCTTCAACTTCTTCGGTAACAGCTCTATGCTCAGCCAATTGCGGCATATGGCGCCATTGGTAGCAGCTCGCCTATCGCTGGTATTTTGCGGTGCCGCCCTTAGACAGTTTATCATCGGTGTTGGTCGCGGCTTCACCTAACATCGGCTCTGTTAGACTAAGTATATATTAGATATACGTGTTGTAACATAATCTGTATTTGTACGGTTCCCTCTTATAAATATATGACAGCCGTACCCACCAAAGGTATCGAGCATTGTTCCAAAACCTAATTTGTTTAACATGGTATCAGACGACGCGTTCGATTCGCGCCGCGCTTCCGCCTCCTCTGCTGCCGCCGCCGCCGCTGCGTCGGCCTCCTCTGCCGTCCCGCCTCCCTCGACCTTGGCAACGGACTCGCCCTTCATGGCGTCCACACCGCTCGCCTGGGCTCGGCAGGCGGCCTCGGACTCGCGCCCGACGGCGCCTTCCCGATCTCCCGCGCTCGATCCATCTGCATCGGCCCGGTCTCCCGCGCCCTCCTACGGCGCCCCGATCGTCGCCCCGGTGCACTACGGCGCTGCCCCGGGCCAATCCCGCGACGCACCGCCGGCTGCTGGTCCCTATGGTGCCCTGGGCGAATCCCGCGATGCGCCGCTGGCTTCTGGCGCTGGTCCCTACGGCGCGTTCCCGGGCCAATCCCGCGATGCGCCGCTGGCTTCGGGCCCCTATGGCGCGTCTCTGCAGCAACCCTACGGCGCTCCTGTTCCGCACCAATACGGCGCCCCGGGCCTCTACGGTGCCCCTGTCCAGCAGCCCTACGGTGGGGTATACCCTGCGCCGTACGTCGCTCCGTCCTCGACGCCGTATGCGATGTCGCCCGTCGTATCCAGTGAGGCACTGCATGGCGCGCCCTACGGAGCTCCTGGGTCGCACACCGCGCCGCCTCTGCAGTCCTACGGCATGCCCTCTGTGCATCCCTACGGTCATCACCAACACTCCCGTGTACTGCCCCCGTCGGCAGATGCGCTGGTTCCACACAGTGCCCCTCCGACGTATGACTCGCAGCTTCCCGCATCAGTATCCGAACCAGGACCGTTCCACTTTGCTCATCTGGTGACGGTGAAGCTCTCTGCTGATAACTATCTCCTGTGGCGCGCTCAGGTGTTACCGCTGATGCGTAGTCACTACCTTGAGGGGTATGTCGATGGTACGTTGCCCTGTCCGCCGGCCATGGTTCCGGTGCCCTCAGCTGCAGGTGGTTCTGTCATGGTGCCCAATCCTGCTCATCGTCGGTGGATCGCTCAGGATCAGGCTATTCTGGGTGCTATTCAGTCCTCGCTCACTCCCTCCGTGGCCGGCATGGTGGTCTTTGCCGCGACGTTGAGGGATGCATGGGCCACGCTCGACTCCAGCTTCTCTTCACAGTCACTGGCTCAGTCTTCTGCCATCCATAATCAGCTGGGTGAGGTCAAGAAAAATGATCTCTCCGTCACGGCCTTCTTCAACAAGGTCAAGACCCTGGCTGATACACTATCATCCATTGGGAAGCCTCTTCGTGACGAGGAGTTCACTTCATTCAGTCTCCATGGGCTTGATGAGGACTATGATTCCCTTGTTGAAAACATCAGCGGGCGTGACATGCCGATGCCGCCTGGCGATCTCTATGCACGCCTCCTCAACACCGAACAGCGACTCGCTGCTCGCCGCTCTGTTGGCGTTACTCGGAGGGTCCATCTGCGAACGCTGCTCTTCACGGAGGTGCTCGCGGTGCCAAGCAGAAGGCGCCGTCATCTTCGGGCAGCCAGCCCCGTTCGCCCGCTCCACCTCCACCGACGTCTGGCCGCAAGCGGCTCCACTGTGAGGCGTGTGGCGGTGGGGTTGAGTGTCAACTCTGCGGTATTGAGGGACACTTGGCGTCTCACTGCCATCGTCGCTTCAAACGAGATTTTCTTGGCATTGGGAACAATCGGAAGGGTAATGAGAAGCAAGCTGCTCTCGCGACACAGGATCCTGGATTCACTCCATCATACTCTGTGGATCCTGCCTGGTACATGGACACGGGTGCCACGGACCACTTGACGAGCCAGCTTGACAAACTGGCCACTCGCCAGCCCTACACCGGCCATGATCAAGTTCGCATTGCAAATGGATCAGGTATGCCCATCTCACATGTTGGTCAGGCATCTCTCCTTTCACGTACCACTAAAACCTTGCGTCTGCTTGATGTCCTCCGTGTTCCCTCAGTCACACGTAATTTACTCTCGGTTCCTAAATTAACTCGTGACAATAATGTGTTCGTTGAGTTTCACCCCTTTTATTTTTTTATTAAGGACCGGGACACGAGGGACGTTCTTCTTAGTGGTCGAGCTCGTGATGGCTTATATGCGCTTGATGTGCCACGAGCCTCTCAAGTTTTCAGTGGTGTTCGGGTGTCATCGTCGCAGTGGCATTCTCGCCTTGGCCACCCTGCCACTCCCATTGTGCGCCATGTGCTCCATCGTCATCGTCTTCCTGTTGAGTCGAGTAATAAGGAGTTTCTAGTGTGTGATGCCTGTCAACAAGGCAAAAGTCATCAGTTGCCTTTTTCTGTATCGAGTCGTGTTGTCACGACTCCTCTTGAACTTGTGTTTTCCGATGTATGGGGCTATGCCCAAACTTCTATCAGTGGTCACAACTATTATGTTAGTTTCATCGATGCTTTCAGTCGCTTTACTTGGATTTATCTTATTAAGCGCAAATCTGATGTGTTTCATGTCTTTATGCAATTTCAAGCACATGTTGAGCGATTGCTTAAGTACAAAATCATCCATGTCCAGTCAGACTGGGGTGGTGAGTATCGTAACCTTAACACCTTCTTTCAGAAGCTTGGCATCTCACACCATGTGTCTTGTCCTCATACACATCAGCAGAACGGTGCTGCTGAACGCAACCACCGTCACATAGTTGAAACTGGCCTAACACTTCTTGCGCATGCCTGTGTCCCGTTTTGGTTCTGGAGCGATGCCTTTGTTACTGCCTGTTTTTTGATTAACAGGATTCCCACACGACTTCTTCACATGAAGTCTCCGCTGGAAGTGTTGCTCAATGAAACTCCTGATTACTCCCTACTCAAAGTGTTCGGTTGTGCTTGTTGGCCACATCTTCGTCCGTATAATAAGCATAAACTTGAGTATCGGTCCAAACAATATGTGTTTCTTGGATACAGTCCCCTCCACAAAGGTTATAAGTGTCTTCACATTCCGACGAATCGTGTTTACATTTCTCGCGATGTTGTGTTTGACGAGACTGTCTTCCCGTTTTCCACACTCACGCCACGCACCGATACTCCCGTCACCGAGTTGCACTCTTTTCCAGTTTTGCCTGATCAATTTGTGGATGCTGCATATTCTCCTTTTTTGTTGCCTAACCATGGTGCAGGAACTGGACGAGGTGCTCGACTTGAGCTACTTGATGATGATGTGGACACTACTGCGCCGACTGCTGCTCCGTTAACTGCCCCCGCCGCTACGCCCACTGTCCCCGACGTCGATCACGCGTGCATGTCCCATGCACGTGGAACCGACAGGGCGCCCGAGTCACTTGGGCTGGCGGCCTCGCACATACCTGGGGTGGCCTCTCCGTCGCCTGGGCTGGCGGCCTCGTGCTTGTCTCGGGCGGCCTCTCCGTCGCCTGGGCTGGCGACCCCGCTGTCGCTTGGGGCAGCCCCGCTGTCACCTGGGTTGGCTGAGCCCGCGGTGCTGATGGACAGGGCACCTGATTCCCCTGGGCCGGCGGACTCGCCAACCGCTGCATCCTCGTCGCCTGGCTCGTCGACGCCCCCCAGCATGTCTTCGCTGACTCTGACCGTGCCCTCTGTCGTGACAGCTCCATCGCCACCGCCATCTGTCGTCCTGCGTCCTCATACTCGCAACAAGAGTGGCATCTTTCAGCCGAAGAAGCGCACCGATGGCACCGTCGCGTGGCTTGCGGCTTGTGTGGCGCATGCTGAGGCTAATCCTACAGCTGAACCACGACATTTTCGAGCAGCACTTGGCATTCCGCATTGGCGTGCTGCGATGGAGCAGGAGATCTGTGCTCTTGGGAAAAACAACACTTGGCGTCTCGTTCCACCTCCATCTGGTGTCAATATCATTGACTCTAAATGGGTATTCAAGGTGAAGAAGCATGCTGATGGCTCCATTGAGAGGTACAAGGCGCGCCTGGTTGCCAAGGGATTCAAGCAACGGTATGGCATTGATTATGCAGACACGTTCAGTCCTGTTATTAAACCAACTACTATTCGTGTTCTCCTCTCCTTGGCTGTTACTCGTGGATGGTCACTTCGACAGCTTGATGTTCAGAATGCCTTCCTTCATGGAGTTCTGGAAGAAGAGGTTTACATGCGTCAGCCGCCAGGTTTCGTTGATCCTGCTTAGCCACATCATTTGTGTCGCCTTGTCAAGGCTCTCTATGGTCTGAAGCAGGCCCCGCGTGCCTGGCATGCCCGTCTTGGTGCTGCTCTTCGTGCACATGGGTTTGTTCCTTCTACAGCGGACACGTCTCTGTTTATTCTTCAGCGACCTGAGGTGACTATGTATGTTCTGGTCTATGTTGATGACATTATTCTTGTCAGTTCATCTGCCACTGCTACAGATCGTCTTGTGTCCTCTCTTGGCGCTGAGTTTGCTGTTAAGGATCTTGGGAGACTGCATTATTGTCTGGGCCTGGAGGTTCTTCATTCTGATAGTGGCTTGACTCTTACTCAGAAGAAGTACTCTCAGGATCTCCTACATCGTGCAGGTATGTTGAAGTGCAAGACTGCTATGACTCCCATGTCTGCCACAGACAAACTGACAGCTCTTGCTGGTGACTTGCTCTCTCCTGAGGATGCCACTGAGTACCGCAGCGTTGTGGGTGGACTGCAGTACTTGCTCATTACTAGGCCGGACATATCATTTGCAGTTAACCGTGTGTGCCAGTAGCTTCATGCACCTCGTGATTCTCACTGGTCAACTGTTAAGCGTATCTTGCGCTATATTCATCACACTGGTTCCTATGGACTTCATCTTCAGCCTGCATGTTCTGGACTGATCTCAGCATTTTCTGATGCCGATTAGGCTGGTAGTCCAGATGATCGGCGATCCACGGGGGGACATGCTGTGTTCTTTGGACCTAACTTGATCGCCTGGCAAGCCCGCAAGCAGGCTACGGTGTCTCGGAGTAGTACCGAAGCTGAGTACAAAGCTGTTGCTAATGCCACAACTGAGATTATGTGGGTACAGTCATTGCTTCGAGAGCTGAAGGTCTCCCCAACTCAGCCACCTGTTCTTTGGTGTGATAACATCGGTGCTACGTATCTGCCAACCAATCCAGTATTTCATGCCCGAACGAAGCACATCGAAGTTGACTATCATTTTGTGAGGGAACGTATTGCTCAGAAGCTCCTTCAGATTAAATTTGTTTCTTCTAAGAATCAACTTGCTGATATTTTCACTAAACCCTTGCCCTTGCCTTCTTTTGAAGGATGTCGTCGCAATCTTAACGTCCTGAGTGTTTCAGGACATAGTTAAGATTGAGGGAGGGTGTTAGACTAAGTATATATTAGATATACGTGTTGTAACGTAACCTGTATTTGTACGGTTCCCTCTTATAAATATATGACAGCCGTACCCACTAACGATATCGAGCATTGTTCCAAAACCTAATTTGTTTAACAGGCTCTAGCATTGCTCATGGGAGGTTAAGCTTTTTCCGGCAACGGTTCCAGCCTCCCCGCTAATTCCAGGAAAAAAGGAGAGGCGGGAATGTTGTCCCGCGGTTGCCATGGTCACCGCCGACGAAGAAAGCTGGTTCCAGCAAACGAAGACACCGGTCCCAGGAATTGCGGCGGCTGGTTGCAGCATCTGGTGGCGCTTGCGACACCCGTGGTAGCAAATGTGGTCGCCGTTTCCAGGAACCGACTTCGCCGGTTCCAGCACCCGTGGTCGCCGATTGTTTTTTTTTTTTTGAAACGAGGCAAAAGACTTGCCATTTTCATTAATTAAGGAGGAGTGAGAATTGCCCGGTTAATTGACGGAAAACCGGGCTAAAACCGATACAATCCAACCCACATAAAATGGGTACCACCGGTCAACCTGGCCACCGACATGGGATCACAAAGCTACAAAGAGGGAAAGACATCGGCCGAGCAGTCGCAAGCGTCATCGTCATCACCGGCTACCTCCGAACGGGCGACTCCGACTTCACCGTAGACCTTCATCGTCGAAGCCAACCCGCAAACAGCTGCACAGAAACCATGACGGCACATGCCAACAGAAGGCCACACGCGCGAACAGCCGACAGCTCCGACTCTGACGACGATCATCACAAGGGAAATATGCAGGACTTGCGCCGACCGTGCCCCAAAGAGCACCTCGGACACGCCGGGAAGATCCGACTACCAAACCCCGAGCCGCGACCAGAGTTCCTCTCGACGTCATCTTCGTTGCCAAACGGAAATCAGCGCCCCCAAAAAGGCCGCCTCGGCAAACTACGCGGCGAAGATGCCACAAACCACGCGGCGAAGATGCCGCAACCCACACGGCGAAGATGCCGCCATCCATCGGTCTCCCAGTCGTTGCCTGCTCCGAGACGATGCCCCCAAGGAGGAGAAAGACGCGAAGACGCCTCCATCGCCCGATCCAGAGGATCTGAGGTTTCCCTCCGGAGCCAAAGCCGTGGGGAGAAGGAGCGCACCTCCACGACGACGCTTCCAAGAAAGATCACGGCACCCGCGGGCGCCGCCGCCGTCGGCTCCGGTGGAGACCGGAGCAAGGATTTCTCCCGGAGATGTGCCGACCGCCCGCTACCACCGACCGCCACCAACAAACCACCACCCCTGCCGAGGCCGACCTCACTCCGGCCACGGGATCCCACGATCCGCCGGTGGTCGCCGGTTGTAGCATCCATGTGTGCTCCCTGTCACAACTCGTCGCCGATGAGGAGCTTCCAGCAAAATCTTCCGCTGCTGGGTCCCAGCACGGCGCGTCGTCCCCTTGAAGCCAGCGTGGGCACGTCCAACTTCTAGCGTAGTGGTTTGGAGCTTGCAAAGGACAGACCGCCGGGTCCGCACCCGCGCAGCCCGTGTCAACAGCAGTGGTCTCTTTTTTTCCGGCGCATTGGGAAGGAGCTTGCCTCAGCGGTGGTGGAGCTGTCGACGACGGTGAGCTCGGTGGTGCAGCCGTGCTTAGAAGGTCATATGCGATAGATACAGAGAGAGAACCAGAGGGTTTAGGGTGCGATGTCCTCTCATCTGATGGCTTGCGCGCATCCGGTCCAAGATTCGGCCGGCCAGCCAGTGGCAAGCGTTTCCCCCTTTATATTGGCTGAAAAGAGAGAGTTTAAATTCCTCACTACCTTGTGTTAAAAAAAAATACCACACTACCCTCAGGTGCACAACTGAAGAACATCAGCTAGCCCAGATGGTCAGTGAGTATTGTCCTCACAATTTGACAAGAATATTAAATTGAGAACCTTGATTTACACTCATTTAAATCTGAGTTCTAGATTCTTCACAAATACAAATTCAGTTTCTACATCTGATACTTCACTTCAGGCTCCTGCTGCTCAGCTATTGCCTGCCTCCTCCAGCGTGTTGTGCTCAATCGAACATTGAACTGCAGGCCACGTCGGCACGTCGTGCTACAGCCTCCAGGCTATGTGGTGGTCACCCTTCAGTAGGTTGATGGCTTCTTAACAAGGAAGATGGTTCTTAGATCGTGATGTTTGCGCAAGAGAAATTTCTGTTTGACCTGAGGGTGAGTTGAAGGTACTTCCGCCAATAAAAAAAGAGATTGAAGGTAGTATAGTGCTAAGGAAAGTTATTCTTTTATTTTCGATACAAAATGTGATTTAGAATGTTTTGGATGGCTGGTGATGTTTATAGACTGTTGCTACATTAATAAAGAACCAAAAAAAAAAATCCTGCATCCATGAAAAACTCAATTTTCAGCAAGATAATTTTAATTCCTTTGTCGAGCGTACACCTACATAGACATGTGTGTGCTCAAATGAATTGTATTTGTTTGGTGCCATCTCTCGCTGCACATGAAGCTCGACTTAATCGTATTATGTCATGTACCATCAATAAGTTGTGCTAATGCAATTTTTAATAGCAATGCCTGTTGTGCAGTGATCATTTCGTATTTAATAGTCAGTCCTAAAAATGATCATCTCATGTTGTGTATCACCTGATATGCATGCATGTGTATCGGAGTGGACCAGAAAATGGATTACCTTGTTGAAATCCGTTTTCACCGGCTGATTCAGATGTGAGTAAGTATTGTCCAATAAGCTTGATGTTGATATTTAATTTTAATGCAGCACAGTTTGTATAAAGGGAATGGTAGCTTTTTTCATGTTTAACTGCTGGAGTCTTCCCTATTTATCCAGACATATGGTCATTATGTTTTACTTTTATCATCACCGATCACTGTGTTACTTGGTTATGAAGATCAAGCTACAAAACAGTCAAGTATCTTTGCAAGTTCAGAAGGTATTTACTGAGTCTGGGCTACTGTAGTTTTTGCCTTTGATGTTCAGATTCACTTCATCCTTATCTCTTCTTTTGTGTTCTGTTTATGATGGTCCAATTTGACGTGTAGTAATATTTTTTTTTGTGGCAATGTATGTACTCCCCCCCGATCCATATTAAGTTGTCACTAATTTAGTGCAAATGGACCAGAGGGAGTAGTATATTTCGTTGTGCTTGAAGGGGATGTCTTGACTTTCTCCTGTAATATTCTTGAAGGGGTTGACATCAACATTGTGCAGATTTGGAAACAGATTTTTTTTCTTTTTGACATTCTTTCTTAGATTTGAAACAGATGAGACTTAGAGGTGCCGTTACCGCAAAAGTCATGTTTTATACTCCCTCCGTTCCCAAATATTTGTCTTTCTAGGCATTTCAAATGGACACAACATACAGATGTATGTAGACTTACTTTAGAGTGTAATTCACTCATTTCGCTCCGTATGTAGTCACTTGTTGAAATCTCTAGAAATACAAATATTTGGGAACGGAGGGAGTAGCCATCTATTAGTAGGGTTGTGTTTCATGAAGTGAGAGCAGATCCCTCTACCAGAATCTGTGCTGCCACTCATCTCCCATCCGATGGCCCAGGTTTCTTTCTTCTATTTTTCGCACCTGAAGCTCACATTCTATACTGGCCGCGCTACTCGGTGAGCTTGGTGCTACCTCACCAACTGTGTCTAGACTCTCGAGCTTGTCCCTGGTCAGTGCTAACAAGGAGCTGTCCCACGTTCTGGCTTATTAAGGTCACCTTCTTTGCCTCTCCGTGCATCGAGTATGGGCAGGGCATCTTCTGTTTGAACCAAGCCACCGGCAGCCCCTACCAAAGGCCGGTTTGCGGGGCTGCGCTTCGCGTACTGTTCGAGGAAAGGTTCAGCTTCAGTAAGATATGTCGAGGATGACGGTTGCGCGTCCCCACACTCCCGTCTGATGTACACAGCCCTGCCAACAGGTAAACCGATTGAATTAACAAAAACATTTGTAAGGATACATATGCTATGGAGAGAGGGAGGGAGATTAGCAATGTACCATTCGTCCAACATTTTGGCAAGCTCTTTTTGCTTACTTGGTGATGTTCCCCAGATCTCCATTTGCCTATAAACACATTCGGCGACGTTAATATCAGGGGAAGCGCTTTTTGTGCCTTCAATACAAAAGCAGCGGAGTCACAATCGACAACTCGGCTACATCAATCGCACATATCTAGAGTCTTCAAGCATGAAACCACGACTTGCTCACTTGCCCAAGGAAATTTCCTTGCATTTCAAAGACATCTGTGTGGCCATGTATAGTAGAGGAGCAGCGGAAGAAAGCTGAAGCTTGAAAATTAGGTAAGATTGGCCTACACAACATACCTCAGGTAGTAAGTTCTGTAAGCAGATGTGCCTTCTTTGAAGAGGGTGGACAGGCCATTTCGAATTAAAAACGTCCTTATCTGTCAGGTAGAAATATAAGAAAGGTGTTAGAAGATACATATATTCAGCCAAGTTACAGTTGTAGGCCTCCCCCATGCACAAGAATAGAAAATCTAATTAAGAAAAGTAAGGTCCCCCATGCAGCATAGTATTCATATCTCAACAAGTGACCAACGAGCAAAGTGCCAAACGAAGCTGAAAACAATGGCAAAGTACCTTATAGGTCAGGAATTTTAGTTTAACCATCAAATTTGAATCCTCCTCAACCAGACCATCCTTAGTTGACGATCTTGAATTCGAAGCACCATTGGTATTTTCTGGTAAAGTGTTGCTGTCTTCGGAAAGTTCAGCAGCCTTGAACAGGTTTACATCAACAAAGAAACCTAACCATGAAACATAAGTCAGCCAAAGATGCGTCAGGACAGGTATTAATTGCAAGAGCTGGGAATTAGTTGTCAAAAGAGGTGAGAGTTTCTTGGAACAAAAGGTTCATCTTACCTCTGTACAGTGGCCACAACTCTTGATTTTTCCTACAAAGAAAAATGCAGGATTCGTTAGAGCTAATAAATATCTAAAAGAGAGCTAATGAGACACTTTCTCTATTTCATATTACAAGGTGGGCGTGGGAACTAAGAAGCCATTAATAGTATAGGAAAATGACCATGGTAGCCAGGAACTTATTTTCTAGGGAACCAGAGCAAATAGTTAGTATGTGTATTTAATCATAAATGGCAAAGGGAGATGAGAGATAAACGATGGGAAAATGTTACCTCATCTCTTGTTGATAACGTCTAAAAGCAGAATCCTTGTGGACATGGATAACCATCTTGTAATACAAGTTATCATTTGAAAGAGAATCAATTTTTTGGTAATTCCAGTAACATTTGAAAGCTGCAGGGAGATTTCTCTTCTTCATGAGACGGATCATCTCCTGTAACAGTCCAGAACAACAAGCTATTGACTTACTGACATTGCAGTTATCATGAATTTAAAATTGAAGTATATCTATTACAGTCAAGAAGTATCTATTGTTGGACAAGAGCCAATAACATCTGCTAACCTGTAATTTCTTTGTTGCATAGTCCATGGGATGTGCTTGCAAAAAATGAGTGACAACTGATCTATCAGCATTTCGAGATTGAGCGTCAAGACCACTGTTTCCAAACCAATCGCAGTGGTCTGAACACAATGATGACCCAGCATTTTCAAGAAGTGCTTTAATTTGCTGTCATGTAAAAGTAGAAGTTACAGAAAGGTAGAACCAATACAAAAGTTAAGACAAATCATGAAGGAGATGAGAATGCCACTTCACAACATTAAATATTACCTGCTTCTCATCCGACCTATTAGCAGCGTATATTTCTCGTAAACTTAGTCCTAAATCAGAGTCGCCTGCATATAATAGCACCTATCTGAATCAATGGAACATATAAAGTGTTCACAACTTCACAGCTCAGAACCATCAAACAATCTCAGAACATGCTTAAATGCATCAGAAAATCTTTGTTAGGATAGAAGCATAGTGTACTGATATTAAGGTTCCCAGATCTGTGACACCCATTTCCAGGAGTTAATGTTTACTCTTTTGTGTTAGTTTGAGCTTGAACCACCTATGATAGGCTGAGCTTAAAACCACCGGCTGAACATAAGTTCATACTCCATACTTTCATGTTTGCCGGAATCACTTCTTTTGTATTAGCTTATGCAGAATTGGTCAAGTGTGATCAACCTCTGTGATCTACAGTTCCAACCATGATATATCAATTGTTAATGATTAAAAATAGTTAAAATACATATAGTTGTGTGGGCACTTTTTTGGAAAATGGTGAATATCCGTATCTATATCGGACCATCAGGTCAAATATGTATTGACTATATGCATCAATGTCGCAAAGTTTACCATGCTCAGAGTCAGAAGCAGACTAGTGACTAACAGGAATAGCACTACCATATGGTATAATATAAAAACAAAAAAGGTTGCCTCGTTTTCTCAGATGAGAGGAAATTTTATTACTAAAGTTGTACCAGAGCTGCAACAATTAATTTGGATCGAAGGGAGTAGGTAACTTAAAAAATTTAAAGAAACTTAAAATGGAGATGAAAGCGTGGCCAAGGTCATTTATAAATAAACTGAAACCTTCTTAATCAACTCATATATTCACTCAAACAACAAGACAACTTCATTATAGCGTCTTACCTCCGTCTAATGAAGGTTGTTGAAAGTTCCTCAAAACTTCCATTTGAACTGAACTTTCGCGACTGACAATACGGGCAACCAGACCTTCAAGTATCTCACCTTGCACGATTACATGATCCTTTGACCCTAGAGCAGATAGTCAGTACTTCGATGGTGGGGAGAGATGAAAATATGCAGTTCAGTTTAGAGCAGCAGTAAAAGATAAAGAGTGTCAGGCAAAAAAAAAATTTCAAGATAGTCACCTCGCACAGATATATCAGCTATTTCACCAAGGACTTTGCAAACGGATGTGGCAGTCCCCTCTTCACACAAAGCATCGTAGGCAGCAAAGAATGAAGTGGCGGATTTCCTAATGGAGATGTAAACAGAAAGCACAATGATGTTATGAGCGGCCCCAGCGCCAAATGCATATGTACGTTCATCTGAGAGCGATACTTGCATGACATCAAACAGATGAATGGCATGAAAATATCTGCACAGTGACATAGACACAAAAAAACCTAGCTGTTAAACAATTTCTAGCAATAATGCAATATAGAAAGTGCACTGGAGAACTCCAATAGGCTATAATTCAAAGGATGCACATCCATGTAAAGAGTAGTTGATGATACACACGAGAACGAAACAAGAGTCAGTAACATTGGCTGATCATTGTATTCAAGCAACACTTACTGTGGAAACATAATAACACTGCATTTGTTTTCAAAACACTGCTCGATTGCAAAACATGAGATGCCAAAATCAAAAAGTGGTTAGGAGGTCTGCTGGTGCAACTACATGAGGTATCATTATTAAAGTCTTTCACCCTTTCTTATAGTCCCATTTAGACAAGTCAGCCAAACACTCTGGACAGAAAACTTTCCACATGAAGTTATCAGATGAGCACCTCGTGGAGAATAGCCAGACATGGTTTGTTGGTAGGCGCCATTTCCGACAAAATTCAATCAACTTTGGAGTAGAATAGAATTGAGGCTTGCCATGACCCAATTCTGTCACAGCTGTAATCACAGCTACAAAACCAAAATAGAATTGATAATGTGGAAATTGATGAACTGAAACAAATGCAGCAAGTGACTTCATAGTTCAGAAGGAAAATGAAAGAATAATGCAGCATTTATAGCCTGAATACAATATCAGAATGAACTAACGATGACAAACAAAGTATACACTGAGCACTATTTAGTCAAGAGAAAAATAGGCATACCATAATCATCCTTAGGCCTTTGCCCATGGTCTCCTAATACAGCCGTGACAAGTTCCATTGAAATGCTTATTCGGTTTTTCTAGAAGCACAAAACAGAGGCAAAATAAGAAATCTTAATGGAACTGCTGACAACAGAAGGCACAAAGCATAAAGTAAGCATATGCTTGATTGTGCTTAATTCCAACAAACTAGCTCCAACAATCAACTAAGCATCAAATCATTTTGTAATTTAACTGCTAGGCTTTAGATTTTATATTTGCTTATGTGAGTTTGTACTAATTAAGAAATATGCAAATTAAAGAGACTTTCAGACTAAAATATAAGTGCAAAAATATATATAAGAACAATATGTTTCCCCTAGTTGCATTCATACTGTATGCTAAAGAATTGGCGTGTAACAAGTAGTGAAAGGCTAACAGACACATGAACATGGAAAACAAAAGTCAACACATGAAATTCTTGACAAAAGCTGCATTGGATGTGGAATACCTCGAGACAATCATTGAATTCCGCTTGCATTTTAGGAGCTTCTCTCCCCCAAGCTTCACGAAACAAGCGACCCAAAACAAAAACGCCCACAGCAGTGTAGCTATAAGCAGAATTTGCCTTCAGTCAAAACACAGATAGCTCAAGAAATAAAATGCTGAGAAAAGAGCAGAACGTACATATTTCCAAAGCTGTTCTTGGCATATGCACCACCACGGTTACCAGCATACATGAACAAAGACCCTGAATGCTTGAGCGTAACCTGAAGAAAACAAAATATCTTAAGCAGGATAAACACTTCTTTTTAGGCAGCGGGGTAAACACATCAACCAATCAGTATAAGCTCTTTAGAACAGTTAACTAGAAGTGGGAAAATGACGAATTAGATATACCTCCATGGTAGCTAATCCTTGTGACACCATCTCAATCATCCGGGTTCTTGACTGCAATCACACAGATGATAGTTAATATCCCATTTAGGACCCCAAATGAGCGAGAACCCGCTGTTACTAAAATATGTACTGTATAGTCAGTTCATTAATATATGTTCATTAAGAACAATAAATATGATTGTATTGATCGAACCCATCAAGGTCTCTATCTACAACTATGTTAAGACTTACTGTAAAGGAAGAGAAA
>NC_041391.1:50253878-50266074 GCF_002162155.2 Triticum dicoccoides
CAACCATCCAGTGACTGAAAATACAGTGGACTGCATGGATGATTCAGAAACAGAACTCACATCGCCACAGAGCGACGGAAACCTAGAAAAGTGAGCAATACTTACTGATCTAAAAAAGTTAGAAACTAGGCCCCCGTTACTCTTTTAGCATTCCAAATCATACGAGGACAATCGCTGGAAAACAGAATTTATCTATTGATCAGATTTACCAAACACAGTAATAGTAGAACTGTCACAAGTTAATTTTTCCAAACCAACTTAAAAACAAGCACACAGCATATCAACCACAGATGAGCCCAGTTGAAGTGTAGCAGGAGCATCAAGGCGGGCAGTCCCATAAGCACTAACTAATGTAATTAATTAAAGTTGGGTCGTCAAAGTAGTACTGACTAACGGAAACTGTGGAACTGCTAGCAGCAAACGACCATGAACACGCACCTCCTGGTCGGATTCCTCGTTCTCGAACTTGGGGTAGAAGGTGGCCCGGATCCGCGCCTCGGCGAAGGTGCTGCTGCTGTCTAGCGAGAACTCCTTGAACAGAGCGGAGAGCTCGTCGCCGGCGCCGCCCTGCTCGGCCGCGACCCCTGCGGTGTCCGTGCTGGGGGACGCAGGTTCCATCTTCTCCTCGATGCCCCCGGCGGCCGTGGACGAGGGGGCGGGGGTGGGAGCGGCCGTCTCCTGCGCCTGCTTGCCCTGCGAGGAGAGACGCCGACGAGGTTAGGATTCGGGGAGCCGGAGAGGAGAAGGGTCGAGAGGCGGCCTACGTGGTCTCGGCGAGGAGGCATTGCGAGGGGCGAGGGCGGGGGCGGAGGTGGAAGTCGGCGGGGAAAACGGCGCCGCCGGCGCGGGGCACGGCGTGTTCCGGCGGATTTGGCGGTGGGAGGACCTTCCGTTGACTGTTTTTTTTTTCATTCAGGCAAAAGGGGGCAGACAGGGATCGACGGGCTGCGAGAAAATCGGGTTGGGTTTGGGCTGTTGACCATAGCGAATAAGGCCCATTTCTGGGCACATCTACTGTCCATGACAGCACTCCCTCCGTTTCTTTTTACTTCGCACATAAGATTTGTTTCAAATCAAACTTCATAAAGTTTAACCAGATTTATATACAAAATTATCAACATCCACAATGCATGAGATATACTTCCTCCGTTCCTAAATATAAGTCTTTGTAGAGATTGCACTAGGTGGACTACATACGAAGCAAAATGAATGAATCTAAACTTAAAATGCATCTATATACATCTGTATGTGGTTTATAGTGGAATCTCTACAAAGACTTACATTTAGGAACGGATGGAGTACAATATGAAAGTTGATTCAATGATGCATCTAATAGAATCAATTTTATGTTGTGAATGTTGACATTTTTTCCTATAACCTTAGTCAAAATTTACTATGTTTGAGTTTAGACAAATCTTATATGCGAACTAAAAAAAACGGAGAGAGTACTACTACATACATACATTATATGCATAGCATACATAATATACAGTTTTTGCGCCCTGGCCTCTCGAAACTGATAATGCCTCTGAAAACAAAATTAAAACTATTGCATATAGATTATTTATGATTGTCATTAATAAGCAGTTCTATCATCATCTTTTTTTTTCAAAGACGATTTACTGGTTCTGGTGAAAACGACTCCAACAAAACCAACACAATATATATGATGATAACGATGAGCGGTTGAACTTCATCGGTAGAAAAAAATCACAACATTGTTCTTTATTTTGAAATTGCGCATCAGCTGGCGCATTAGCATGATCACTTGGAGCACGATAAAACTGATCAGGATGTATGGGATGGCAAAGGAGGATGGGCCGGCGTCGCCGATGCGCCTGGAGAAGAATATGTACTTTTTTTGCACGCATCCATGCATTGGTCCAATGAAATATAGCAGAAGTCGTTTAGTAAACAGCAGTCTAGACCACTCTTATGCACGCACAGTCCATGTGGTAAATTAATCTTCTCGTTGACTTGGTCATCCATGATTCGGCCTATGGGACAAAAAATATATATTAACCGTTAATATCGACAAGTCTCCGTTGGTTACCAAACCGAA
Organism: Triticum dicoccoides; assembly: GCF_002162155.2. NCBI lineage: Eukaryota > Viridiplantae > Streptophyta > Magnoliopsida > Poales > Poaceae > Triticum > Triticum dicoccoides. Next base: position 50,255,941 of record NC_041391.1, read on the forward strand.
TGACGATTATGGATCTAGCAAGGCGTATACACACCTAAATCGGAACATGAATAAACCACATACAACCTTTGTGGTAGTCCACGATCAACTTGAGAACAAGCTGCTAGCATTATTTGTAAAGACAAATATGCAGGAGTAGGGCATACTAGTTTGGAGAGACGACGGTTAAACTCGTTTTCATTTCTATCATTTTGATGCGATTAACTCAGGACGTGACTTACAATGTACATGGATAGAAAAGTACATCAGAAGCAGCAGCGAGAGCAGTGTTGATGCATTAGCAAGGCCGGTGTGCTTGTCCATCAAGATGATGCAATTGAAATTGCAAATTCTTCCTTGCGGAGTGTGTATGTATGTTTTCTGATCGAAGTACACTACAATGTGCTTGCTTTATCTACACATTGTTTCCATATATATAGACACACACATGAGAGAGAGTGTGTGAGAGAGAAAGAAGCAGAGAGAGAGAGAGAGAGCAGAAAATCAATTTAGGGATACAATACCCCACATCCAAGAGATATCTCTACCAATATATATCATTACTTAGAATACATTAATTGTAACCAATGTATATCCTTATATTACATTAATTATTATTTTTTCTTAGACTATATTAATTATATACATATATATATATATATATATATATATATATATATATATATATAGGAAAATACATCATATATATACACACACACGGGCGGGGCTTTGTTGGGGCAGACCTGGGCCATGGCCCGCCCAGGATTTGGGCAAAAAGATTAGGAAGCAAGCCAACCACGTGTCCCTGCGTGGGCTATGGTCCAGGACTCCCGCTATTTCTTTTTGGTGGACGCCTGCTTTTGCACACTAGCCACTAGCCACTGTCAGCCTCTGCTACCTACGTCACACATAATTAGCCATTGTTAAGTTTGTCATGTTTTTCATGTCAAAAAAGAAATTGTCCTGTTTTTTTCCGCGAGAAAATATTATGATCAAATATGTTGACAAATTTTTTGAGCCGATTTGTTTTGCAATAAATTAGTATTTTTTCTCTATATCAGTATTTGTTTCATATATGTATATGACACGCGCTACACCTCGACCAGATAATACGCGAATTGGTTCGGCCGCCTCAAAAGCTGTTGGATCTCATGCCCAATAGCCATCCGTGATATGAGCCGTGTCGGCTGAAATGCAACCTATCCTTTACAATATGACACATGTTGCATTCTAAGGTTTGCAACAGGACCTCTGTTGCGGTCACATTGCAAACACTCCTCGGTCTTCCAAACATTTTTTGATTGTTACAACGTGCCTTTAGACCCATGCAGCGACCACTCGTTTGCAATATAACGCATGTTGTGCTTGGGGATTTGTAACACGAGTCATGTTGCACTTGCATTGGAAATACTCCTCGGTCGTCTATGAGTCATGTCCGCAACATGCACATAGTGGGATTGGTTGTCTGGTCCCCCTTTCCTCTTCCCATCTCCATTCGTCATGCCGACTACCCCACCCACTGTGCTACGAACCGGGGGAGAACGTCAGCGACCACCGCTTGTTCCATCTCCGTCACAGCTGCTCATCGCAACATCCACCGTTGTCGTAGCATGCCATGTCAAAGCACCCCATCGCCCGCCGCTCTGCAATGGAGCACCGTGCGTGTGGTGGTGCTGCAGTGAATCATCGCCAGTGGCCATCCGGTGTTGCAATGGAGCTTCGACGAGGCAGTTGGTGCTATGATGGAGCACCGTTGCATGGTGGTGGCCCGCTGCAGCGAAGCTTCACCGGTGGCCATTGGGGTGCTACGATGGAGCATCGCCGTGCCAGTGTTGGCACTATAGTGAAACATCGCCGGCACCCGTCGGGTGCTGTGATGGAGCACAGATGGAAGGCGCTGCAGTGAGGCACCAACGGAGCACCGCAGGGTCAGCGACAGCGCTGCAGTGAAGCATCGTTGGCGGCGGCGGGTGCTGCGATGGAGCACCACCGTGCCAGTGCTGGTGCTGCAGTGAAGCGTCGCCAACGACCATCCGAGGGGCATCGTTGCGCTACCGGCAAGGGGCGCGGTGTTGCTTCCCACAGTGATCGGCGCTTCGATCGAGAGTAGGGGATGACTCGCGCAATGGCGTTGACCGAATCGAACGGGTGGCGAGAGTCGGATCTGATGTTCCAGAACTCGACTGATCCGTAGCCGCAATGCCCATGTTATGTGTCAGTCGGTTGTTGTTTGGCAAAGATCGCATGAGTCACAAGTTTTTGGATTGGTGCGCTCGAACAGCTCAGCACCGAGTCGCGAGACCTGGCGACACTCCTACCAGCTTCAACAACATTGGTGATGCTGCAATCCAGCCGCAACATCGATCATGTTGCAATCCGCCGCACATCGGTCATGCTGCAAAGTCGGTCCAAGCACCCAACTCCTTAGCCTCAAGGACGTCGCGGGCAACACCGCAACTTCGATAGTGCTACGGTGGCCTCCTTCCTGCAACAACCACACCTCGTGCAATGGGATGGGTTGCAGCTGCGGTGGAAAGGGTGGCAACATCTATCTTCTTCCCTATTTGGTTCGCCTCCTCTTGTCTCATATCTGAGATGGGATGAGGAAATGAATGAAACGAGATGCTTCTCGACGACGGAAAGGTGAGACATGGTGTGACCCGGGGTGCGACCCATAGGACACGTGGCCGACTGAAGCTACCCAACGCGAGCCGTTTTGGCCTCGGGTGGTTGCAGCATGGCCATGTGTGAGAGCAATCGGTACATTCACATGTAGGTTTGTTATGGTAGCTTCTCGCACAAAAAAAAGGTTTGTTACGATAGCTTGCCTTTTTTTCCCAACGGAACGCATGGGCTTGCTACAGGTAACGTGGTTACAACTAGTTGTAGCTGATTGGGGTACTCGTACTTGTTCCAAGCCATACGCACGAACGAGTTTTGTAGGCCTCCGTCGCCCACGTGATGTCTGATAAAGCTGCCTGGCGTCTTCAGCGCTAAAGACGGACAAATCTGAGCGGCCCGACTCCTGTGTATCGCACGGCGGATAGGGCGGCTTATCTTCGGCAGTTATCTACCGACTGACGGATAGCAGCCGCCAAAAAGATTAATACCTACGCTTCTTGTAGCCCAGTCAACAAGGCAGTGCTTATTTGGGCTATTGCCCTTCACTATCGATGATGATTCCAAGGGCCGGAAACCAACAGCGTACGATGAGAGCGTCCCTGTTTGTCGTAGCCATCAACCTCGTCCTCCTCCTTTCGCGACAGCGGCACAAGTCCCTGCTCGTTTGTGCTTAGCAGCGGGGCAATCCCACATGAGGCGACAGTGGCACAAGTACGGATCATGACATCTGTGAGCAGCTGCGCCCCCAACCAACCCCTCTCGGCCTCCCCGTTTAGATCTCGCGTCACACAACAGGGGGGGTTCCGAGAGCAGTGGCCGACGGTCTAGGCAATGAGCAATTGACCCCTGCATAATTTCCTTGCAATTGTGAGCCTGCACACATAGGTAATCTTGTCTCTTTTTTATCTGAATTTCTAGTTCACTATTGCATGCAGGCCAAAGACCTTATAGAAAAAGCAACTGAAAAACCAAGGAACAAGGGTAGTTGCACATTGGATTGTTGTGCTATCAATGAGCTGGCCCGCCCAGCTTTTTCTTCCAAGCTCCGCCACTGCACACACACACGCACACACAAACCATCACTAAGGCGATAATTCTTATTGCTAGATTAATTTTTTGGGTGTGTGAGGAAAGAGACTTAATTAAAAAATCTCTAGCCCCACACTGAATTTCTTCAATACGCGTGACCCCCAAGAAAATCGAACATCTTCATCGCCCTCTCGTGTTTGCGACAGTTCACTATTTTTGAATATGATGAAGCCAAAAGAACTGTTAGCAGATCGTCGACAACTAGAGCCGATTAATTGTCAGAACTCTGTAGAAAACTACATCATGCTGTCAATGAACTAAATCGAAGAAACACTCGGGGGAAGCATACCAAGATCATCAAACCCTTGATCTAGATCAAAACATGTATCTACCAATAGAACTGCTCATGATGCCATAGTTGAGAAACATAGTAGAAACAAAACAAAAATCGTCCTACGATCAACCAGGAACACTATGAAGATGCAATAACAGTTTGGATCAAATCGTTACCGACTTCGAGTTGCAGCAGAAGAAGTCCAGTCGGTGTAGAGTGTACTTGGAGTCGCTCGAACCATAGGTGAACGATCCCTCGAATTGCCTACAAACAGTCTGTTGACACCAGATTTTGGCACGGCCAAAACTTAATTAATATGGCCTCAAATGAAGAAGTGATCTACATAAAAAAGTTTCGTATTGTCGATATGAACATCTTTGAAGTTTTGGCCATCGCCATCCGACCTCATCTCGAAGGCCGAAGTTGTGTTCGAAATACCGAGATTTTGTATTCAGAACACTATTTGGCTCATTACGCCCCCAGGACCGCATCGTATGGAAAAATGATCTACATGGATTGTCTTCGTCTCGTCGAAATGATCGATTTTGATATAAAAATCATTTCAATCCAAGTTCATATGAAAAAGTTAGAGCCATCGGAATGCAGCTCTGCCAAGAGGCAGAAAATGGCGCGCCCCACAAGACGCCATGTCTGATGGGTAGCGCGAGTATAGCCTGTTTTGCGCGAGGTAGCGCGAATAATAGCTTGTTTTGCACGAGTGATTTGACCCCAAGGATGACCTCTGATCAAAAAACGTTCAGCATGAAAGTTGTTTGTCTCGTCGAAATGGTCAAGACTGCTTTTGGACTCGTTTCCATCCGAGGTGGTTTACCACCACAAAAAGAACCCGCAAGGTGCAGCCAGTTTAAACCGATCAGTATTGGAAAGTTTGAATAAAACCAATCCGAATTTGACTAGGGTTTTGGACGTGAATCCAAGCCTTTTCCTTGCACGGGAAGTCAAGCCACCTCTTATATACCTAAGGGGTGACGGCCGATTGAACAACACACAATCGAACAAATCTATCTACCTTTTTTTTATCTTTTTACCTTCTCCCTTAGTTCTTCTTCTTCCTCGTTCTTCGTTTGTTCTTCTTGTTCCAGGAAGGCGAAACTCGAGGCCCTAGGGACGATCAGGTCGACCTAGGCAGCCCATAGCCTCCGCGTGCCCTGACGGGGTCCCTTCGGGGCGTGTGGGGTTTCGGGTCTTAAAAAGCACCAGCCGGATTGCTTGCGTACCGCGCTTCCGGATGGGTCTCCTTCGACGTGAGCTGCGGTGCATCACCCCGGGTGTCGTCGGTACACGGTGACGTGTTCATGTGCGAACACACTTTTTGGCGACTCCTCTGGGGACGAAGCTTTGAACGGTCTCCAGCCCGTTCTTGCTACGAAGAGATCGCCATCTAGGGTTTGCAATCTACAAAGGTAATATGAATACCCAATTCCCTACTGTAGATGCAAATAATTCATATGGTGTTACTAGATCATTCAATGATTATACTGTATCAGCCAGCCCTAGTTTTTTCAATAATGCATCTATTTACGTGCATAGGCCGATTCAAAGTAATTTACATGTTTCAACTTCTTATGATACTAGTAACATACAACATATGTATCCTAACTCTCATGCATCGGCAGCCCCACAAATCCATATGCCGATGAACAACATGATGGGTTTGGTTAATCAATTTGAAACATCCCATGTTAAAATTTCCAGTAGCATACAAGAAAGTGTTTCACCCTTTTATTCACCGGCAACTAATTTGCAATATGTGAATCCAACCTTGCCGATGGATGTGAGAATTGGCCATGCTACTACTAGCTATTCGGCCAGTTACTCTCAACCATCATATGCTACACCTCATGTTAGTAATTTTTCAGCACCGTATGCAATTGTAGATGTTCATAATTCGGCCCGGCATCTTCATGGTCATAGCCGAATAAGTGAAAATTTTACAGGAACACATGTGCCATCATCAAATACTGTAGCATATAATGCATACTCTACGCAATTTGAGAATTTCGGCAACACTCATGAATCATTGCCGAAAGAATCTGAAAGTATTGCAGAGCAATCCCTTCCATAAGCGGTTATGGCTGCATTAAGAAAGAGCTTGGCACAAAACAAGAGGATTAGTGCTCTTTGCCTTGAACAATATGAAAAGGGTTTATTTCCTGATTATGCTGCAATAAAGGCTAGAGTTCTGCAGGAAGATGGAACTTCATCAATTGATATTATTTGTGAGAGAGCATATGGTTATACAACAGTGCATACACCTCCACCTAGTACCGCAACATATTATACACCCCCTACACAATTGCAAAATTTCGGCAACACTAACACTTCACTGCCGAAAGATCCTAAAAGCATTGGGGGGCAAACTAATCTAGAGCGGGCTGAAATTAAGAGGGGAGTTAAAGCTTTGTGTGATAGGGTGCAAGTACTTCGCCAAGAGAGAATTGATAGGGAATTAGCTCAAAGAAAAGAAGTCTTGCCAATTGATATAACCGGTGAAAAGAATGATGATTCAGAAACTAAAAGTGCTTCGGTCGAAAAAGCCGAATCAAGTAGTATATATTCCGAATCCATCAAATCCAAAGAGGCAAACATTGTTGAGAAAGGGCATGGAAAGTACAACAAGACAACAATACTTGATTTTTTTGAAGTTAATGGAACCTACTTCCTGCCCTATGAGTTTCGTTCCATAGAAATTGACGAGCTTCAAGAACAAGAACAAGTAGCCAAAGAAAGTTTGGTGGACAAATATCTTCAAACCAATGATGCAAGAAATTAAGAAAAAAATGATGACAAGGCGTTGGGGAGCTATCCGAAGGCGGAGCAAGATATTCTTCAAGTCACACCACATCATGCTCTCCCAATATATTCGAGGAGGTATGTCTAGCAATTAATTTACCTGTTTTCAGATTTGGTCATAACTTAGTTGTTGATGCATATATTAGAAAAATATGCATAAGAAGTATTGAGAGACCAATGAAGAAGGGTAATTTATTTGTTAGCAATCAGATTGTCACAAAGCATATCGGTCAACATATTGCACCATTCGGAAAGACCGATAGCGAAAAATTATTGCAGCCAAGGCTTTCTCCATTGCTTTATCTAAAGCTCATACCTAATTGGGTAGCTTTGCTTATTTCTTACTTGGCTTACACTTGGTCTCAATTGAGACATGTATGTTCTAACTATTTTCGTTTCAGAAATTTAAAGCTAATGTTAAATTCTTTTGAGAAATCCGATGCTAGTATAGTTTCTTATCCAAAGATATCAGAGATAGAGTGCAAAACACAATGCATAGCCGAATGGGATGATGCAAAATCTGAACCATTCATTTGCTTAACTCCAAAGCCATTCTCACAACAAGATCGGCTAGAAAATAAAAAAAATACCTTCAATTCCAATATGTGTGATCAAATCTTTGATTTGTTGTTGACAAATAATTATATTAGAATTCTTGATCACTTTGTTGAGCCATCTGTCCAGGGACGAATGTATTGTAAGTTGCATGATTCGTCCAAGCATAATTTTGAGGATTGCAACATGTTTCCTCAAATAATTAAATCGGCCATTGATAAAGGACGATTGAAATTTGTTGAGACACCAAGAGATGACCAGTCTATTCTGATTGGCCCCGATGGCAGAAAGTTTTTGCATCGGCTGCTTCAAGACGATCCACTTAAAGAGAAGGTAAAAACTGCAGGTGATGAGACCAAGCTTTTAAGTAAAGAAGTTGTTGAAGAGCATAATGAACATAATCTTGAGGGCGAGAGTTCCATCGAAGCTGCAATGGAGACGCCAAGGACTGGGGGGGCAACAAGCAAATCCAATGATCGACGAAAGCAAACCAAAAGAAAACAAAGGCCGAAATAAGCGCAAGTGTAAGAGATCAAAAATCACCTTCGCTGAACTATTGGATAAATATCAAAAGAAGAGTGAAGAGAAGAATATTTATCGGCCAAATCATGCAAAGAAACCAAGATCACCCCCAAGGCGCAAATATGAGGATTGGTATTGGCAAAGTGAGAATTTTAATGCAACATATTCATATCCTTATTTTGGGCCGCCAATGCCAATGCCGTGGATGCCTCCTAGGCTCATATAGATCCATATCCATCATGGGACAGTTATGATACAAGGGCACATTCTCCATCTTATTTTAGACCATCTGACCAATATTATGCAGCTCCGAGAAGATCAACATTTGAACAATCACATGTTAAAGACCGTTTCAATCATAAAGAATCGGTCCAGAGCTCAAGGAAGAAGAAAGAGGTGGTCAAGCAAGTTTATCGTGTTAAAAAAGATGGTCATAAGAGTGCAACTTCAGATTTGATCTCAAATGAAAAAGAGCCAATTAATGTGTTGACATTGGCTACTAAAGACAATGAGACAAAGCAACCAATTATTGAGAGTCGAAGTGCCAAATCTGAAAAAAGAAGTTGAGAGTGCACAAGGCCAAAAAGGAATTGCCATTGCAATCACAGCCGAGATGCCTGCTTAGCTTATCGTATTGGCAAAAGAAGAAATTACAAAAACTTAGTGCACAAGAACTTCAAGAAAGGAACATGGCATGGGTTCCCAAAGGAAGTTCTCAAAATAAGAATTATGTGCAAGCTTTCATTACAAGAAGTGCGGCAAAGGTGAAGAAGGAAAAGAGTGAAAACTATGGAGGACCAAGCCGAAGGTTTCAACATCTTTGGTCTACACATTATCCATATTCTTCAACTATGCTATTAACGCCTATGCCATGGAATTCGTCGTCAGGTATAATTGGTAACCCTCAATGGGCTTATTTTAATCCATGAATGCAATTTCTTACGCCATGAAAGGGTATTACCAAGTCACTATACATTTTATTAGCTACAAGTTTGTTGCTGGTCCATAGGGCTGAAATACTTGATTTGTCATTTTCATTTGTTTATTTCGGCTATATGTGCTTTGAATGAAGTTTACATGGTAATGGCCGATATTTATCTATAGTCCTAAGAGTATGTCAATGCATGGCCGGTGTAGTATTCTAACATCGTCCTTAGTTCGATTGGAGAGCGAGACAAGGTACATGCTCATGGAAATTTATATGTATGCCTATATTATGATTGAATGGAGTTGAGACATCATGACCGATGTCATTGAATATATGCTGCATAGACCAATTCATAGCTACAGAATTGGTTAGTGGGCTTATACTTTGTTTTGATATGTTTTGTCTTATTCATATTTGAGATCTATAAGAGGCCAAATAATAGCTGATTTTATTACTAAATACCGGATTAATGTCATGCATAATATTAATATTGGCCTTGTCTCTCTAGTACTATGGCGATTATGTTTTGATGGTTCAATTCATATCAATGGCCAAAGTGTTGGTGTTGTTTATATATCTCTTTATGGTACTATTTTTGAAGCCTCATGCCGCTTAGAATATTTTTATGCACGATGAATCAAGGCCTAATATGCATTGTTATTCGGATTGACTCTTTTACTTGCTATAGGTGCTATACATATTGAGGCTTTCGGTGATTCGTTATGAGTAGTGCAACAAATATCCAAGGGTTATCAATGTTGTGACGAATCACTTATAGTTTATCTTGGGGTATGTCTAGATGCAAAATTTACCTTGGGTTGCATTAAAATTGTTCATATATTTAGACATGACAATTGGAGAGAGTTGGCATAGCAAGCATCCGGCTACCATGTCCGTCATGGTGTATTGCATATCTATAAATAACCGATGCTTATTCTTGCCAACATAGGTAAGGCCGAATTGGATCTCACCACCTCGGCCACTAATGAAACTTTTATGCAGGCAAAGCAAAGATTGGAGGAAGTTCATTCTTGATTATCAACGAAATCCTAGCAAAATGGTGAATAATATGATTCGGAGGATGGCTTTGAGATACATATCTGTGGAACCTTATCATCGGATTGTTATATAAGTTGAGAAGTTTTCACCCAGGTTGCATCAAGAGGTTCAAATAAGAAACGACCGATATATGACTATCGTCCTAAGCAAGACATGGCCGATAAATAACTATCGCCCTTAGCATAAGCTTAGCCGATACATAATTATCGCTTTGAGAAATATAAATGGCCGATGGAGTGTTGACATCGTCCTTAGAACAAATACATTGCAAATTATTTTTCGGCACGCAAGT
>NC_041391.1:50266271-50297745 GCF_002162155.2 Triticum dicoccoides
ACACCAGATTTTGGCACGGTCAAGAACTTAATTAATATAGCCTCAACTGGAGAGATGATCTACATAAAAAAGTTTCGTATTGTCAATATGAACATCTTTGAAGTTTGGGCCATCGTCATCCGATCTCATCTCTAAGGCCGAAGTTGTGTTCGAAATAGTGAGATTTTGTATTCAGAACACTATTTGGCCCATTACGCCCACAAGACCGTCTCGTATGGAAAAATGATCTACATGAATTGTCTTCATCTCGTCGAAATGATCAATTTTAATATAAAAACTGTTCCAATCCGAGTTTTTATGCAAAAGTTAGAGCCATCGAAATGCAGCTCTATCAAGAGGCAGAAAATGGCACGCCCCACAAGATGCCATGTCTGATGGGTAGCGCGAGTATAGCCTGTTTTGCGCGAGGTAGCGCGAATAATAGCCTGTTTTGCATGAGCGATTTGACCCTCGGGATGACCTCTGATCAAAACACGTTCAACAGGAAAGTTGTTCATCTCGTTTAAATTGTGAAGATTGCTTTTGGACTCGTTTCCATCCGAGGTCGTTTACCACCACAAAATAGACCCACAAGGTGCAGCCAGTTTAAACCGAACAGTTTTGGAAAGTTCGGATAAAACTAATCTGAATTTGACTAGGGTTTTGGACGTGAATCCAAGCCTTTTCCTTGCACAGAAAGTCCAGCCGCCTCTTATATACCTAAAGGGTGACGGCCGATTGAACAACACACAATCAAACAAATCTATCTACCACTTTTTATCCTTTTTACCTTCTCCCTTTATTATTCTTCTTCCTCGTTCTTCATTCGTTCTTCTTGTTGCAAGATGGCGAAACTCGAGGCTCTAGAGACGATCAGGTCGACCTAGGGCAGCCCATAGCCTCCGCGTGCCCTGACGGGGTCCCTCCCGGGCGTGTGGGGTTTCGGGTCTTCAAAAACGCCCGCCGGATTGCTTGCGTACCGCGCTTCCAGACGGGTCTCCTTTGACGTGAGCTGCGGTGCATCACCCCCGACGTCGTGGGTACACGGTGACGTGTTCGTGTGCGAACACAGTCCCTCGAACGGAAGACCGAAAGCACAGCCTCTCCACAGATTGCAAGCGTACGGTCTTCACGATCCAGCAGCGCTTTGCCATCCAGAGCTAATCATCCTCGGGGAATTAGAGGGAGGCGATTATATCCACACTTGGCTTCTAATTATGAGGAGTAGAGAAACTAAATCTAGCTCTAATTGGAACAAGTAGACTAGAGAACTAGAGGAGGATCCAAAACCTATGTACAAGAGTCACCAAAACCTTTAGTATATATAGATTTGAGAAGGAGGAGGAGGGGTGCCACAGGGGGGGAGTTCCCCCCTTGGCCGGCCAAGAGGAGGGTGGCTCCACCTATATCGATCACTTGTGGCCCAATATTCCTTCCACCACTTGGCCTTTTAAGGCCCGTTGATATTAAATTAAATATAAAATCCTCCTAACTATTGTTAGAGCCTTTTATTATTAATTTAGTATCACCAAAAAAAATTTCACCTGCATATTATTTACGAGAAATACCCGGTATTGCCCATAAACTCTGAACCCTTCCGGTGACCTTGAAACGCTTCCGGTTCCTCTCGAAACTATTTCAAATATTAGTGAAATTATTTTACAAATGTATTTTCATTATTACCATCCTACTAACACTTAGCAGATCATGATTACCTTAAGCTTGTGACCCTATAGGTTCGGTAAAACATAGACATGTATACAACACCATTCATTCAATGATCGATAACGGAACTAGGGACATACATATCGATCCTTATGGAATACAAGAATGAAATTCGAATGAACCTTTGGTTATCATGTGCTATTCCCTTTGCTTCACGATACTTTACAGAACCCGAGGTGAGATGTATCGATATCCTATTGAATCATTCTCATGCTCACTATACCGGTCTCCTCATTACCGGTTTTGTTCTTCTTTCTTGTTGACATGTTGTGGCATCTCCGTGACCTAGTCACATGTGTCTGGCCAGACGATGATGGATGCCGTTACACCAAGAGGCACTAAGAATATCTCTTCATCGTTGGAGGAGAAAATCTCACTCTTGAGTAAGTGATCCTCACCTAGCCCACCCGGATAGGTCACAAAAGTAGCACGGTTCGTTGGACCTAGCTCTACTGTTCGACTGCACGAACAAAACAACACTGGCCGGCTCAAGACCGCCCACTCTTTCTTCCCTCTCGCTCCTATTCTTGGGTTGCTCCCAGCCGCCACTGCCGCCGCAGGTCCACTCTGGTTGTCGGTGAGTAAGTGCTCATCGCCCTCCACTGCTCCTCCCCACTCGCCACCGCTGCCACCGCCGCTCCACTGAGGTTGCCGCCCTACTCCGCCATTGCCCTCTCTACCGCCGCCCCCACTCCGGTCGACTTCCCACTCCACCGCCGCCCCCACTCCAATCGTCGCCCTACTCCGCTGCCGCCCCTACTCTGGTTGCCGCCCTCCTCTGTCGCCGCCCCACTCCGATCGCTGCTTCGCCCCCACTCTGGTCGCCTCCCCACCCTGCTGCCGCCCCCATTCCAGGCACAGCCCTACTCCATTGTCGCACCCACTCCGGTCGTCTCCCCACTCCGTCGCCACCCCCACTCCGGTCGCCTCCCCACTCCGCTGCCGCCCCACTCTACTCATTGTAGATGCTTAATTGTGTGTATTCGTAGTGTATATTAGGATTGACATTGTGGAGGTAGGCTTGGTGATGTTTGTTGGTAGAGGTAGGGTTGGTGATGTTTGTAGTGTATTAGAATTGGCATTGTTAATTTGTTACGAATTATAGTGTCATTTTTACTACCTATATATATATGATGTTTCCCTAGTAGTTTCCCTAACATTAACAGAAATCCTATGTTCTACAAATATTTATGTTTTTCTATCCGATGAATCCATGGATTGCTTTTGTATATCCAACAGTAGATCTTCTTCTCAAGTACTCGTATATGAGACAATGATCTTTCTTATATTTGTCTATCCGATGAATCAATGCATTGCTTCTGTCTATCTGATGTTTTGTCTATCTGATGAATGCTTGCGTTAGAACAAATATTGATGTTTGTCTATCCGATCAATGCTTATAATAGGAAAACGGCGCCACCACCACCACCATGTCGATTGTGCAAGTCAAGGCACGCCAGCAGCCTTACAACTGGCACATGTTCGACATCTACATCCAACCAAGTTTTCTTCATGCGGCAGTAGCAAATTATATGAAACTTGTAACAATTATTTTCTTTTTAGTGTTATTGCCATTAATGCATTGTGTGTGATCATTTTGTTTTTCTTACATAGATCATTCCATGCAATGTGAGGTTGGAATTCAACAAGCTGACCGGAGACATTGTGACCTTCGAGGCTCATGGGGCCCCCTACACTATGGAGGCTGAGAAAGGACGAAATATGTCCCAGATGGGAGGAGATGGATGGGTCCATTTCATCGCCCACATGCGTATCACTGGGGTGAATTGATTAGCTTCTCCTTCAGAGACAAAGGCCCAAGTTGGCCGTCATCTATCTCAACACGGAGGAAGATGATGAGGACCCACTTGATGAAGCCATCTATGCTCAAAGAATGAGGCTGAGCGAGGAGGAGGCGCAAAACTTCTGGGACATACTTCCGCCACGTGCTGACTTCGTCGGGCTACCATTCGTGACCCGCCTGAAAATGAACATGGTTGAACGGCATGTCATGATATGTTATACTTAGTGTAGTAATTTGATGATATGCTTTAGTGTAGTAATTTGATGATATGCTTAGTATAGAATCCGATGATATGCTTAGTGTAGAGTCCAATGATATGCTTAGTGTAAAATCCAATGATATGCTTAGTGTATAATTCATGGAATTCTTATGTAGTATGTGCGAGGCTACTTAATTGATATGTTTTTACTACTTCAAAAATTGCCTAAAAGCCTATCTATGAGTTGTGGTATCGAGCCTGATGAAGAAGGCTCTACTGGAATATGTCTTACCGCAAGGGGCTCCATCACCACCTATGCGTACGACATGGACACGGTCGGTCGCACACACTAAAGGTCGGTGGGGCGGAACAACTTCCTCGTTGGCAAGAATCTTCATCTTGGACAGGCCTGTTGGGTAACATAGTAATTTCAAAAAAAATCCTACACACACGCAAGATCATGGTGATGCATAGCAACGAGAGGAGAGAGTATTGTCCACGTACCCTCGTAGACTATAAGAGGAAGCGTTATGAAAATGCGGTTGATGTAGTCGTACGTCTTCACGATCGACCGATCCAAGTACCGAACGTACGACACCTTCGTGATCTGCACACGTTTATCTCGGTGACGTCCCACGAACTCACGATCTAGTAGAGCTTCGAGGGAGAGTCAGCACGACGGCGTGATGATGGTGATGATGAAGCTACCAGCGCAGGGCTTCGCCTAAGCACTGCGACGATATGACCGAGGTGGATTATGGTGGAGGGGGGCACCGCACATGGCTGGAAACAATCAACTTGTGTCTTCTAGGGTGCCCCTGCCCCCGTAAAGGAGCAAGGGGGAAGGCCGGCCGACCCATGAGGGCGCGCCAGGAGGAGGAGTCCTCCTCCTAGTGGGAGTAGGACTCCCCTTTTCTAGTCCCACTAGGAGGGGGAAGGAAAGAGGGGGCGCCGCCCCCCCTCCTTGTCCAATTTGGACTCCCAAGGGGGTGGGGCACACGGCCAGCCCTAGACCTCTCTCATCTCTCTCCCACAAGGCCCATGTTGGCCCAATAAGTTCCCCCGGGGTTCCGATAACCCCCCGGCATTCTGATAAATATTCGGTGACCCCCGAAACTCATCCGGTATCCGAATATAGTCGTCCAATATATCAATCTTTATGTCTCGACCATTTCAAGACTCCTCGTCATGTCTGTGATCACATCCGAGACTCCGAACTATCTTCGGTACATCAAAACACATAAACTCATAATACCGATCGTCACCGAACGTTAAGCGTGCGGACCCTATGGGTTCGAGAACTATGTAGACATGACCGAGACTCATCTCCGGTAAATAACCAATAGCGGAACATTGATGCTCGTATTGGTTCCTACATATTCTTCGAAGATCTTTATCGGTCAAACCGCATAACAACATACGTTGCTCCCTTTGTCATCGATATGTTACTTGCCCGAGATTCGATCGTTGGTATCTCAATACCTAATTGAATCTCGTTACCGGCAAGTCTCTTTACTCGTTCCGTAATGCATCATCCCACAACTAACTCATTAGTTACATTGCTTGTAAGGCTTATAGTGATGTGCATTATCGAGAGGGCCTAGAGATACCTCTCCGACAATCAGAGTGACAAATCCTAATCTTGATCTATGCCAACCCAACAAGTACCATCGGAGACACCTGTAGAGAACCTTTATAATCACCCAGTTACGTTGTGACATTTGATAGCACACAAAGTGTTCCTCCGGTATTCGGGAGTTGCATAATCTCATAGTCATAGGAACATGTATAAGTCATGAAGAAAGCAATAGCAATATACTAAACGATCAAATGCTAAGCTAACGGAATGGGTCAAGTCAATCACATCATTCTGTAATGATGTGATCCCGTTAATCAAATGACAACTCATGTCTATGGCTAGGAAACTTAACCATCTTTGATTCAACGAGCTAGTCAAGTAGAGGCATACTAGTCACACTCTGTTTGTCTATGTATTCACAAATGTACTAAGTTTCTGGTTAATACAATTCTAGCATGAATAATAAACATTTATCATGATATAAGGAAATATAAATAATAACTTTATTATTACCTCTAGGGCATATTTCCTTCAGTCTCCCACTTGCACTAGAGTCAATAATCTAGTTCACATCTCCATGTGATTTAACACCAATAGTTCATATCACCATGTGATTAACACCCATAGTTTACATCGCCGTGACCAACACTCAAAGGGTTTACTAGAGTCAGTAATCTTAGTTCACATCACCATGTGATTAACACCCAAAGAGTACTAAGGTGTGATCATGTTTTGCTTGTGAGACAAGTTTAGTGAATGGGTCTGCCATAGTCAGATCCGTATGTATTTTGCAAATTTCTATGTCAACAATGCTCTGGACGGAGCTACTCTAGCTAATTGCTCCCACTTTCAATATGTATCCAGATTGAGACTTAGCGTCATCTGGATCAGTGTCAAAACTTGCATAGACGTAACCCTTTACAACAAATCTTTTGTCACCTCCATAATCGAGAAACATATCCTCATTCCACTAAGGATAATTTTGACCGCTATCTAGTGATCTACTCCTAGATCACTATTGTACTCCCTTGCCAAACTCAGTGTAGAGTATACAATAGATCTGGTACATAGCATGCCGTACTTTATAGAATCTATGGCTGAGGCATAGGGAATGACTTTCATTCTCTCTCTATCTTCTGGCATGGTCGGCTTTGAGTCTTACTCAATTTCACACCTTGTAACACACGCAAGAACTCTTTCTTTTACTGTTCCATTTTGAACTACTTCAAAATCTTGTCAAGGTATGTACTCATTTGAAAAAAAAACTTATCAAGCGTCTTGATCTATCTCTATAGATCTTGATGCTCAATATGTAAGCAGCTTCACCGAGGTCTTTCTTTGAAAAACTCCTTTCAAATACTCCTTTATGCTTTCCAAAAAATTCTACATTATTTCCGATCAACAATATGTCATTCACATATACTTATCAGAAATGTTGTAGTGCCCCCACTCACTTTCTTGTAAATACAGGCTTCACCGCAAGTTTGTATAAAACTATATGCTTTGATCAACTCATCAAAGCGTATATTCCAACTCCGAGATGCTTGCACCAGTCCATAGATGGATCGCTGGAGCTTGCACACCTTTAAGTCAAATGAAAATAATTTATATATGAAAGTTGCTCAGAAAAATATGACGAATCCGAATATGCTACCCACTCATCTGTCAAATGCCTCTAACATGATGAACATGGATCCATACCCTCCGGTTCACCTGCCTGAAAACTGTCGAAAGCCAGTGAAACATTCCAATGTTTTCCCGCTTTGTCTGTAACGTGTAGCACTGCGTTAGGTCACTCCTAGCACTTTATATTGCCTTTGCCATGCATCCCCATGCATTTGTTTGCTTTATATTTATTGTTTCCTCCTTCTCTCCGGTAGACCCCAAGACTGATACTGCTGCCGTGTACAACTATGCCCCTGACGTCCAGCCACGCGCAGAAGAGCTTCGAAGCAAGAAAAACCCCCTTGATCATTCTTATATCACCCATTCCTTCTCTCTCATGCTAGCATTAGAAAATTTCTACTTTATTTGATTGCTTCTATGCTCATGCATATCCTGATTTTGTAACCTTCTATTGCTACCTTACCTGTTATCCTATATGCTTAGCATATGTTGGTTAGTGATCCATCAGTGACCCCTCACCTTGTCCCTGTTGCCCTCGCATTATTACCGGATGACTTGATCAAGGTGATTGATGTGCAGACACCGACACATCACTGCACACCTCCTTAGTTGTACGACTCTACAGACCTACTATCAAGTGCCGAGGGTGATACCTCGTAACGCACTACTGATGACATCTATGTAGTGTAGCTAATAGGTCATGGTTTACGGAGGGTGATTCCTCCTTCACCATTGATACATCTCCAACGTATCTATAATTTTTGCTTGTTCCATGCTGTTATATTATCAATCTTGGATGTTTTACAATCATTTTATAGCAACTTTATATCATTTTTTGGGACTAACCTATTGACATAGTGCCCAATGCCAGTTGCTGTTTTTGCTTCTTTTTCCCCTTTGTAGAAAATCCTTATCAAACAGAGTCCAAATGCCACAAAAAAATTTGGTGATTTTTTTTGGACCAGAAGAAAGCGTATGGGAGCAACCAGGGGGAAGCCCGTGGGGACCACAAGACACCTGGGCGCGCCCCATAGTACAGGCGTGCACAGGTGGGCTATGGGGCCCATAGAGGTCCCCTGCACCGACTAGCAACTCTATAAATACCAAAATATTCGGGAAACCCTAGGGGAGTCGACGAAAAATTGTTTCAGCCTCCACAAGTGCCAGAGCAACAAGATCCAATCTAGAGCCCTTTTCCGGCACTCCGCCGGAGGGGAACACGAAGACGGAAGGGTTCATCATCCTCATTGGTGCTCCTCCGATGATGTGTTAGTAGTTCACCTTAGACCTACGGGCCGTAGGCAGTAGCTAGATGGCTTCTTCTCTCTTTGTTCTTGAATACAAAGTTCTCTTGGAGATCTATTTGATGTAATGACTTTGTGTGCTGTGTTTGTTGGGATCCGATGAATTGTGAGTTTATGATCAGATTTATTTTGCCTTAATATCCATACTTGATTATTATACCCTCGTATTTATTCTTTGATATTTGGGTTTTGTTTGGCCAACTTGATCAATTTATCTTGCAATGGAAGAGGTGCTTTGTGATGGGTTCAATCTTGCGGTGTCCTTTCCCAGCGGCAGAAGAGGCAGCAAGGCACACATGTATCATTGCTATTAAGGATAAAAAGATGGGGTCTATTTATACATAAATAGAGCTTGTCTACATCATGTCATCGTTCTTATTGCCTTACTCCATTTCTCCAGGAACTTTATACACTAGATGCATGCTGGATAGTGGTCGATGTGTGGAGTAATAGTAGTAGATGCAGGCAGGAGTCACACTACTAATATTGGACGTGATGCCTATATACATGATCATTGTCTTGGATATCGTCATGATTATTGATACGTCTCCGTCGTATCTACTTTTCTTAACCCGAACTAGCGTAGTCCGGGTTAGTTTCATTCAAATCATGCAAATTAGAGTCCAAAACAAGAGGAAAAGCATTAAGAAAAGTAGATACGACGGAGAAGTATCAACTCCCCAAATCTTGAACCTTTGCTTGTCCTCAAGCAATTCAGTTGATAAACTGAAAGTGATGAAGAATTTTTTTACTAACTCTTTTGCTCTTGTTTACATAAATAAGCTTAAGTAGCACCCAGGTTCTCAGCAAAGATCATGACTAACCATGTCAACAATAACTCTTAGATATTAGATTAACTCATATCAATAGCATAATCAACTAGAGAGCAATAATAAGATATCTCAAATGACTTTGTCAAAACAAACAACCATGATATAATATGACGACAGTGGTATCTCGCTAGCCCTTTCTGAGACCGCAAAACATAAATGGAGAGCACCTCCAAAGTTCAAGCGGCGACTAAACATTATAATTCATCGTAGAAAAGATCCAGTCATGATGTATCCAAAATTAACTATACACAATGCACGAGGATGGCAATAGTGCTCTCAAATCTGGCGCTTATTTGAGAAGGTGATGACTCAACATAAAAGTAAATAGATAGTTCCTTCACAGAGGGAAGCAGTGATTTGCAGCTGTGCCAGAGCTCAAAGTTTTAAAACCGAGATAAATGTAATTTTGATAAATGCACCCTTCCCGTTTACGTCACGACTGAAAGTTATCAATATTTTCCATGCTAAACACATTAGTGGCGGTTCCCAAGCGTTAAAGTAAAGGTTTTACTCTGTAAAAGTTTTGTTTGATTATTTATAAGTCATTTCTTTTTTATTTTGGTACTGGAAATTCTTATTACCACCTCTCATGCAAGGACAAGTGAATAAACAATTGTCATGAGAGTAACCCGCTTAGCATGGAAGATACCGACCACCCTCTGTCGCTCTATGAACCATCCAGGCACACAAAAACGGATGTTTATTTGAAGTTTTAGAGGTGGTACATGCAAATTTACTTACGACGGCAAGGTAATACCGCATATAGGTAGGTATGGTGGACTCATATGGAATAACTTTGGTTTTAGGATTTTGATGAACAAGCAGTATTTCTGCTTAGTACAGGTGAAGGCTAGCAAATAGGTTGAGAAGCGGTCAGCTAGAGAGCGAAAATGGTCATGAACATGCATTATGAATAATGAACATTGGACACTAGCTTGAGTAGGATTTAAGCACCAGGAACATAAATATCATAGAGGCTATGTTGGTTTTGGTACAACTACATGCATGAACATATGCCAAGTCGAGCCACTTGAAACATTCATAGCAGGATATCATATTATAATACCACATAACCATCATTTTAACGCAATGTTGACATCCAAGATAAATCATTATCCACTCCTAGCTACTTAAGCATGACATGAGAAACTATAATCTCTAATTGTCATTGCAAACATGTTTGATCATAATATTCCATCATGGATACTAGGTTAAACATATTTGCAAAAACAGAACAAGTTGAGTCCATACCCGTTTCTCTCTACCTCAGCCAGTTCATCAAATATCATCATTATTGCCTTTCACTTGCCCGACCGAATGATATAAGAATAACAATAGTGCAAGAGTGCCATGGACTAAGCTGGAGTCTGCAAACATTTTATTCACAAAGGAGAAGACAAGGCAATTTGGGCTCTTTGTTAGATAAACAATAATGCATAATATAAATGAAGCATGAGAGTTCAACAATTTCTATAAAATAAAGCCACCGCTGTGCTCTAAAAAGATATAAGTGAAGCACTAGAGCAAATTGCTTAGCTCAAAAGATATAAGTGAAGCACATAGATTATTCTAATAAATTCACGATTCATATGTGTCCCTCTCAAAAGGTGTGTACAGCAAGGATGATTGTGCAAATAAAAAGCAAAGACTCGTATCACACAAGACGATCCAAGAAAAACACATATCATGTGGTAAATAAAAATATTGCCTCAAGTAATTTATCGATAAATGAAGACGAAATAGGGGATGCCATCCAGGGCATCCTCAAGCTTAGATGCTTGGTTGTCCTTGAATATTACTTTGGGGTGCCTTGGGCACCCCCAAGCTTAGGCTCTTGCCACTCCTTATTTCATAGTCCATCAAATCTTTACCCAAAAGATGAAAACTTCACAACATAAAACTCAACAGAAAACTCATGAGATCCGTTAGTATAAGAAAATAAATCACCATTTTTTGATACTATCGTGAACTCATTCTTCATTTATATTGATGTAATATTTACTGTATTCCAACTTCTTCATGGTTCATACCACTCGATATTACCCATAGATGCATTAAAATAAGCAAAGAACACATAGAAAACAGAATCTGTCAAAAACAGAACAGTCTGTAGCAATATGAAAACTTCATATACTTTTGTAACTCCAAAAATTCTGAAAAATTAGGACAACCTCCGAAATTTGTACGTCAATCTTGTGTAAACAATTCAGATCAAAAGCATGCTTCTATGATTTTCTAAAATTATATTGGGCGCAAAAGTTTCTGTTTTTCAGCAAGATCAAATCAACTATCACCGTAAGCCATCCCAAAGGTCTTACTTGGCTCAAACACGAATTAAAACACCAAAACATAAGTACTACAGAGTTAATAATGTATTTATTGAAAAACATAACCAAAAACAAAAAACATAAAAATAAAATTGGGTTGCCTCCCAACAAGCGCTATTGTTTAACGCCGCTCGCTAGGCTTAAAACATAGATTTAGGTATTGTCATCTTTGGTTTGCAATCCATAAGTAGCTTAATAGATTCATATGACAACTTAATTTTCTTTCTTGGAAAGTTTTCCATGCCCTTCCTAAAAAGAATTGAAATCTAATGTTTACTTCTTTCATATCAATAATTGCACCAATCGTTTTAAGGAAAGGTCTACCAAGAATAATCGGACATGTAGGATTGCATTCTATATCATGCACAATAAAATGTACGGGAACATAATTCCTATTTGCAACAATAAGAACATCATTAATCCTTCCCATGTGTTTCTTAATAGTGGAATCCGCAAGATGTAAATTTAAATAACAATCATCAAATTCACGGAAACCTAGCACATCACATAAAGTTTTTGGGATCGTGGAAATGCTAGAACCCAAATCACACAAAGCATGGCACTCATAATCCTTAATTTTAGTCTTAATTATAGGTTCCCACTCATCATAAAGTTTTATACGGATAGGAACTTCAAACTCAAGTTTTTCCTTCAAAAGATTTCATCATAGCATCAACGATATGTTTAGTAAAAGCTTTATTTTGATTATAAGCGCGAGGAGAATTCAGCATGGATTGTAACAAGGAAATACAATCTATCAAACAACAATTATCATAATTAAATCCTTGAAATCCAAGAGAGTGGGTTCATCGCTACTTAAAGTTTTGACCTCTCCAATCCCACTTTTATCAAATTTTTGCACTAAGATCTATAAACTCCGAATCATTGGGACGCCTTTTAGCTAAAGTTGACTCATCTCCAGTCCCATCTTTATCAAGATTTATATTAGAAAACAAAGATTCAATAGGAGTCACATCAATCACTTTAAGATCTTCATCATTATTTTCGCAAAAACTAGAATAACACGCTTTTATAAACCAATCTCGCTTAGCATGCATCCTGGCGGTTCTTTCTTTACACTCATCAATAGAAATCTTAATAGCTTTCAGAGATTCATTTAATATCATGCTTGGGTGGCATAGATCTAATTTTCAAAGAATCAGTCTAAAGAGAAATTCTATCAACGCTGCTAGCCAATTCATCAATCTTGAGCAATATTTCTTCAACTATAGCATTAAATTTTTTTGAGGAATTAATAAAATCTTTAATATTGTTCTCAAGATCAGAGGGCATTTTATTATAATTTTCATAAGAATTGTTATAAGAATCACCATAATTATTAGAAAAATTACTAGGAAACGGCCTAGGATTGATATTACCTCTATAAGCGTTATTATCAAAATTGTTCCTACCAACAATATTCACATCCATAGATTCATTATTATTCTCAATCAAAGTATACAAATGCATATCATTAGGATCAATAGGAGCACTCTTGCTAGCAAACAATTTCATAAGTTCATCCGTCTTTCCACTCAAAGTATTAATTTCTTCTTCAATCGCCTGCACATTTTTACTAGTAGCAGATCTTCTGGTATGCCATTGAGAGTAATTAGCCATAATATTATTTAGGATCTTAGTAGATTCTCCTAATGTGATTTCCATAAAAGTACCTCCCGCGGCCGAATCTAAAAGATATCTAGATGCAAAATTCAATCCGTCATAAAAAAATTGTATGATCATCCATAAACTTAAACCATGAGTAGGGAAATTTCTTATCATCAAATTCATCCTCTCCCAAGATTGTGCAAGTTCATGATGAAGTTGCTTAAAATTCATTATATCGTTCCTAAGGGAGATGATCTTAGTGGGAGAAAAATACTTGAGAATAAAAGCATCTTTACACTTGTTCCATGAATCAATACTATTTTTAGGTAAAGATGAAAACCAAGTTTTAGCGCGATCTCGTAGTGATAGCTATAAGCAGGATTTTGCCTTCAGTCAAAACACAGATAGCTCAAGAAATAATGCTGACAAAAGAGCAGAAGATACATATTTCCAAAGCTGTTCTTGGCATATGCACCACCACGGTTAACAGCATACGTGAACATGTCCCTGAATGCTTGAGCGTAAGCTGAAGAAAACAAAATGTCTTAAGCAGGATAAACACTTCTTTTTAGGGCAGCAGGGTAAACACATAGAACAATCAGTATAAGCTCTAATTCTAGAACAGTTAATAAGAAGGAAAAAAAATGACGAACTAGATATACCTCAATGGTAGCTAATCCATGCAACACCATCTCAATCATTCGGGTTCTTGACTGCAATCCCACAGGGGAGTCACATTACAATTTCTAGAGTTAACATCCAATCTACTGAATGGGAATAAGAGACCCCAAATGAGCCAGAACTCGCTGTTACTAAAAGTATCTACTGTATAGTCAGTTCATCAATATAACTTCATTAAGAACGACACGTACGTTTGTACTGATCGAACCCTTCAAGGTCTCTGCAGCTCTGTTAAAGACATACAGTAGTTGGTGACTTGGTGTTGTGAAGCACCGAGCTAATGAGCAATTCAATAAACACCCATATGATGTGGGGAACCAACCAACCAAGCACGCACCTCGTGGTCGGATTCCTCGTTCTCGAACTTTGGGTAGAAGGTGGCCCGGATCCGTGCCTCCGCGAAGGTGTTGCTGCTGTCTAGCGAGAACTCGTTGAACAGAGCGGAGAGCTCGTCGCCGGCGCCGCCCTGCTCGGTCGCGGCCCCTGCGGTGTCCGTGCTGGGGGCGCAGGGTCCACCTTCTCCTCGATGTCCCCGGCGGCCGTGGACGAGGGGGCGGGGGTGGGAGCGGCCCTGTGCTGCACCTGCTTGCCCTGCGAGGAGAGACGCGGTTAGGGTTCGGGGAGCCAGAGAGGAGGAGCAGGGTCGAGAGGTGGCGTACGTGGTCGTGGCGAGGAGGCATTGCGAGGGGCGGGGGCGGAGATGGAAGTCGGCGGGGAAAGCGGCGCCGCCGGCTCGGCGCACGGCGTGTTTTGGTGGAAGGACCTTCGGTTGACTGGGTTATTTTTTCAGGCAAGGGGGCGGGCACTGATCGACAGGCTGCGAATAAGCCTGGGTTGGGCCGGTTGCCCATAGCGAATAAGGTCCGGGGCACATCTTCGATGGGCCGGTTGCCCATAGCGAATAAGGTCCGGGGCACATCTTCGATCCATATCTATCTATCTATCTATCTATCTATCTATCTATCTATACCTCTCTATACCTATACCTATACCTATACCTACCTACCTACCTATACTAATTTTAGACTCCCCAGAAATTACCACGTTAATTAGAAATTACCAGCCGTTCATCTAACAGGCCCGGGTTATAACGGTGTAGATCGACCCATATACTCCTTGCAATGAAAGAAAAAACCAACATAACGTTCGCTGTAAAAAACCAATCTAGGGTACCTTTCGAAAAGGAAAACAAACTATCGTATTCTTATAAAACTTCAGCATCGATCCATCCCTAGAGAACCCTCACGCAGTATTTTTCTCCCTATGCCTTCTCCTTCCAATGTCCTTCCATCCTAAGACGGTCCAGAGCCTTCCTTCACCCCTCGCGATCCAATCCAATCTATTCCCCTATTCCTTCTCTTCAACAGTTAAATCTTCAAAGCCTCTGTGATTCAATCTGGTATCCTTTTTAGCCGTATTGATGAATCAGACTGAAGCTTGGTGGTGCAGCGGACGAAGTGTACATACACCAGTTTCAAGCAGATTGGCCAGTTGCTGTTCTCATTGAGGAGGATATAGAGTTCTTGGGTGCAGATGGCCTCCTGGAGCAGATTATGGAGCAGATGGAACGTACGTCCTTCTAGGCTGCACCTTCTGATATTGCTACGGATATTCATTGACATCAACCACCCACGGATTGCAAATCTTCAACAGTTTCTATTTTTTCTAATTGGCCGGTGTGTGGACTCTGGATTTTGTAGCACATGACCACATATGGAGGACGAGCAGGGAGGTAGGAGATGATGTTTCTACAATTCTTGATTCCAGAAAAATTATGTCAATCTCATAACTGCTATAGTGTGGCTGCATGGCTAGACCCCTAGAGTGAATGATTTTGTTAATTTCTATATGCTAATTTTCTCCATCTTTTACTTACTGATTGACTATGGTTTTTCTTCTTCAAGTCGTATGATAACATTATAACTATTTTCCTCATGTAGTTCAGGTTTGTCTCCAATCACTATTTGTTTTTGAATCTGTTTTCTTTCCTGTTTGTACTTCAACCGGTTGTATCTTTCTTTTCTGTTGTTTTCGAGCTCTATAGAAGGACGAAGGTGTGTTTTCCTAACCGAGTAATTGGTAAAATCAGCGATGGCGCTGACATGGAATCCAATTCCCCAATCCCTCTACTGCCTGGCGGCTGCATCAACGGCGAACTATTTTGGACTGCTCCCGGCCTACGAGTTAGAAGAAGAAATCAAGACACCCGGAGGGCGAGGAAGAAGGAGGGCCAATGTGTCTCCTCCCAGATATCTCTCACGTAAGCCTTTTTTCCTGGCTCTCTCTCTCTCTCTCTCTCTCTCTCTCTCTCTCTCTCTCTCTCTCTCCCTACTCTTTTCAGTTAATCGGAAAATATCCGACTCTCTCATGTAGGTCTCTACAAACACAAACTCATGCAGAGTCCATATCGTGATCCTCTTCTGATCGCCTATGCTGTTGGTCAATCGATCGAGCGTCTCTACTTGAAGTCCTGCAGCAGGCCATTGCGAAGAATTTTGAAACAGTAGGAACACGAGCATCTTTTTTTCTTATGATAAAATCTTCCAAGTCTGCTGATGTTGTTCGCATCGATCTCAATGTAACTGCTCCTCAGTTTAGATGTGCAAAGTTGTCTCCTGTTGTTTAAAGTCCTGCCCGACCTACGTTGGCAGCAACTCATGTCCAGGCGCATCTCCAATAATTTTGAGAGAAGACGAGTCCCTTCCCCCGCGTCGCCCGAGCGGGCGACTCGGGGGCGAAACCCTCGCGCCGCCTCGGTCCCCTACCTCCTGCCCTCTCTCCCCCGCCGCCGCCGGCGACTGCCGCCGGGCTTGGCCCGCGCGGTGGTAGGCGGCGGCGGGGCTTCCCCGCGCGCCATCAGCCGGTCCTCCCCGTCGCCCCCGCCCCCATGGTCGCTGCTTCCGGTCCTTCCCCGACACCTTCCCGGCGGCGACGCCCTCCCCTGCTGCTGGCCCGCCGCGGTGCCTGATGTGGCCGCCGGTGTTGGCCTGGGTCCGTCTTCTCTGCGATTCGGCTCCTGCTGCTGCTCCACCCGCCAGATCTGGAGTTGGTGGGGGCCCCGATGGCGGTGGGCCTTTCGATCCGGCCACCTCGTGCCGGGACAGGGTTGTGGCCCTGCTCCTGCTCAGGCCATCGCATCCGCCCCTGTGTCGCCGGATCTGGCGCCCCGACGAGTGTTGACCAATTTTCAGGCCGGATCTGCATGGGGAGGCGGTTGCAGGCGCCTCTTCTTTCTTCGTGGTGCTCGGAGGTGGCTGCGGTAGTGCTCCTGGTGGCGGTGGTGGGCGTGGTGACTAGCTTGGATGGGATGTGCGTGGTGGGTGGATGCCGGTGCGGCGGCCCCGGACTTGGTGGACGGCGTCGGCTTTGCGGCGAGCGGCGTCGATGGGTGTTGTACCGTGCCCTTGGCCGCGGGGGCGGCGAGGATGCGGTGTCTGTGCACCGTGGTGTGCTTGGCTCTCCGCGGCCTTGTGCACCGGTGCGTCGATGACCGCTGTCCCTTCCCGGGTCTGTGCTCTCCTGGTCGGCTCCGGTCTTGTCGTCCTCTTCGGCCTTGGGATAGGACGTTGCGGAGGGCGACCAGGGGAAACCCTTGGCTTGCGGCAGAGGCCACGATGTTGGCGACGCCTTTGGCACCGGTTCCCTCCTTTGAGGCTTCGTCGAGGTCCCCTCCTACCTCCTACACTTGCACTTTGCTTTGGGTGAAAACCTTGTCCCCTTGGTGGACGGCGGCGTCGCTGCTCGTCGCTACCCTTCTTGGAGGCGTCGTCTGGGGGACGCAGGTGTGAGGTTGGCACTCGGCTGCTAGGATTGGGATAGCTGATGGCGTTCATGCTCTTCTTCGTCTTTGCTGACGATATGTTCTTCTACGCCGGTCTTCGTCGTACGGTGCCGCGTTTCTGCTTGCGCTTGTGCAGCCTCGCTGTGGTGGTCCGAGAGGTTGTGGAAGGCTATGCTTATGCCCGCGGCGCTCCGATCTCCTTCCCGTGCCTACCCTGTCGTCGTTGCTCATCCGAGCTCATGGTGAGCGCTTTGCCTTCCGACGGTCCGGCGCCCTTCGAGCCAGGGCGAGATGGTAGTGGCCCTCTTCGGAGGCAGACGGATGGCAGGGCGACCGTGTTTCGGTCCTGTGAAGTGGGCTTTGAGGCTGCCCTCCGATGTTGGCGACTCCTTCTTCAACTTTCTTGTGTTGCTTGCTTTGTTGTCTGGTTGTAAGCTGCTCCAGCACCTTGTATCTTGCGCCGTTTTCTTTTTCCTGTTGTATGGTAACTGCCCTTGTAATCCTGGCCGGTTGATGGCTTTGTTAATTCAAAGTCGGACTAGGTTCGGGCCTCCCTCGGACGCGGCTTAGTCTTTTCTCTAAAAAAAAACTCATGTCCAGGCCGATCGTTTTCTCCCAGTCCTGGGATCAACCACGAAACTTGATCTTCTTGGGATTAATAACTCCATGACTAGAATCGTGCTGTAGTAATCCATTTTACTACCAGTCCAACATGACGTGCTGCCTCCTCATATTATTCTTTTGGTAGCAGTAGCCGCCTTAATTTTTCCTGTATCCAGATCTTTGATTATGTAATAAGCATAGCCTCTACATCATGCCATTGTGGTGTCTAAATTGGTTGTGTCATGGATACCTCTACTGCAGGATTGGTGATCCACGTTTGCAGCTTTATAAGTTCCCTTTATAATAATTTCAGGCTATATATTTTCTATTTGTTCAGTAGATGCCTGATGAAATCCCCGTCGGAGCCAACAATTTATTTTACTACCAGATATATCTATTAAACTCTGAGGACAAGATCATCAAGTCTCAGAGTTAACAAAAGTACATGGTACGTACTGATCTAGAAGCACCAATAAAATGCATTGACTCTTTATATTGATCATGAAAATAATTGAGGAAGGATTGTAATATGTACTTGCATTACAGGGGTTATTCTTCACATTAAGTAATTGGTGGTCATATATAGGGGTTAGTGTCGAACCACTAGCATCGAGCAAATGATTGGAGGTAATGCCATATCGTTATGTATGCCTTTCTCTCCACAAGATGGCAATATATATGTCAGAACCTGTAACTGTTCCAACTACTGATAGTTATATTTGATTAATTAGCACAACATAGAGTAAAAGGAGCACTACTACCATATATTTATATACTTTTGCTGTGGATTCCACCCATGTATTAGGTCATTGTACTGCCATGGAGTACTACTACCATATATTGAGTTGCCTCATGTTTTCCCTTGCAAGTGTAATTAACTATACGTATGAATTTAATGCAATTTTGTGACGGTTCATATTGTAGCCGGTTTGTGGAAGCTACAGAGGATTCATAGTTCCCAAAAAACGAGTGTCTAAGGTAGTATAGCTGCTGATGTTGCTCGATTAATGCATCTGCTTTAGTCTCCTCGACAGCATGTGAATCATATAACATATTATCAACGACTTTTATTAGATCAATTGTTATCCAGCACTTGCAATCTGTTGTCCTCCTTTTCCGGTCTCTTTGTGTTCTCAATAAGGAAATCTCATAGGTACTTTTGATATAAATTATGAAATCTGTTCATATTCTGTACATCTTTCCAGTATATATGCATGGTTTGTCAAACAAAAAGTCAACCGATCATCTGATTTTGGACGTAGTTAACCGATCATCAGATTTTGGATGTTCCCCGGACTAACCAGCATTGATCAATCCACTCCTGTAGCTGTGTAGCGTGTAAATGTGCCCACACTCGAGGCCCATGTGTCCAACTGTAGGCACGTAAAGATATGTAACTAGCAGTTTTACATAGACAATGGTACGCATATGGATATGGAGATGTGCTAGCCTTCATGAGGGCTATGCTGAGGTTGCTCAAGCCATCTAAATATTTTCTCTTATTGGTTGTATTAATTAGAACTGCAACACTCAACTGAGATTGCACCCATATGTACTACAAATCCACATCTTCACAGTGTCTCAATTTCTCTCCTCCTCTTTCAGCAAATATGGGTGATGGCGTACACAAAGTAGTTTGAGTACACTATGTTCTGATAAAAAATGAATACACAACAGGGTGAGGATCGATGCTTGATGAGGTATGTGTTCTTATTTAATACTAGATGGGAAAGTTAATTATTATTTTTGTAATTCTGATTTTTCTCTGTATTAGATGAACAATATAATGAATAATTTCTCTGATTTGGGTGGCCTTCGAGAATGCTTTCCTACGATTAGGAGTAGTTGTACAAGGACATTACTCATCCACTAATCGTTTTTATTATAATTTGTATTGTAGACTGCCGCGGAAAATGGTGATGGGATTGACCGAACCCTGTTACTGTTCCCCCTTTTATAACCAAACGAACAAGGTTAATTAAACATTGAAGAAACTTTTTACAACTGTATGCACATAAATACATGTAATTAGCAGTTTTACATTGGACAATGTAAGCATATGGAGATGCATTAGCCTTCATCACGGCTGTGCTGATGTTGTATATATGTACTGCCTATATTTCGAATTTAAGAATTACACATATTCGAATATGTTGTTCAAGTGCATCTAATACAAAAATATTTATATGTAAGGATCTCTGCTGTGATGTTCAACAAAATCTCTCTGGAAATTGTAGCGTTCTTCAAGTTTAAAATGTGCTAAGGTTGTTTGTTTAATTCCAACTTATTTGTTGTATTCTTCCTTAGTTTCCGACCTTACTTCAATAAGGTGTGTTCTTTTTTTAGATTTTTTTCCTTACCCAATTAATTTCAAGGATATATGAAGTGTCAAGCATATGAAGTATGTGTGAATATCTTTCTTATTGTTTTTTTAGACTGATTTTATATAAGGAAAACAATCCTTTATCATTAATAAAAACATAACACTTTCTATGCTCGCCATTTGAATACGTCAATAACTCGATGACTTCGAATACTACTGAATTCATATGAAAAAAATTTCATCATATTTACAAATAACTTATATCAAGTTATCACGGCACAAAGCCATTTGAGTACGCCTAAGCAAGTTGTCAATAACTCAGTGACTTCGAATACTACTGAATTTATATGAAACTTTTTTCATCATATTTACAAATAACTTATATCAAGTTATCTCGGCACAAAGTACTCTTTGGTGTCACCTAATTAATTAACGTGGTTACATCCAACTAACTCAATTCTATAATATAACCTCCTATCAATCCTCATGTCCGATATCCTTACAAAAAACATCATCAAGGTTAATGATACAGATTTGAATGCAATATTAATTAACGAGCCCGTGCGCACGCACGGGTTGACGACTAGTTACATATAAAGTGTGGTTCATATATGCCTCGAAAAAAATTAATTGCCGTTTTCAAAGGCATTATTAGTTTCGGGAGCTCAGGGCGTTTTTTTTTAAATTAAAACTATTACATGTAGACTCTTGTTCATTGTCATCAATAAGTGGTTCTAGCATCATCTTTTTTTGTTTGTTTTGAGACATTTACTGGTTCCAGAGAAAATAACTTCAACAAAGCCAACACAATATATATGATGATAACGATGGGCGGTTGAACTTCATCACTAAAATGATCACAACATTGTTCTTTATTTCGAAATTGCGCATCAGCTGGTGCATTAGCATGATCACTTGGAACACCATAAAATTGATTAGGATGTATGGGATGGCAAAGGAGGATGGGCCGACGTCGCCGATGCGCCAGAAGAAGAATATGTATTTTTGCACCAATCCATGCATTGGTCCATTGAAACATAGCAGAGGTTGTTTGTCAAACAACACTCGCAATGAGATGGACCTGCGCAGTCTAGACCACTCTTATGCACGCACAATCCATGTGGTAAATTAATCTTCTTGTTGACTTTGCCATCCATGATTCGGCCTACGGGACAAAAAATATAAATCAACCATTAATATCCATAAGACCCGTTGGTTACCAAATCGAATGACGACTATGGATCTAGCAGGGCGAATACACACACCTAAATCGGAACAGGAATAAACCACAGACAACCTTTGTGGTAGTGCACGATCAACTAGAGAACAAGCTAGCATTATTTGTAAAGACAAATATGCACGACTAGGGCATACTAGTTTGCAGAGATGAGGGTTAAACTCTTTTTCAGTTCTATCATTTTTATGTGATTATAATATTAGCAAAAGAATTTGTTATGGTGAGAAGGGGAAATACTAGTAACTCAGGACGTGACTTACAATGTACATGGATAGAAAAGCACATCAGAAGCAGCAGCGAGAGCAGTGTTGGTGAATGGGCAAGGCCGGTGAGCTTGGCCATCAAGACGATGCAATTGAAATTGCAAATACTTCCTTCGGGAGTGAGTATGTATGTTTTCTGAGCGAAGTACACTACAATATGCTTGCTCTACCTACACATTGTTTGCATATATATATGAGAGAGAGTGAGAGATAGAGAGAAAGAAGCAGAGAGAGAGGAGGTGCAAATTCAATTTAGGGATATAGTACCCACCTCCAAAATATGTCTACCAATATAAATGATTACTTAGAATACATTAATTGTAACCAATGTATATCCTTACAATACATTAATTATATGTATATATATCCTTAGAATACATTAATTATATTTATATATATAGGACAAATATTTCCTACCACCGGTACTTACGCTCATATGAGTTTTCTATGTTATATTTAATATCTATCAAAATCGAGAATATATACGTCTAGTATGTAGTATATAAGAATATTTATATAGTATATATATCGTACTTTTTAGATAGTATGCACTATTTTTTATATACATATAAATATGAAGGTATTTTCAAAATATACAAAAACTATGGACTCACCCGCGCTTCATGTGCACGGCAGCTTCACCATGGAGCATGCGCATGCGCACTACAACGCCGCCATGGTGGAGGTGCAGCCAGCGCCAGCGCCTTTGCCGGTGTACCAGCAGGAGCTGGAGCTGCACCGGCTAGTGGAGGGTGAGATCTACGGCGAGCACGCAAGCGAGGAGGCCGTGGCCGCCAATGGCCATGGCGATGTCACATCCCTAGCTTCTGGTGCTGCCTAGTGTTTGCATCATGTTTAAATTTTGAAAACTTGAACTGAGGAAATTTGGAAGCCTCAAAAACTTAAATAAAAGAAGGGCAAAAACCCTAAAATCTCATTCATTGTTCCAAAATGCTCTTCTTAAATGTTTGATAATTTTGGCAAGGGTTCTGGTCCCAACCAAAATATTGAACATTTTTAAGAATTTATTTTTGGGACTTTGAATTTAAATCATTAGCTATTTGAATTTGAATTATATTCATATAATTAGAATATAATTTCAAATACCCCTGAAATATTTTGTGAGCTTTTGGAAAAGTCCATCTAGCAAAATAAAAATATTCAGAGGAGTTTTTGGCATTGTTTGAATTTGTTTAAATTCAAAACAATGGCAAAAGATATTAATAAAAGAAAAACAGAACAATAGAACAGAAATAAAAGAGAGAAGCCCAGCCACTTACCTGGCGCCTACCTGTGCGGCCTGCTGCAGAAGCCGGCCCAGCCCATCTCCACTCCCCCCCCCCTGTCGTCTTCCTCGCGCCAGTAGGCAGCGCGCGTGGCCGATGCACGCCGGCGCACGCCTCGGCCACCTCCTGCTTGCCGCTCCACCTCGACGCCTGGACGCCTCTGGGAGACGCCACGCACCCCCCTGGAACCCCCTCGACCTCTCCCATCACCTCTTCCCTTCTCCGTCCCTCTCGCACACAACCGGCCGAGCGCCACCGTCGCTGACCCTCGCTGCCCTCGCGGCCACCGCCACCCCCTCTCCTCCCCGACGCGCTCCCGAGCTCCGCAGTGCCTCCCTCGACCTCTCCGTCGGCTCACGCGACCGGAGAAGCCCCGAAGCGCCGTCCCGACGCTTTTCCCCTCCTCGGCCACCGAGGACCGCCGCCGTCGATTCGCCGCCGTCGCCGCCTCCCCGAGCTCGCCGTCTGCTCCAACCGACTCCCCGTGAGCTCCTCTTCCTCCTCCCCCTCTCCGTTTTCCCTCTAGCATGCCGTAGCCGCCGCGCCTCTCTCCCCCGACAGCACGCCGCCGCACGAGCTCATCGCCGACGAGGCTCCGGTGGCCATTTGGTCCCGTGCGTGCCTCCGTTGGGTTCGTGAGCTCTCATAGAACGCGTAGGTGCTAACCGTAGATCCTCCCGTGCACGGTGTCGTCGTTTTCATCGGCGCCCGAACTCCGGCCGCCGCTATGACCTCGCTTCCGGCGAACTCCGTCCACCCCCGCACCTCCCGTTGGTTCCCCTAGATGCGCGCGGGCACGGGCTATCCTCTGGTGCCCCTGGCGCGTCGATCCGTCGTCTCTGGCGCAACTCCGGCGAGCCACCGCCGCTCTGGGTCGTCGCCGTCGTCCAACCGCCGGCGAATCCGACATGGCCGTCGTTAGCGGCTAACCCCCCACACTAACCAACCCCCTAGGCCACTGACTCATGGGCCCAGCCCTGTTAGCTAATTAGGATTAGCACTAATCGAATTAGTTAAACTAATTACCCCCCTGCTGACACTGACAGTGGGCCCCGTGGCTATTAATTTGATTAGTTAGAGTTAATTAACTCTGTTAGTCACCTGAGTCACTGACCAGTGGGCCCCACTAGTCAGGTTTGACCTGGACCCGCCTAGTTGACCTGCTGACATTAGCATGACCTAGTGCTGACGCAATAAATCATTTTCTGGGTTTATTTTAATTCAGAAAATTCATGAAAATTGTATAAACTTCTAAAAATCATAGAAAATCAACCGTAACTCCAAATCAAATAATTTATATATGAAAAATTATCAGCAAAATTCAAGGAATCCATCTATACCATTTTCATGCATGTTTGAACAATGTTGTCCTCTGTTTTGGAAAAAACAAATAAAGGGCATTTAAATAATCATATATGGAGTTGGAATTTGAATCATGTATTCAAACCAACTTCATTTAAATCATAGCCAAGTGCATTAACCCAAAACACATTCATATTGCCATGTCATAGCATGCATCATATTGTCGCATTGCATTGATTGTGTTTTTCCTTGTTTGCCAGTAATTGTCCCCTCTCGATAGACG
This sequence comes from Triticum dicoccoides, assembly GCF_002162155.2. Taxonomy (NCBI): domain Eukaryota; kingdom Viridiplantae; phylum Streptophyta; class Magnoliopsida; order Poales; family Poaceae; genus Triticum; species Triticum dicoccoides. Next base: position 50,291,015 of record NC_041391.1, read on the forward strand.
TGTACCGACGATGTGATCGATGACACCGACGAAGAGCTATATTATCTTCAGAAGTGCCAGGCAAGCAAAACCCCCTTGTTCATTCCGATAAAATCCCACTCTCTCGCTCCTGCTCTCTTTTACTGCATTAGGACAACACCGATTCAACTGTTACATGCTGCGGTAGTTGAACCCCTTTATCCTCTGCATGACCTGTCATTGCCACAGTAAATAGATGAAACCCACTAGCATGAGTAGGAGTTGTTTGAGCCCTGATGTGCCTACTCATTCATGCTTGTTTGTCATGCCTGCTACTGCTTAGAGTTGAGTCAGGTCTGACTCATCGGGGATGAATCAGAGGTGTGTGAACATGTCCTACCATTGAGAGCTAAGTGTGTGAACACGATTTGGTAAAGGTAGCGGTGAGAGGCCATGTAGGAGTACATGGTGGGTTGTCTCATTGCAGCCGTCCTCAGAAACTGAGTTCTGTGTTTGTGATCCATGACCAGCTACTACCACACATTGGAATGCTTAAGTGCCCCTCTCGACTTATTAATCAACTTGATCTCTGTCCAGGAGTTGCAACTAGTTTCTGGTGTTTGTAGGTAGTGTTAGTAGTCTACCAAGTGGCACCCGGTACAGGTGGGCTTGGGACAGACTAGGCACAGTGGCACGGTGTACCAAGTGGCACCCGGATGGTGGGCTTGGGAACCCTGCTCACATCGTTTGGGGCCGTGAGCGACACCCCGGCCGGATCTCCTTGCGGATGGAACCCGAATAGGCGATAAACCTGGACTAGAGACTTGTTCGGTTAGTCAGGTCGTGGCCGACTCCCTCGCCCGGCTTCCGCTTGAAGGTTGCCGAGGTACATGACGTGTACAGGGCGATAAGTGGCGAGAGCGTGTGTGAAGAAGTACACCCCTGCAGGGTTATCATTATCTATTCGAATAGCCGGATTCCTCGGATATGGAAACTTGGACCCCTTGCATAGTTCATAGACAAGTGAAAGTGGATACTCTAAAATACGCAAGATAAGCGTGAGTGCTATGGATGGCGTTCTCGTAGGGAGACGGGAGCGAATCCATAGTGGTGTATTGATATGGTGAATATGTGGACTCATGTGCGCCACCTCAAAAGAGTTACTTGCAGTCGTAGTTCAGGATAGCCACCGAGTGAAAGCTGGCTTGCTGCAGTTAAACCCCACCATCCCCTTTGTTGATAATGATGCATATGTAGTTAGTTCTGATGTAAGTCTTGCTGGGTACATTTGTACTCACGTTTGCCTATTTTATGTTTTTGCAGAGAGACTTCAGTCTCACTAGTAGTTCCGCTTGGACTTCGACGTTTAGCTTGTTACCTCAGCTACGATCTTGTGCCCTCGACAGGATCTGGTAGATAGTCAGGCTTCTCAGCCTTTTTTTCATTTATAATTGTCTGTACTCAGACATGTTAAGCTTCCGCATGTGCTTTGACTTGTATGCTCTGAGTGTTGGGTCATGAGACCCCTGTTTGTAATATCTCGCTCCTCGGAGCCTAATAAATACTTGAGTCGTAGAGTCATATTGTGATGCCATGTTGTATTTGCACATATCGAGCATATTGTGTGTATGTTGTTGAAATGCTTGGTATGTGCGGGATCTGACTATCTAGTTGTTTATCCTTAGTAGCCTCTCTTACCGGGAAATGTCTCCTAGTGTTTCCACTGAGCCATGGTAGCTTGCCACTGCTCCGAACACTTAGGCTGGCCGGCATGTGTCCTTCTTCGTTCCTGTGTCTGTCCCTTCGGGGAAATGTCATGCGATGAATATCGGAGTCCTGTTAGCCCGCTACAGCCCGGTTCACCGGAGTCCTGCTAGCCCAGTGCTACAGCCTGAATTCACTCGCTGATGACCGACACGTTCGATGCTGGGTCATGGATGCCTGTCCCTGTAAGTTAGTGCCACTTTGGGTTCACGACTAGCCATGTCAGCCCGGGTTCTTTGTCATATGGATACTAGCGACACTATCATATACGTGAGCCAAAAGGCGCAAACGGTCCTGGGCCAGGTAAGGTGGCACCCGTGGGAATACCGTGCGTGAGGCCGCAAAGTGATATGAGGTGTTACATGCTAGATCGATGTGGCATTGAGTCGGGGTCCTGACAGTGTTGGTATCAGAGCTTGACTGTCTGTAGGATTACCAAGCCAAACTGGTCGAAGTTGAGTCTAGAAATGCTTTAGTTATATAAGGGAATTGATTGTGGGATGGAACGTAAGGCTCTTTTTACTCCTTATACCTCATGCCCTTCTGATCTGAGTCATCTTATCTTTTCTACGGGGTTAAGGAACTAGGCTTTCTCTTCTCTCTATCAGGATCACGTGTTACTAATCCGTAGACTTATAAGATTGTTGGACTTAAGCCTCTGTTCAGTTCCTACTACTTCTGTATGTTAACTGTTGATCTCGAAACCTTGATATTGTGCTCCTGAGTGGTTATGCCACCATTTTTGTGAATGTCTCAAGTCTTTTCTGAGCATTTACAGCCGTTATGCTGTCCGAGTCATCCCAGGTTTCTAAATAGTCAGATGCATTTGCAAATCCCTTCCTCCTGTTTCCGATGTGCCTTTGGTCAGATTAATCACACAAATCAGTGAGTTGAGGTACTTTATTGCCTTGACATATATGTTGGAGTTAATAATTATGACCCTAAGTGCTTAGGGGGTCATCTAGTGGTCTAGCCATGATCTGTGTTTCCAGTGTGATGATTCTGGCCGTCATTATCGAAAGCATCCCGTGATGCCATTTAGTTAGTTGGCATTCTATTCCATTGCGGGGTTCTTGAACCCGAGATTCACCCTACTTACATCATGTTGATAGTGTTGCTAGTTCCTTTAGGATATTAGTAACCTTTGCGATAGTCCTCGAGGTTCGTGGTACATCCTTCTTCCAATTACCATGAACCATTCTTGGCAGGAGTTCTTCTGAACCAAAAGATAACAACAAAAGTGCTCTCGATGAGTTCTCCATGCTATATTGTGACTCTGCCAGCTCAACCTTTCTGCATGGGTTATCCGGAAGAAATATGTTGAACTTCGTTCGACATGCTAAACCATGCATCCACAACTCAGAAAATTGTATGTTCCTTTGAGTTGTCTCTCTTCAGTCGTATTCTGACCTTCGTCTATCAATTGATAGTCAAGAGTATGCATGCATTCGTTTATCGATGCCTATTACTCTTGTGGTCCGTCAAGCCATTCTATCGCGGAATGACTAGGAGAAACAAACTCCAGTACCCCTTCCATATCCAGGATTGGGTCAAAGAAGTTGTGCTCCGCAGAACAAATTGCTAACCCAGCTTTTGTTCTGCTCTACCTTGGAGTATTACCATCTTTTATATCGGGATGTCATGGGAATTGCACACCATCCTACGAACTCTTGACACAGTGATACTTCTCTCCATCATTATTCATTTCTCGGTTCCCATGTTGATGCAACCGGAATACCGACAAATGAATTGTGATGTGTGAAATCAATACTCCGAGCAACTCGTTGCTTGGTAGCTAATGGACAACATCCTCATTCTTAACGTGTTGGTTATTAAATCATCATCCTAAGACTGATCGTGCTACCTAGTTCTTATTTCGGTGCACCCTTCGATTGATGAGTTAGGATCTTGTCAAGTCCTCACTCATTTGATCATATCGTCTTGCCCTCAAAAGCGAGATTGTTCTCGAGCTTAGTAACATACCGGTGGTTCGTGATTTTCCAAATATCTTCTCGGAAGTATTACCAGGTTGTCCCCTGACTGTTATGTTGAGCTCGTGATCAAGTTGGTTTCTTGTGAACCACCCTCTCCTCTCCCCAAGAATCGGGGTTAGATATCCCTGAGCTAGTTGGTTAAGCTAGACAACAACTTGGAGAGTTGGAAGATAAAAGCTTGCCTGACTTAGCTCGTTCCAAAGGGATATCCTTGTGTAGTGTGTGTTGAAGAAATATGATATCTTCATCGATTGGTCCCTGTGATCAGTTGCTGGACCTATTATCTTATCCAATCTTTGATTTGAGTATGAGCTATCGTCAAATCAAATCAGAACCAACGATATTCGTAATGTTGTCTTACTCGTGGTTTTCCTCGAGCATACACCATTATATTCTTTGGTCTGACCAATACTACCACCGTGTTCACATGATGGTGGAAGTCCAGTGATATGGAAATTCCGATGAGTTACTGTTGAGCCCATCAGCAGCATTTTGTCTCCCCCATGATTCATGTTGAACATGAACCTAGTGTTGGAAACTTGTGTAAGCATTTTCTTCATGCCCCGTTCATGAAGTATATGTTTGGATGAAAGAAGTGACTTCCTTTGATTCACGTGCATTTGATGTAAGTTGCCGCCGTGAATTCGAGAAAGTCTATTTTTGCTTCCTCTAGAATCATCCCAAGTCAGCCATGCACGTGCAAAGTATTTTGTGGTCTGTTAGACTGATCATCTTCATTCCATATGAATTCTGTAGCACACCAAGCCACTGACTGATTTGTTCCAGGAGAAGGAGTTCTTTTTAAGAGCTAACCCGGGCTTAGTCAAGAACTTTGATATCCTCGATGATGGTTCCCAACCAGAACTCGGTAGTGTTTTATTATAAGACTACCATGTGGTCATGCTTGTCTGAGACAGCGTGTTCACACATGTGTAGCAGAACCAGCTCATGTTTTGGAGCTTGCTATCGTAGTTCATTTCCCGAGAATCTCGCAACGTCATTTCGTCGAATTGTGTTGCAAACTTTCATTTTTCTTCCTAGACTCGATGAGTCTGGAATATCCTGACACCAACCAGATCTGAATCTCAGGCAGACTTGATGGTTGGAATGTTTCCCAAGAACTACAATATTGGTCCCTCTATAACCGGTAAAGTGGATGTCGTGGCCAACACATCTAGCCGGAAGACCCATTATTGTAGGCTCTTGATTGAGAAAGTTGGCCACCTCCCCATAGGGATTTCGTAGGATTTACTCCCTAGTTGCCCCTATGGATTTCTATGTTCCGAAGTCCGACCTTTTTACTTGATGTTCTAGATATCAAACCATATCTATGAATGGGTTACACTAGCACATCAAGGAGAACATTAGAAGCGGAGTGCTAAATGTCTCTCGGTCGATCATCCAGATTTTATTTCCTTGGCCCCGCCAAGGGTGAAATCTGAGAAAGTGTTATCTCTCCTTGTATCTGCATCGTCCATCGCTATTCATCATGGTAGTATGTTGTGTTGTCAGCACCCTAGACACGGATGTTGATAAAACCTTGATGATTGTGGAAATGCTCAAGTTCTTGAGAGCACGCACAAGCGTTAGGTGTTACCATCGGCACTAACTAGGTTTGCTCTCAACTTCCTCGGTTATGCTATAACTTCTCAAACAGTGGATTCACTCTCTCTTGTTGGGTTCTTCCCCAGTTACCAGAATCATTCCCAGCATTTGCATTCTTGTTCCCAGCTTGCACCACCAAGGTGCCATTCTACCATGGGTCTCTTCCATTTCCGGTGGTAAGCAAATTCATCCATTATGTTGTCTTCAACAAGGTAATCCACATCATCCATAGTCCAAGTATGCCATTCTACCGAACCCCTCCAAACGATCGCTTGAGAATTGCCTTAGGCTGGTATAAAGGTTTTCAATGATCTCTGAATCAAAGGCAATTCTTTTGCCACTTAAGGTAATAATCACCGAATCACCCTCCTCCAAGATGTCTCGTTATGGTATCATGGCAATTCAACTCCTCGCTACGTTGACAACCGCTCACCACCTTCTCAAGCGTGAAATTGTTGTCCTCCTAGTGAACCTTCGTCATCCGTTTCTTTCCACCCCTCTTGATGTGTATCTCGTGTCTCAACCCGAGAGATGGTTCTATGTCTCATTCCGTGAGTTGTTCGACCTTCGAGAAGATCGATCCTTCTAGAGTTTTCCTTTCCTCTTCTTGTCATGATTAGCTAGAGTTCTCAGAGCAAGACATCAAGACAATGATGGTGATCGAATCAAGGTTCTTATGAAGTGCAACCTGGATCGTGAAGATTGTTCTAGTTTGCGTTCCCCCTTCACCTTACCCTACGCTTGAATCTCGGGACGAGATTTTTGTTTAGTAGGGGTGAGTTGTCACATCCCTAGCTTCTGGTGCTGCCTAGTGTTTGCATCATGTTTAAATTTTGAAAACTTGAACTGAGGAAATTTGGAAGCCTCAAAAACTTAAATAAAAGAAGGGCAAAAACCCTAAAATCTCATTCATTGTTCCAAAATGCTCTTCTTAAATGTTTGATAATTTTGGCAAGGGTTCTGGTCCCAACCAAAATATTGAACATTTTTAAGAATTTATTTTTGGGACTTTGAATTTAAATCATTAGCTATTTGAATTTGAATTATATTCATATAATTAGAATATAATTTCAAATACCCCTGAAATATTTTGTGAGCTTTTGGAAAAGTCCATCTAGCAAAATAAAAATATTTAGAGGAGTTTTTGGCATTGTTTGAATTTGTTTAAATTCAAAACAATGGCAAAAGATATTAATAAAAGAAAAACAGAACAATAGAACAGAAATAAAAGAGAGAAGCCCAGCCACTTACCTGGCGCCTACCTGTGCGGCCTGCTGCAGAAGCCGGCCCAGCCCATCTCCACTCCCCCCCCCCTGTCGTCTTCCTCGCGCCAGTAGGCAGTGCGCGTGGCCGACGCACGCCGGCGCACGCCTCGGCCACCTCCTGCTTGCCGCTCCACCTCGACGCCTG
>NC_041391.1:50298090-50308155 GCF_002162155.2 Triticum dicoccoides
CTGGAACCCCCTCGACCTCTCCCATCGCCTCTCCCCTTCTTCGTCCCTCTCGCACACAACCGGCCGAGCGCCACCGTCGCTGACCCTCGCTGCCCTCGCGGCCACCGCCACCCCCTCTCCTCCCCGACGCGCTCCCGAGCTCCGCAGTGCCTCCCTCGACCTCTTCGTCGGCTCACGCGACCGGAGAAGCCCCGAAGCGCCGTCCCGACGCTTTTCCCCTCCTCGGCCACCGAGGACCGCCGCCGTTGATTCGCCGCCGTCGCCGCCTCCCCGAGCTCGCCGTCTGCTCCAACCGACTCCCCGTGAGCTCCTCTTCCTCCTCCCCCTCTCCGTTTTCCCTCTAGCATGCCGTAGCCGCCGCGCCTCTCTCCCCCGACAGCACGCCGCCGCACGAGCTCATCGCCGACGAGGCTCCGGTGGCCATTTGGTCCCGTCCGTGCCTCCGTTGGGTTCGTGAGCTCTCATAGAACGCGTAGGTGCTAACCGTAGATCCTCCCGTGCACGGTGTCGTCGTTTTCATCGGCGCCCGAACTCCGGCCGCCGCTATGGCCTCGCTTCCGGCGAACTCCGTCCACCCCCGCACCTCCCGTTGGTTCCCCTAGATGCGCGCGGGCACGGGCTATCCTCTGGTGCCCCTGGCGCGTCGATCCGTCGTCTCTGGCGCAACTCCGGCGAGCCACCGCCGCTCTGGGTCGTCGCCGTCGTCCAACCACCGGCGAATCCGACGTGGCCGTCGTTAGCAGCTAACCCCCCACACTAACCAACCCCCTAGGCCACTGACTCATGGGCCCAGCCCTGTTAGCTAATTAGGATTAGCACTAATCGAATTAGTTAAACTAATTACCCCCCCTGCTGACACTGATAGTGGGCACCGTGGCTATTAATTTGATTAGTTAGAGTTAATTAACTATGTTAGTCACCCGAGTCACTCACCAGTGGGCCCCACTGGTCAGGTTTGACCTGGACCCGCCTAGTTGACCTGCTGACATCAGCATGACCTAGTGCTGACGCAATAAATCATTTTCTGGGTTTATTTTAATTCAGAAAATTCCAGAAAATTGTATAAACTTCTAAAAATCATAGAAAATCAACTGTAACTCCAAATCAAATAATTTATATATGAAAAATTATCAGCAAAATTCAAGGAATCCATCTGTACCATTTTCATGCATGTTTGAACAATGTTGTCCTCTGTTTTGGACAAAACAAATAAAGGGCATTTAAATAATCATATATGGAGTTGGAATTTGAATCATGTATTCAAACCAACTTCATTTAAATCATAGCCAAGTGCATTAACCCAAAACACATTCATATTGCCATGTCATAGCATGCATCATATTGTCGCATTGCATTGATTGTGTTTTTCCTTGTTTGCCGGTAATTGTCCCCTCTCGATAGACGTGTACCGGCGATGTGATCGATGACACCGACGAAGAGCTATATTATCTTCAGAAGTGCCAGGCAAGCAAAACCCCCTTGTTCATTCCGATAAAATCCCACTCTCTCGCTCCTGCTCTCTTTTACTGCATTAGGACAACACCGATTCAACTGTTACATGCTGCGGTAGTTGAACCCCTTTATCCTCTGCATGACCTGTCATTGCCACAGTAAATAGATGAAACCCACTAGCATGAGTAGGAGTTGTTTGAGCCCTGATGTGCCTACTCATTCATGCTTGTTTGTCATGCCTGCTACTGCTTAGAGTTGAGTCAGGTCTGATTCATCGGGGATGAATCAGAGGTGTGTGAACATGTCCTACCATTGAGAGCTAAGTGTGTGAACACGATTTGGTAAAGGTAGCGGTGAGAGGCCATGTAGGAGTACATGGTGGGTTGTCTCATTGCAGCCGTCCTCAGGAACTGAGTTCTGTGTTTGTGATCCATGACCAGCTACTACCACACATTGGAATGCTTAAGTGCCCCTCTTGACTTATTAATCAACTTGATCTCTGTCCAGGAGTTGCAACTAGTTTCTGGTGTTTGTAGGTAGTGTTAGTAGTCTACCAAGTGGCACCCGGTACAGGTGGGCTTGGGACAGACTAGGCACAGTGACACGGTGTACCAAGTGGCACCCGGATGGTGGGCTTGGGAACCCTGCTCACATCGTTTGGGGCCGTGAGCGACACCCCGGCCGGATCTCCTTGCGGATGGAACCCGAATAGGCGATAAACCTGGACTAGAGACTTGTTCGGTTAGTCAGGTCATGGCCGACTCCCTCGCCCAGCTTCCGCTTGAAGGTTGCCGAGGTACATGACGTGTACAGGGCGATAAGTGGCGAGAGCGTGTGTGAAGAAGTACACCCCTGCAGGGTTATCATTATCTATTCGAATAGCCGGATTCCTCGGATATGGAAACTTGGACCCCTTGCATAGTTCATAGACAAGTGAAAGTGGATACTCTAAAATACGCAAGATAAGCGTGAGTGCTATGGATGGCGTTCTCGTAGGGAGACGGGAGCAAATCCATAGTGGTGTATTGATATGGTGAATATGTGGACTCGTGTGCGCCACCTCAAAAGAGTTACTTGCAGTCGTAGTTCAGGATAGCCACCGAGTCAAAGCTGGCTTGCTGCAGTTAAACCCCACCATCCCCTTTGTTGATAATGATGCATATGTAGTTAGTTCTGATGTAAGTCTTGCTGGGTACATTTCTACTCACGTTTGCCTATTTTATGTTTTTGCAGAGAGACTTCAGTCTCACTAGTAGTTCCGCTTGGACTTTGATGTTTAGCTTGTTACCTCAGCTACGATCTTGTGCCCTCGACAGGATCTGGTAGATAGTCAGGCTTCTCAGCCTTTTTTTTCATTTATAATTGTCTGTACTCAGACATGTTAAGCTTCCGCATGTGCTTTGACTTGTATGCTCTGAGTGTTGGGTCATGAGACCCCTGTTTGTAATATCTCGCTCCTCGGAGCCTAATAAATACTTGAGTCGTAGAGTCATGTTGTGATGCCATGTTGTATTTGCACATATCGAACATATTGTGTGTATGTTGTTGAAATGCTTGGTATGTGTGGGATCTGACTATCTAGTTGTTTATCCTTAGTAGCCTCTCTTACCGGGAAATGTCTCCTAGTGTTTCCACTGAGCCATGGTAGCTTGCTACTGCTCCGGAACACTTAGGCTGGCCGGCATGTGTCCTTCTTCGTTCCTGTGTCTGTCCCTTTGGGGAAATGTCATGCGATGAATATCGGAGTCCTGTTAGCCCGCTACAGCCCGGTACACCGGAGTCCTGCTAGCCCAGTGCTACAGCCTGAATTCACTCGCTGATGACCGACACGTTCGATGCTGGGTCATGGATGCCTGTCCCTATAAGTTAGTGCCACTTTGGGTTCACGACTAGCCATGTCAGCCTGTGTTCTTTGTCATATGGATACTAGCGACACTATCATATACGTGAGCCAAAAGGCGCAAATGGTCCCGGGCCAGGTAAGGTGGCACCCGTGGGAATATCGTGCGTGAGGCCGCAAAGTGATATGAGGTGTTACATGCTAGATCGATGTGGCATTGAGTCGGGGTCCTGACAGGCGAACCCCAACTTCGTCGCGGAGTAGCTTTCCATCTACGATGTCGTATGCGTTCAAGTCGTCCTCGCCAGGAAGCGGCCTCCGTGAAAGCGTAACTCTAGGTGATCGTGGAGGAGAACAACGCTAACTGCGTCTCCTACGGGCCGCCGTCGAACCATCCGATGGCCTGGTGGGACGACGACAGCGCGGGTGCCACCATTTTCATCGTGGACCTTAGGTCCTCCGGCGATGCACAAAGGCGAAATCCTCCGAGGATGAGTAGGGCACATGAGGTGGCAGGGCCTTGTGTCCCATGTTGGCTGGTCGTCTTCTGTGTTCTATCCTCCTTACTGGAGACCGCTGCTTCACTTCATCACTCTTATCGCCGGTGGTCATGAAGACGACGGATGGAGGATGAGAAGGGCTTGGACGCCAGGCACCGCTGCTGTACAATAGGTTTAGGGTCGGATTGGTTCATTTTTTGTTCTGAATGTTTGAAATCTAATGAAAATCCTCCGTGTTTGTATGAAATTCGTCCATGTTTGCATGAATTTCATCTGTTTTGTTGAAGAAATGTTTGAAATGTATGCGGATAACGTTGGATGCCGACTGTCGTGGTTCTAAGTCTGACACTAGAAAGGGGGGTAGGTATGGAGAGGCAAGATCTTAGCTATGATGAAGGTGTACACACGATGTTTACGAGTTCAGGCCCTTCTCGGAGGAAGTAATAGCCCTATGTCTCGGTGCCCGGAGGCGGTTGATTGGATTATATGTGTTGGATTACTGAGGGTGCGAACCCTTGTGCCAGAGGAGGGGGTGGCTTATATAGAGTGCGCCAGGACCCCAGCCGCACTCCATTACAAGGGAACTAATGTACATAAAGTAGAGGCATTACTAGTAACGCCAGCATTAAGTATTTTTAATGCTCATGAAGACTAAGGAATAAATATCTGGCCGTTGTGTGCTCTCCTGACTACTGGTCTTCGATATGGTCAAGTGATCTTCCTTGTGGTCGAGTGGCGATAGGTAACCGCCGTCGAGTGATGTGACTGTCGAGTGGATTGCACTCGACATATGAGACTGGTGCTCTTCTGTCGACTCTTGGTCTTTTCATCTTCCAGGGTAGTGACCTTGGGTAGGATGTTAGGTCGAGCCTATGACCCTAGCCTAGGTCTGTATCCTCGTTAGTAGCCCCCGAATGGATTAAGGTGTGGGAGGAATGTAAGGCAGCGTCAGACCTGTCTTGTGTTTTGTGTCTCCGCGAGTGCTTCTTGTTAGACTGAACGCCTATGTTGATACTTCGGAGCCGACTCAGTAGCCTTGATCCATTCATAACATCGTCGACTGAACTGATGGCCTCATGCGTCGAGTGTCGAGTGGGAGCGTGAGATCCCGGGCGTGATCGTCTGCGGGGAATCCCGGATTCCGCGGGATACCAAATTTTGGAGGCGCGCGCGGGTAGGAGGGCGCCGAAAAAGGGGAACCCGGACGAGACGAGACGCCTCGATTATCGTGCCGCCTTTTTCGCCACGTTCGCTGCGCGCAGCTATAGCAGGATTTGACGGGATTGCCCGGCCCCACCCGTCAGTCACTCGGAAGTGAGCCTTTATAAGGCGAGGGACCGGGGTGCCTGCACTGTGCACACCTGGCTCTTCTTCTTCCTCCTCCGCTCCTCCGCCGTATCCAGCGCCTCCGCCTCCGACGCCACTGCTTCCCCACCATGGTGAAGGACAAGACGGCGGCGCTAGAGCGCTCCAAGAAGGCGACGGGGGCGGCGAAGGGCAAGAAACCAAGCCACGGATCGTCATCGCGCTCGGGGTTGCCGCCGGGCTGGATCCAAGGCGATTGGATCCGATCTTCGATTCGGCAGGAGGATCTGACCGAGGAGTCCGGGCTGATCGCGGCGGGGGCGGCGAGGCTGCCGAAGGCAGAGACGGAGCCACAACCTCGACCGGGTGAGTGTATTTTGCTCGCCACACATGTCGATCGGGGCTTCTCGCTTCCTCCGCACCCTTTCTTCCGCGGGTTCTTGAACTTTTTCAGGGCACATCTCCACCACTTCTCCCCCAGTACCATCACGTACCTAGCCGCCTTCATGTCGATGTGCGAGAATTTTTTAGGGTGTCGACCGCACTGGGGTCTCTTCAAACATATCTTCACCATTCGTTCTCAGTCGGTTAAGAAGGCGAAGTCGAGTGACTCAAAAACCCACGTGATCCAGATGTGCGGGGGCTTAGGTATCCAAAAGAGGAATAGGAGTGCTTTCCCTGCTGTCACCCTTCCCGAATCTGTCAGGGGTTGGCAGTCGTCCTGGTTCTACTGCCAGGACGTTGCGACTCCCAGTTAGTCAACCGGTATTCCTCCTTTTTCATTTGATCGTGTCCAGACTCCTGCTCCACTGAAGGTTACCGCCGCCGAGACCATGGAGACGAAGATGTTAGTGGACCGAGTGGTCCAACTCATCAACGATGGAGTCACGGGCTTGGACTTCTTGGAGGTGTTCCTCGCTCGACGGATCCAGCCTCTCCAGGCCCGTGACCACCCGATGTGGTTGTATTCTGGACCGGGCGACATCACTCGGGTCCATCCGGAAGAAGTGCCGCTCAACACCGTGGCCTTGTGGTTGAAGGGTATGACGGGCAATCAAGATAACCCAGAGGGTCCAGGCGAGTTGTCCCTTTCGGAATCGACAACCCACCCGACAAGGTACATTCTCCGTCCCGACTGTTTTCCGTTTGTGCTCCGACTGCACTCGGCATTGGCTGATTCTTGTTTTGACCAATTAGTTTTGCAGGTATTCACTGAGATGTACTCAATGCCCAATGGCGAACATGCCTTGGTGCAGGACCAGGAGGGGGAGGACAGTGCGGAGGAGAGTGGCGAATGGGAGTCACCGGGAGATGAGGATGAGGAGAGCGAGGAGTCGGACCAAGAGGAGGAGGTCGACTCACCACCGCGCTCTGAGCGCCGATCCAAGAAGCAACACGATCCATCTGGAGGTCGTGTGAAGAGTGCGGCTCCGAGCGCCACCACCCAGAAGCGCACTCGGACGTCGACTCTGGAGCCGACGGAGAAGGTGGCTAAGCAGCCAAAAGTCGCCCCCTCCAAGACCCGAAAGACGCTGCCGCGAATCAAGATGGACGTCCCCATTGCCTCAGGGTAGGTATCTTGTTTGTGTTTTTGCAAGTCGACTAAATGTTTTCTTGATCCGACTGACTAATTCTTGTGTCCTCTCAGTCCCGCCTCTGCTGCCACTGACATGGATGTTGATAAGGCACCAGAAGACGAAGAAGCCACCTCACGAGCTGGTAAGTCTATTCAACCCAGTCCTGTTTAATTGAATGGGTGGTCGATTGACTGAAAATTTGGTGCTTCTCTTCTTGCGTAGCCCTGCAAGATGTCGTTGTGCTTCCCGATGATGAAGAAGAAGAAGAGCCCCTACAGAAGAGGAGAAAGAGGAGTGGAGGGTCGAGCAGGAGGAGACTCGAACTCCAAATTCCTGAGTCGACACCGGCACCTGAGAAGATGGCTCGGACCAACGTGACGTTTGCTGACCCGTTGACGACTGATCATACGTCGGGGTCGACTGCACAGACGCCTGCTGCACCAGTGCAACTCCACTCGTCTGACCCGGCCACTACTTTGGCCCCTCTGGAGCCATCTCTCTTTGCTACATATCAAACTCCGGACGACTCTCCGAGTGCCGCTAGGGAAGCTCTTCGCCAGGCGAATCTTGTCATGGAGTAGGTGAAAGTGATGCATGAAGCTAGCCAGATAGCCTACAATGCCAGCACTGCTCTTTAGACCAATGTCCAGGTCAGTAAACTTCCGACTGAACTTTCGAGCGTTGCTTTAAATCTGATCACCCACTGGGTGTTCCCCTGTTTAGAACTTGAGTAATTTCTGATTTTGCATTTTCCGAGTCAGTGGCGGCACGTCGAGTGCACCCACTAGGTGTAGTCCCCGAGACCACGGTCGGCTGCTGGCAGTCGACTGAGGTCTAATGAGATTTGATCATTCTGTCTCTTCTCTTGTTTTTTTGAACTCTTCGCTGAGTACTGATCTAATCCAGTGGGGGCACGCCTAGTGCACCCACTGGGTGTAGTCCCCGAGACTACTGTTGAATGTTTGATTCGGCAGTAGTCTTAGAGTAAATCTTTTCCTTCACTGTATGTGTCGACTGACATGTCTGTCTTTCTGGCTGCAGAGGTCTTGTGATCTTGGAGCTCGGCTCACCGACTTGAAGAAGAAGCAAATCAGTGTTGAACTTGACCTCGAACTTGCGAAGAAGAACCTGAAGAAAGCTCAAGAAGAAACAACTATCATGGGAGGTAATCACTCGACCACCTTGTCTTCTTTGTAGCTTTATGCTCGGCGCTGGCTTTTGTTTCAGTCTCTTTGAACCGAGTGAATTCACACAAGCAGATGTGCGTAGTGAAAATCACCAACTTCAGTCTCGTCTGAAGAGTCTTGTTTCTTTAGAGAGGATGAAGGAAGCTCTGGAGCAGAAGGATCTGGACCTGGCAGCTGCTCAAAAGGAAGCACGCGAGAAGACGAAGCTTGCGGACGAGAAGCTGGCTTCAGTCAGCAAGTTGGAGGATGAGAACGCAACATTGAAGACGGCTGTCTCGGACGCCAATCATGAAGTCGAACAGCTGAAGAAGGACAAGGAGAATTTGACCATTGAAGTCGAGGGTCTCAAGACCAAGGCCAGCAAGCTAGAGTCTCATTTGGAACAACTCGCGGCAAAGCTTGTCCTGAAGCTGGAAGGTATGTCTACTCAGTTAGATAACAGTCGTCGACTGGGATTTGCAATACTGTCGACTCATTCATTGTTCGTTGTGGTGGAACAAAACTCTGTCGGGACTGCGAGGCTGAAACCGAATGGGTCGAGACAGGTCTCGACCCCATCAACTGCCCCATGAAAGATGAAGTCACGATGAACTTCCTTCGACTGGAATCGCGCTTGGACGGTGTAGTCGACTATCTGGCTTGGCTGAAGGCGGCAATGGTCCGAGTGGATGCTGAACTCTGGCCCCAAGCGGAAATGTCCCAAGACCTCAAGTCTTTGATGACTCGGCTAAATCAGATCGCAGACCGAGTGCAAGAGTGGAAGAAATATTCTTCCCACTGCGGTGCTGATGTCGCCTTGTCTTTGGTCCGAGTGCACTGCAAGGAAGCAAGGGAAGACAAGCTGGCAGCTCTCAAAGTGGCGAACACCAAGAAGCATTCCTTCCAGGACTTCATGGACACCTTCCTCGAGGCAGCCACTCACATCGCCGATAGCATCGACCTTGACAGCTTCTGCGACCCGGCCAGTCCTTCCCCCGCCGAGTGATGAAAAAACATTCTGCCACCGCTTTTATTTGCCTCGGAATGCCGAGTGGATTTGTAATCGTTAAAACTTCTTCGGGCCTGACGCCTGAGCACTTTATTTCGCGGTTTAAGAAACTCCGGATTTATCACCTCACATATTGCGTCTATCTTCGAATGAAATTTGCCTTTCTCTTGAATTATTGTCTGTTTGCATAATGCGGCTTCTAGAGAAGAAAGGCCAGTCGACCGGTCCGGGGATCCTCGAGTAGCATCGATCAGCTCATCAGCAAGGAACTCAGCAATGGTCTTGACGGTCCAGTCGACCGGTTGGGTGATTCTTGAGTAGCATTGATCAGCTCATCAGCAAGGCACTCAGCAATGGTCTTGACGTTCCAGTCGATCGGTCGAGTGATCCTTGACTAGCATTGATTAGCTCATCAGCAAGGCACTCAGCAATGGTCTTGACGTTCCAGTCGACCGGTTGGTTGATCCTTGAGTAGCATTGATCAACTCATCAGCAAGGCACTCAGCAATGGTCTTGACGTTCCAGTTGACCGGCCGGGTGATCCTTGAGTAGCATTGATCAGCTCATCAGCAAGGCACTCAGCAATGGTCTTGACGTTCCAGTCGACCGGTCGGGTGATCCTTGAGTAGCATTGATCAGCACATCAGCAAGGCCCTCAGCAATGGTCTTGACGTTCCATTCGACCGGTTGGGTAAGGTTTTCGGTACTTAGGCGAGCGTTGGGCGGCAGCTAAGCCTCTGAGCGAGAGGATTGCTCATCGCTCGGTAGGATTTTTTTTCAAACTTAGGCAAGTACGAAACTACAGCTAAGCCCCCGAGCGGGAGGATCGCTCTCCACTCGGTAGGATTTTTAACACTCAGGCGAGCACTGGGCTGCAGCTAAGCCCCCGAGCGGGAGGGTCGCTCTCCACTCGGTAGGATTTTAAACACTTAGGCGAGCACTGGGCTGCAGCTAAGCCCCCGAGCGGGAGGATCGCTCTCCACTCGGTAGGATTTTTAACACTTAGGTGAGCACTGGGCTACAGCTAAACCCCCGAACGGGAGGATCGCTCTCCACTCGGTAGGGTTTTCAACACCTAGGCGAGCACTGGGCTGCAGCTAAGCCTCCGAGTGAGAGGCAGACTCATCACTCGGTAGGATTTTTAACACTTAGGCGAGCACTGGCTGCAACTAAGCCCCGAGTGAGAGGCAGAATCATCACTCGGTAGGATTTTTAA
>NC_041391.1:50308814-50348558 GCF_002162155.2 Triticum dicoccoides
TTAGGCGAGCACCGGGCTGCAGCTAAGCCTCCGAGTGAGAGGCGGACTCATCACTCGGTAGGATTTTCAACACTTAGGCGAGCACTGGGCTGCAGCTAAGTCTCCGAGTGAGAGGCAGACTCATCACTCGGTAGGATTTTTAACACTTAGGCGAGCACTGAGCTGCAGCTAAGCCTCCGAGTGAGAGGCGGACTCATCACTCGGTAGGATTTTTAACACTTAGGAGAGCACTGGGCTGCAGCTAAGCCCCCGAGTGAGAGGCGAACTCATCACTCGGTAGGATTTTTAACACTTAGGCGAGCACTGAGCTGCAGCTAAGCCTCCGAGTGAGAGGCAGACTCATCACTCGATAGGATTTTTAACACTTAGGCGAGCACTGAGCTGCAGCTAAGCCTTCGAGTGAGAGGCGGACTCATCACTCGGTAGGATTTTTATCGATTTGCTTCAAGAGAAGCAGATTCATGGCTAAGGTAATGTACACAAAAGAAACAAACAACAACCATTCGGAAGGATCAAATTATGTCTTTTGATTGTTAAGCTAAAAAGTATTCCTTATTACATATGATCGGTCTAAAACATCTAAGAATAGAAAGGGCGGACCAGATCCGCATTCCAGGCGCGCGGCTCATCTTTGTTGTGTTCGACGTTGAAGAGGCGGTATGCTCCGTTGTGGAGCACCTTGGTGATGATGAAAGGGCCTTCCCAAGCGGGGGCGAGCTTGTGTGGCTTTTGCTGATCCACTCGGAGGACCAAGGCCCCCTCCTAGAACACACGACCCTTTACGTTCTTGGCATGGAATCGACGTAAGTCTTGCTGATAAATGGTCGACCGGATCAAGGCCATCTCTCTTTCTTCCTCCAAGAGGTCGACTGCATCTTGTCGAGCTTGCTCTGCCTCTTCTTCTGAGAAGAGTTCGACTCGGGGAGCGTTGTGGAGCAAATCGCTCGGCAAAACAGCTTCGGCTCCGTAGAGTAGAAAGACTGGAGTCCGGCCAGTCGACCGATTGGGGGTTGTCCTCAGTCCCCAAAGCACCGATGGAAGTTCGTCGACCCAAGCCCCTGCCGCGTGCTTGAGGTCACGCATTAATCGAGGCTTCAGTCCTTTGAGAATCAATCCATTCACTCGTTCCGCGTGTCCATTCGACTGGGGATGGGCGACTGAAGCGTAATCGACCCTCGTGCCTGGGAGGCACAAAAAGCTTTGAACTCTTCCGAATCGAAATTCGAGCCGTTATATGTGATGATGCTGTGTGGGACGCCATATCTGAATATAAGCACTCTGATGAAACTCACGGTTGTGCTTGCTTCAAGGCTCTTGATGGACTTGGCCTCGATCTATTTGGTGAACTTGTCGACTGCTACCAACACATGAGTAAATCCACTCCTGCCTGTCCTCAAGGGTCCAACCATGTCCAGTCCCCAAACGGCGAAAGGCCAGATGAGTGGAATAGTCTTCAGAGCTGATGCAGGTTTGTGGGACATGTTGGAATAAAACTGACAGCCTTCACACTTGTCCACTATTTCCTTTGCCATCTCGTTGGCGTGTGGCCAGTAAAACCCGGCTCGGTATGCTTTGGCTACGATGGTCCGAGAGGACGCATGGTGACCACAGGTCCCCGAGTGAATATCGTTGAGGATCATTCGGCCTTCTTCTGGCATGATGCACTTCTGGCAGGCTCCAGTTACACTTTCCCTGAATAACTGTCCCCTTATCACAGTGAAGGCTTTAGACCGTCGGATGATCTATCGAGCCTCTTCTTCATCCTATGGGTGTTTCTTCCTAAGGATTTATGCAATGCATGGCACTGTCCAGTCGAGCGTAATGACCAAAACCTCCATGATTAAGTCGACCACGGCTGGGATTTCGACTTCAGTTGGATCCGTGGCGCTCTTGGGCTGTGGTGACTCTTTGGCAAAAGGGTCTTCCTGAACCGAAGGTGAATGGATATGTTCCAGAAACACATTTTGGGGAATAGCTTCTCTCTTGGAACCTATCTTGGCCAGCTCATCTGCAGCTTGATTTTTCAGTCGGGGCACATGGTGGAGCCCCAAACCTTCAAACCTCTTCTCCAACTTTCTCACTGCATTGCAATAACCTGTCATGGCTGGACTCCTGACATCCCATTCCTTCATCACTTGATTAACCACCAAATCTGAGTCGCCGTAGACCATAAGACAACGGACGCCGAGTGAAATGGCCATACGCAACCCGTATAGAAGTGCTTCATATTCGGCTTCGTTATTGGAGGAATCAAAATGAATCTGGAGAACGTAACTAAGCCTGTCTCCACGGGGGGATACCAAAACTACCCCAGCACCTGAACCATTCAGCATCATGGAGCCATCAAAAAACATAGTCCAATGCTCCGAGTGAACTTGAGTCGGCAATTGCTGCTCAATCCACTCGGCCAGAAAATATGCAATTGCTTGGGACTTGATGGCCTTCTTTGCCTTGAACTTGATATCCAAAGGGAGGAGTTCAATCGCCCATTTGGCCACTCGACCAGTTGCATCTCTGTTGTTCAGAATTTCGGATAGTGGCGCATCGCTGATGACTGTAATGGAGTGGTCAGAGAAGTAATGCGCAACCTTCTTCATGGTCATATATATTCCATAGACAAGCTTTTGATAATGCGGGTATCTCTGCTTGGATGGAGTCAAAACTTCAGAGAGATAATAGACTGGGTGTTGAACCTTGTAGGCTTTTCCTTTTTCCTCCCGTTCGACCGTGAGCACCGTACTGACAACTTGTCCAGTGGCTACAATGTAGAGCAGTAAAGGCTCTTTGCTGATTGGCGCAGCGAGCACCGACTGGGTGGAAAGCAGGGTTTTGAGCTCTGCAAATGCTGCTTCAGCTTCATCAGTCCACTCGAACTTATCAGACTTTTTCATCAATCGGTAAAGAGGCTAAGCCTTTTCACCGAGACGAGAAATGAATCGACTTAGGGCGGCCAAACAACCAGTCAGCTTCTGAATGTCATGCACTCGCACGGAGCGTTTCATTCGGAGGATGGTATCAACTTTCTCTGGATTTGCGTCGATCCCTCGTTCGGAAAGGAGAAAACCATGTAACTTTCCCCCTGGAACTCCGAACGTGCACTTTGACGGATTAACCTTGATATCGTACCTTCTCATGTTGGCAAAGGTTTCTGCAAGGTCAGTCAATAGGTCGGAACCTTTGCGAGAGTTGACCACGATGTCATCCATGTACGCTTCCATATTCCGACTGATTTGAGTGAGCAGGCACTTCTGAATCATTCTCATAAATGTGGCTCCGGCATTTTTTCAAACCAAAAGGCATGGTGACATAGCAAAAGCACCTGAATGGGGTGATGAAGGCTGTTTTTATTTCATCGGGACCATACAGTTGGATCTGGTGGTATCCAGAATATGCATCTAAGAAAGACAAGCGCTCACATCCCGCAGTCGAGTCAACAATCTGATCGATGCAAGGGAGAGGGAAGTGATCTTTCGGGCAGGCCCGATTGATATGCTTGAAATCAATGCACATACGAAATGAATTATCCTTCTTAGGAACCATGACTACATTGGCTAACCGCTCGGAGTGGTAGATTTCATGGATGAACTCTGCTGCCAACAGTCGAGCCACTTCTTTGCCAATTGCTTTCCTCTTCTGCATGGCGGACCGCCGAAGGTGTTCTTTGACGGGTTTTATTTTGGGGTCCACACGCAAACGGTGCTCGGCCAGTCCCCTGGGCACACCAGGCATGTCAGAAGGTTTCCATGCAAAGATGTCCCATTTCTCACGGAGGAACTGGACGAGCGCTTCTCCCTATTTGCTGTCGAGTGTTGTTGATATGTGAGTCGGCGCGGCATTGGGATCCGTTGGGTGAACATAAAATGGCTTCGTCTCACCAGTCGATTGGAATGCAGAATCTGTGGCACGTTTCTTGGCTCTGAATAAATCACATGGATCTGCGTTCTTCTGATATTCTTGGAATTCGACTGCTGCCATTTGTTCATCAGCGATCTTGGAGCCTTTCTGAAAACACTCCTCAGCCTTCTAACGATTGCCTGTAACAGTGATCACGCCTTTGGGGCCAGGCATCTTCAGTTTGAGGTACATAGCATGGTCGAGCCATAAAGCGCGCATAGGCTGGCCTACCCAAACTGGCATGATAGGCACTCTGGAAATCCACGACTTCAAATGTCAACTTCTCCTTACGGTAATACTTTGAATCGCCGAAAACCACGTCGAGGGAGATCTGGCCGAGTGATTCAGCTTTCTTCCCAGGAATAACACCATGGAAACTCATGTTACTCTCGCTAAGCTTGGACATCGGAATGCCCATCCCTTTCAAGGTCTCAGCGTAGAGGATGTTAAGACCACTGCCACCGTCCATCAGTACTTTGGTTAGTCGAGTGCCTTCAACTACGGGGTCGACTACCATAGCTTGGCTCCCGGGGGTGGCCACGCGAGCAGGGTGATCAGACTGGTCGAACGTAATGGCTGTCTGAGACCATCTAAGGTAGGTGGTCGTCGCTGCCGGAGCGACCATGTTCACCTCCCTGTTGATGACCTTCAACCGACTCTTGCTTTCAACGTCAGCAAATATCATCAGAGTGGAATTGACTTTGGGGTAACCATCATCTTCCTCATCATCTTCCCCTTGATCTGACTCCTTCTCCTTTTCATTGGGTTGCTTCTCTCGGAACTGCTGGATGAGGAGTCGACACTGCCGGGTCGTATGCTTCGGGTAAATCAGATTACCTTCTTCATCCTTCTCGTGTGGATGTGGCATGGCAAATCCAACACATCATTTCCTTCCTTATCCTTCACCTTCTTAGGGGGCCAGGGCCCCTTAGGTTTTCCCTTAAACTTTCCTTGATTCACCGCTGCAATCTCTCCGGGAGCCGCTGGCTCGGCCTTGCGTTTCTGCTTCCGACTAGAATTACCCCCACTGGCCTCTTGGCCGACTGGTTTGCTCTTCCCGCTACGGAGTCGATCCTCTTCTTCTCCATTAGCGTATCGGGTGGCTATCTCCATCATCCGATCCAGAGTCATATCTCCAGTCTGACCGAATTTCAAGACCAACTCCCTGAATTTGACGCCTTCCTTGAAGGCGCACACAGCTTGATGCTCTGAAACATTCTCGGCGGTGTGATGCAAAGTGGACCATCTCTGGATGAATTCCCTCAAAGTCTCATTCGGCTTCTGCACGCAGTGCTGAAGCTCGGGCAATCCTCCGAGTCGCTTGCACATGCCCTCGAAAGTTCTCACAAACACTCAGGACAACTCTTCCCAACTGTGAATACTGCTCGGAGCCAACTGAGTCGGCCATGCTCTGGCCGACCCTTCCAACATGAGTGGGAGATGCTTCATAGCAATCTCGTCGTTACCTCCTCCGATCTGCACAGCCACTCGGTAATCTTCAAGCCAAGTTTCAGGCTTAGATTCACCGGTGAACTTACTGACTCCGGATGCCAGCCTGAAGTTAGGAGGTATCACTGCTGCCCTGATAGCCCTGCTGAAACACTGGGGACCAGAAACATGCACTCGGCTACCACTTGGACGATCTCTGCAAGGGTCTTCCCTGTGTGCTCTGTTTCGGTCGACCAGACCTTGAACGAGGATAGACCTCGCGTCAAAGACCGGTTCTCTTGGGTTGACTGAATGCCTGCGCTCACCACTGTGACGGCGCCTATCATCGTTCCGCCGAGGCATATATGATGCGCTCCTTGGAGGAGGTGTGGGTCCCCGACGACGATTGTCACGGTCGAGTGGAAGATCATATTGCCCACGGCCTTCACGCCGCGGAGGCGATTTCGGGCTGTGGACCGACTGAACCGTGTCCGCTGCAACGGATCTGCTATGAATCCTATTCTGCGACTGAGATACTGCTGTATTCTGCTCTCCTCCTGCCCTGAGCAAGGCTCGGATCTGCGTCAACCCTCTGCCAGCTTCCGACTGGGAAGGTTGGATCGATTCTGCTATCCGGGCTGCAGCTGTGAGATTCTGAATCGGATTGCGGTATACCTTAGGTGGGGGCGGGAAAAGGTGTCGTCGACTGGATTCATGGATCCGTTCCTGGGCGCGCTCGTCGAGAGCGTGCTGAAGGTTGTCCAGTCGAATGCGCTCAGCCAAGTTGGCTAGGCGCGCCTCCTCTAAGGCCCGAGCTTCGGGGGTTTCTCCAACGATGGGCGTATGGAGTGCATCCATGTTGCGGCGATGAAGAACTTCCCTCTGCTGCGAAGAGAGGGGCTCAGGTCGGTACTCCTCATGGACGTGTGACGGATTACCGCCTCCATCTCCGTCGCCATCGCGACGGAACCCAGGAGGGCTGTGAGGGCCATCGACCATCAAAACTTCGGCCGCAGGATCGCTGCTATCACACTTGGATGCAATCTCCACGGAGCCAGTCGACAGATCGAACAGGCCGTGGAAAGTTTTATCGGGCTCGATTGCCGTGACTTGATGGGTGGTCGAGCGTCGAGCCACCACGTGTTTCGCCCAGTGCTGAAGCCGTGATCGACCAGATCGCTTACGGCAGCGAACAGCGGGGAGAGAAGACATCGTCGGAGCCGACTGATACTGAGTCGACGGCTGCCTGGGAAGGATGCCGCCCCTCAGACGAGGAGCGCCTCGACGTCGAGCGGGGCTTCCTGAAGCCACGCCGAGTCGTCGACGACGAAAACGAGCGCGCCGAGACGGATCTCGCGGCCCTGAATCATCTCGCCGCCGGAAACCATGATGATGGTCGGAAAAACTTGCAACTTCACCGATAAGTCGCTAAGACACCCGTCCCACGGTGGGCGCCAACTGTCGTGGTTCTAAGTGTGATAGTAGAAACGAGGGTAGGTATGGAGAGGCAAGATCTTAGCTGTGATGAAGGTGTACACATGATGTTTACGAGTTCAGGCCCTTCTCGGAGGAAGTAATAGCCCTACGTCTCGGTGCCCGGAGGCGGTCAATTGGATTATATGTGTTGGATTACAGAGAGTGCAAACCCTTGTGCCAGAGGAGGGGGGGTGGCTTATATAGAGTGCGCCAGGACCTCAGCCCCACTCCATTACAAGGGAACTAATGTACATAAAGTAGAGGCGTTACTGGTAACGCCAGCATTAAATACTCTTAATGCTCATGAAGACTAAAGAATAAATATCTGGCCGTTGTGTGCTCTCCTGACTACTCGTCTTCGATATGGTCGAGTGATCTTCCTTGTGGTCGAGTGGCGATAGGTAACCACCGTCGAGTGATGTGATTGTCGAGTGGATTGCACTCGACATATGAGACTGGTGCTCTTCTATCGACTCTTGGTCTTTTCATCTTTCACGATAGTGACCTTGGGTAGGACGTATAGGTCGAGCCTATGACCCTACCCCAGGTTTGTATCCTCGTCACCGACCTTCCGCATCCATGTTCGTGACTGGGCTTCTCTGTCCACAGACGAATGTAGGAGAAAATTTATGAATTGCCCTAACGAACTCAACCGGACGCTTCCTATTTTTATGAGTGACTTAGGTATATAACTATCTCACATGCAGGAACCTGGCCGCCCCAACGCGGCGCATCTCAATGGCACATCACCATCGGGATGAAGTTACTCGCATGAATCCACTCCATCTTATTACAGCCGCTGATGGTAATTACAGCCGATTGGCTTAATTCATGCATTCAGTATACTTCTTGACTGATTTCTTATTTTCTCTAACTAGAACAATGCATGTGCGTTGCAACGGGATATAAATATTCTGCTACATTATCTTGTGATTTAACTGTCAATAATAATTTGATTGTGTAAATAAATGTTCATCAAATTCTGCCAGTGAATTAACTTATATTTTAATTAGAAGTTTGGTAAATAAATTAAAATAAAATTGATCTAGAAGATAAGTAAATTAAGACGATTAATTATCATATATATGAAAGGTTTGACGAAGAGATCGTGGAAAAAAAGTGAAATAAGAACCTTACGTTCTGTTTAAGTAGTAGATGATGAAGTCATGTATCTAGGGTAGGGTCATGAACCTGTCCAAGGTACCTTCCCCAAGGACATCTTTTAGAAGAAGCCGTTTTCCAGTCGACCAAGAGGAACTCCATTCGACGGACTAGAAGACACTCGACGAACCTGAAGACACTCGACCAAGAAGACTCACTCGACCACCAGGAGTTCAAGATCTACTCTGAATCCAAACGGTCTGTAATTAAGTAGTCTTTATGGTCATGATGACACTTTATGTACGCCTGACCTTAATGTACTTTAACCCTCCGCTACGTGGGCTGGCCGGGGTCCTGGCGTCCTCTATATAAGCCACCCCCCTCCACTGGTAGAAGGGTTCGCACCCCTGTAACTCTCACACATATAATCCAGTCGACCGCCTCCGGGCTCCGAGACGTAGGGCTGTTACTTCCTCCGAAAAGGGCCTGAACTCGTAAAACACTTGTGTGCACAACTGCTCCATAGCTAAGATCTTGCCTCTCCATACCTATCCCCTATTCTACTGTCAGACTTAGAACCACGACAGTTAACATTTCAATGCTAGTAGTAGTAATATGCATGCAGCCCTGATGCAACTCGTAATCGGTCGGCAATCACAACACCAAACTTGTGTTAAGTGTTATTGTGCCGCACGAATGTTTCGCGATCTGTCAAGCGCACGCACAGCACCGCCGGATGCTTCATAGAACCTCTGTAAAAAAAATATAAGAACGTTTATTTGCATGGTGCATGATGCGTGTCCAGTAGACCAAGACAAGACACTGCGCGCACGAGTCATTGATGTGTGGATCGATTGAGGCGCATCGCCGCTGCCGTTTGCCATCCTTTGGCACCTGTTTCCACCGAGTAGCTAGATGCAACGTGGCCGAGACTAGAAGCTGGCATGCTAGTACAACGGCAAAGAGCCATCAAGGGATATCTGCTGCATGCCAACCGCACTCTCGTGCATGCATAACACAATGTCTATAAAAACGTACAAATGGAGTCCATAAAATGCTTATAATATAGAAATTTCAAAATTTCAAAACATTTCAAAAGGAAATTTCAGAAATTGTAGAATACATATATGACTATTCTAGAAACTTTAGATTTCTTGGACCATTGGTTTCAAAGGTTTATGCTTTTGTATTTGCAAAAAAAAAAAGATTTATGCTTTTGAACTTTCAACTTGCAAATATTCATTGAATTTTGAGGGAAAGTTCAAATTTCCAAGGAATATTGGAAATATATTCCAAAAATTGAAGTATACCTATTTTACTAACTTGTGAAAGTTTAAGATCACTTGGATCATAGGGAGATATTGATGCTTCTAAACTTTCAACTTTGATCCATGGAAAGGGAGGCTTTCTACTCAAATTTGTTCGGTGAACTATCTATACCTACCTACTAATTTAGTATATGTAGTGTTTCTGTCCGTCCACCTGGGCACTGGTTAGTATTCCGTGTTCAGCTGCAGTAGACTCAGTTTACTCTGATTTCAGCCCGTTTAGGTCCCTGGTCTTTATTATTTACAGAGAATATGTTGAAATGATCATGCTATAACTTTCCAACAGTAACTTGGATTAAAATAATTTATATATGTAATTTGACCAGAAAAATGCTTAGTTTTCAGCCATGCTATTAGTCATTCATGTTAATTAATATAAAATTATTTTTAGGGCATGACCTTAATTAATCTAATTAAATGCTATGGAATATTAAATGTTTTCTACCTCATTTAAATTGGCTACATATGTTAAATAAAGTATGTTAGAAGGGACTACAGTGCACCTTTTTTTATACAGACTAAGGAGTAGAGAATATATATATATAAATATGTGTGTTTTACCTTATTTAAATTGGCTAGATATGTTAAATAAAATATGTTAGGAGGGCCTGCATTGTACCTTTTTTCTGCAGACCAAGGAGTAGAGAAAAATATTTATGCTTTTTGGGATTGGAACTCATGACCCCAAACGCCCAATCAGCTAACCTAGCATGTGCTTGTGCTAAAAAAAATAGGTTCATTATTTAATTAAAAAGTCCAACCAGACTCTTTGCACGAGAATACATCGATTTATATACACTGGTAAGAGCATCTCCAGCCGTTGGCCCCCCAGGAGGGGCTAAATATCGCCCCGTGGGGGCGCACCGGCGCTAACCGGCGCGCTGGGGGCGTGATTCCCCCCCAGTCGCGCCGCCCACGTTTTTTTGAAAAAGTTGAATACAGCGCAAACACGACTCAAATTTAATGCAAACATCGGCGAGTTTGTTCAAATTTAAACATATTTTACAAAAAAAAAACTATTAGGGGCTGCCCCTCGCCGTCTCCATCGCCGGTCCACGCCGCCCGCCGCCCGCCCTTGCAGTTCTACATCTCGAGGAGGCTGTAGAAGCGCGTGTAGTCGCCGTCATCGCCGCCGCCGCCTCCGCCGCGCCGTCTCTGCTGCATCCCTCCCCCGGTTGGCGCAGCGGGTTGGACGGTCCGGGGGCGTCCTCATCGCCGCCGCTGTCGAGGATCACGACGCCGTGCTCGTCCTCGCGCCCACGCTTGCGGGCTTCTATATCCTCCAGGGTCCGGCGCTGCCGGACCATCTCGTCGCGCAGGTAGTCATCCCGCGCCCACTGCATGGCGTCCTCGTCGGAGAAGCCGCACCGGGCTATCTCCTCGTACTCCGCGGGGAGGCCGGGCTCTGGCTTGGGCTCGACGAGGACGAAGCGGCCGGAGGGGGGGTGGAGTCGCTGATGCGGACGCCTGAGCTGCGGGTGCGCGCGCTGACACACGTGTCCTGGGGCTTCGGCTTGACGGGGAGGAGGCAGGGAGAGCCCGACGAGCAGCCGGACGAGGAGGAGGACGCCCCGGGCCGCTCCATGCGCCTCGGCGTCCAGGAGCTCCCACGATGGCGTGAAAAGGACGGGGGAGCGGGATACTCGAGGCGCAGCGTGTTGCCGCCCTCGATGTACTCGAGGACGGCCTCCAACATGCGGCCGGGCATGCCCCACCACCGGCGTCGGCCCTCGGAGTTGAGCCTGCCGGACGGCATGACGCCGTTCGTCGCCTCGAGCTGCTCGGCGTGGCGGCGACGGAAGTAGGGCTCCTAGAGTGGGCTGTCGTGGGTGTACCGCGGGCCTTCCCTCGCCGCCCGCGGCAGGGACACGCGGATGCGTGCGATCTCCGCATAGCGCACCGCCCCGGTGGGTGGTGGTGGCACCGGCACGCCGCCGACGCTGATCCTCCATGACCCGGGCACCCGCATGTCCGGCGGGGCCGGGTACTCGGCCTCATACAGGAGGCGAGCCTCGTCCTCGTGAAGGTGGCGGCGCCCGAAGCCATTCGCTACCGCGCCGTCGCCTGGGAAGAGCTCGGCCATTCTTCTGAACTGGAGACGGCGAGAGGAGACGGCGAGAGGAGGAGGGGGAGAAATGGGCGCGTCGGCGGTGGAGTGTCTGTGTGTGTCTCCGGCGCGCTGGTTGTCGGCTTATATAGGCGTAGGCGCCGCGTGGTAGGCTTGGCCGGCGCGTTACGTGTGGCGGGAGTCATGGCGGGCGAGGGGACGCGCGTCGCCCGGCCTTCACTGAGCCGCTCGTGAGGCATCAATGGAGGCTGACCGGCGCGGCAGCGCGCGCAGCTTTGGCATTGATTCGCTGCGGGAAACGAGGCGATGAGGACGACGAAGCGGCGAGAGTCGAGTCGAGTCGCTGACGCGGCTGGCCCACGGCGCTTTCGCGCCAAAAGCGATTCGCCCGGCGTCCCCGAGCGCCCCCCAGCGCGCCGAGTTCGGGTTGGGTCTGCCGGCGCCAATTTCGGCCCGAGCCGGCGAAAACTGGGCCCTTGGAGGCGCGACTGGGCCGATTTTTTGGTGCCGATGACCGAAAAATTGCCTGGGGGGCTTGTTGGGGGCAAGGCTGGAGATGCTCTAAATTGTGTGGAAATCCGGAAGCCGCTTCAAGAACCAAGGAACAGAGGCAGCGAAGGAATTAAATGGATTTGGGCTAGCATGGCTGACTCGCTTTAAATAAATAAATTTGTTGGATTTGCATGGATGATTGTGTCAATATAAATTAAGCGGTTCATAAGTAAGACTGGATTTGGGGAGGACTGCTATGAGCGGGAGGCCCTATAATTAATGAATTAATCCTTCTGGAGTCCACCAATCTTGCGTTAAGAATCCATTTTAAGACTTTCGTGAGATAACCACAACAAAGGAGGGAGTAGATTTCAACCTTGGCACGCGTATCCATGCTGGTGTCAGGTGGCACCGTCTGGATGTTGTCGTGTCGCATTGATATGCGTTTGAATGAACATGTCAATTATTTGTCATGTTGCAACGCACGGACATATGTGCTAGTATAATTTTTAAAAAATCCTTCTAAAAGAAAAATGTAGAAGGGGCAAAGAAGGATTGTCAGATATTTGCAAAGGCATTCAAGGGTTGCCGCATTTTGCAAGGTCATATGGCTCATTATCAGACTTACCAAGGGCATATAGCTCACTATTAGACTTTCCAATGGCATACAAAGTTGTTACCCTTTACACAATGCGTGGAAATTTTAGAAATTATCAATAATTACCACACCCATCAGATTTGCTAAACGCAGTGATAGTAGACTTGTCACCCATTATTTTTCAAACCAACTTGAAAACAAGCACAACACATCAACCGCAAATTGAGCCCAAGCGTACCAGGAACATTAAGGTGGTCTGTCTTGAAACCATGAACTAGTGGACTGCACTACAAAATCGAACGTCAAATTTTTTACCATGGCAAACTGAACTTTTTTATGACAATTTATGTTGACGCGAGGATGGCAAGTTTGACATTACCGTAACTAATTAATTGAAGTTTGTGTTAAAGTAATAGCTAGCGGAAATTGTGGAACTTCCTGGTCACTACTCGTAATGTGAAATACGCCACACAAGCATCAAAAGACCACGAACAGCAAACAGTTTGCCTCCCTTACAGTTACTTAGAGCATCTCCAACAGGCGCATAAAAGTTTCTCGTGCTAAAATAGTCTTAGCGCGCCACTATAGCACTTTTAGCGCGTCGGACCCAACATTGGTTTAGCAGATGCCCAAAAACGCATGCCCAAAAAAACACGCAGCGCAAATTGTGAAGCGCGTGCAATCCGGCGCCCAAAATTTGCAGCTTCTGATAGCGCCTTTTAGCGCGTGCCCAATCCTTTTTTGCGGGTGCACTATTTTATAGGTTCTGTTGGAACTGTCCGGCGCCCAAAAAACCCAAATTTTAGTGTGCGGAGTAGTTTTTGTGCGCCTGTTGGAGATGCTCTTAGGAGACATCTGTGATGGAAGTAACAAGCAATTTTTCAATAGACACCCAGATGATCAGTCAGGGGAACCCAACCAGGCACGCACCTCCTGATTGGATTCCTCATTCTTGAACTTGGGGTAGAAGGTGCCCGGATGATCGCCTCGACGAAGGTGTTGTTGTCTAACAATAACTCCTTGAACAGAGTGGATAGCTCATCGCCGGCACCACCCTGCCCGGCCGCGACCATGAGGGACGAGGATGCCATTCTCCCCTCTAGTGTTGGGGGGCGCGAGGATCTTCTTCTTCTCGATGCTCCTGGTGGCCATGGAAGAGGGGCGGGGGCGGGGTGGGAGTGGTCATCTAATGCGCTTGCTTGCCCTGCGACTGCGAGGTGGGACACGATTAGGGTTCAGGAAGTCGGAGAGGAGGAGGGTCAAGAGGCGGACGTACGTGGTCGTGGTCGCGGTCCCGGTCCCAGCGAGGGCATTGCGAGGGGCGAGGTTGGTGTCGTGGTTCTAAGTCTGACAGTAGAATGGGGGGTAGGTATGGAGAGGCAAGATCCTAGCTATGGAGTTGTTGTACACACGAGTGTTTAGCGAGTTCAGGCCCTTCTCGGAGGAAGTAACAGCCCTACGTCTCGGAGCCCGGAGGCGGTCGACTGGTTTCTGTGTATATGAGTTACAGGGGTGCGAACCCTCTACACTGAGGAGGGGGTGGCTTATATAGAGTTCGCCAGACCCCTCCGGCCCTCAGTTATGCAGGGTTTAAAGTACATTAAGACAGGGGGTTACTGGTAACGCCCTCATAAAGTGCTATGAAGACTATTAAAGCTACTTAATGACAGACCGTTGCGTGCTGAGTGACTTTAGGTCTCCTGGCCGTCGAGTGGTTAGCTCCATGGTCGAGTGACTATCTTCATGGTCGAATGTCCTTGGGTTCGTCGAGTGAAGTCCCTCTTGGCCGACTGGAAGGTAGCTTCCTCTAAGGGTGTCCTTGGGTATGGTATCCTAGACAGGTCCATGATCCTACCCTAGGTACATAACCTCATCATTAGCCCCCGAATGGATCGAGGTTCGAGTGAGGAAGGAGTTGATCATTTTCTCCGACCTATTTCCCGTGCTTTGATTATGTCGTATCCTGGATCAGCGATTTTTCTTTTTGGCGTTGTCATCAACTTTTCTTTCAGTCGCCTTGATCCATTCCTTTCTTCTGTCGAGTGAACTTTTGAACTTTAGTGAACTTCCGAGCGATGGATCGTAGGAAAGATATCGTCTGACAGATTGATCTGCCGTTAGCGGATTTTGTGGGATCCGAATTTTGGGAAGCGCGCGAAACGGGGCGGACCGCGGTACTCGGATGGGATAAGGCGCGGACGCCTCGATTTCCGTGCTGCCTTTTTCGCCACGTATCGTGCATGCGCGACTGTTTCGGGATGTGACAGGACCGCTCGGGCCTACTCGCCAGCCACTCGGAAGTGTCCTTATATAAAGCGCCGGGCGAGGGTTTTTTCAACAGTGCCTTCCCATTCTTCTCTCCGCCCTCATTGCCTCCGCCTGCTGCACCTGCTCTCGCCTCTGCTTATCCACTCCTTGCGCGCTTCGCCAGTGACAATGGTGAAGGAGAAGACGGCGGCCTTGGAGCGCGCGAAGAAGGTGACGGCAGCGGGGAAAGTGAAGGGGAGAGCGTCCAGTCGGGGCGGATCTTCGTCAAGATCCCGCCTGCCAAAGGGTTGGGTCCAAGGGGATTGGATCCGCTCGACCATCATCGAGACGGATCTCAATGACCTGGCCAACGAGGGTCTGATCCCCCATGGGTCAGCAAGGCTTCCGGGGTCCGAGTGTCAACCGCAGCCACAGGAGGGTAAGTGCGTCCTCCTAGCCACTCATATCGATCGTGGATTCTCTCTGCCGCCGAGTGTTTTCTTCCGAGGGTTCTTGAACTTCTTTGGGGCGCAACTCCACCATTTCACTCCCAATTCTATCACCCATCTCGCTCCTTTCATTTCCATGTGCGAGAACTTCCTGGGTTGTCGACCTCATTGGGGTCTCTTTAAGCACATATTCATCTGTCGCTCACAGATGGTGAAAAAAGCGAGTCCGGGTGACGAGAGGACTAAGGTTATCCAGATGTGCTGGGGTCTTGGGATTCAGATGAGGAATAAGAGTACTTTCCCGGCCATGACCCTTCCTGAGTCGGTCAGAGGGTGGCAGTCGACTTGGTTTTACTGCCAAGACGAGCCGACGCCGGTGCAGTCGACTGGTCTCCCTCCGTTCTCCATGGACCGAGTGGACAAACCCTCTTCTTTGAAAGTGCTTCCTGAGGAGAAAGCTCAGGTAAAAATGCTGATGGAGCGCGTAGTCCAACTCGTTAGGGACGGAGTGACGGGTATGGATCTTCTGGAGGTCTTCCTTAGGCGGCGCATCCAACCACTTCAGTACCGAGGCCATCCGATGTGGCTGTATTGTGGTACCGAAGACACCACTCGGGTCCATCCAGAAGCGGTCGACAACGCCACACTGGAGAGGTGGGTGGCCGCAATCACGGGGAATAAGGACAACCCTCGAGGGGCTAGGAGGATCCCCACCACTCGACTGTACCTACACACCGGACACGGTATGGCCACTTATTTCCAATTGCAATCTTGCTTTATTCATTCTGCTTCGCTGCGAATTGGTCGAGTGATCTTTGTTTTGCTTTGTTGCCTGACAGGACACCACGGAGTTATACTCGATGCCCAATGGAGCGCAAACACTAACTGAGGAGGAGGAAGGAAGTGGGGGCAAAAGCCTGGAGAAGTGGGATTCGGATGCTGACGACAATGATGAGGGTGATGACTCTGGTGAGGAGGAAGAAGAGGAGGAGGAGGAGGAAGTTGTACCTCCTCGCTCGGAAAGACGCTCGAAGCTTGTCCATGATCCCGCGGTCGAGCGCGATAAGGGGGTCACAACCGTCACGCAGTCGTCCAAGCGCCCTCGGACTACTTCTCCAGCGCAGACTGAGAAAGCTCCGAAGCAATCTCGGGTGGCGCCGTCGAAGTCGGCGAAGGTCTTGCCGAAGATGAAGATGGTGAACCCCACTATTTCAGGGTAATGGTGTAGCTTGAATTTGATTGCTCCTCATGAACTTATTCTTGGTCGACTCATGAGCTAATCGACTGTCTTCTGAAACTACAGTGTTGCTACTTCTGATACCTCGGCCAGAGCTGGAGATCAGGAGATGGAGGATGCTGTTACTTCGAAACCTGGTATGACTCTTGTAGTTCCGTCTTCAGTCGATTGGCTTCTTGTCTCTAATTTTGATTCTTTTTCTGCAGCTTCATCTAACATCGTTATCGATCTTCCCGACGACGACGACGAGGAACCACCAAGGCAGAGGAGGAGCAAGAAAGCGTCTGCTGGCAAGGCGACTCAGGACGTGCTAGCACCCGAGACATTGGTCGTGGAGGGAGACAATGTCACTCGGCCTACCGTAACCTTTGCGGTGCCGTTGACGAGTGCTCGTCCTTCATCGTCGAGTGTTGCTCAACCCTCGCTTTTCTCGACCTACCACGTTCCAGAAGACCAAGCTAGTGCTGCTAAAGAAGCAATACGCCAAGCAGGGGTCATGATGGAACAAGTGAAGGCAATACGAGAAGCCAGCCAGGCAGCCTATGACGCCAGTTCGGCTCTTCAGAGTAATTTCAGGTCAGTCGGTCACTGCCTGTTCTGTTAGGATATGATATCTGAAAACTCTTCTTTCTGAAATTCTTAGAGTTTGTCCTACGCCCAGTGGGTGTGTCGATTGAAATTCCGGATTAGTGGGGGCATGCTGAGTGCACCCACTGGGTGTAGTCCCCAAGGCTGTGGTCGACTGCTGGCAGTCGACCATAGGCTTTATGTCTTAAGTTTTTTCCTTACTCGACTAGGTTGAATAGATTCATAGACCGGTGGGGGCACGCTTAGTGCACCCACTGGGTGTAGTCCCCGAGACTGTGGTCGACTGTTGGCAGTCGACTATAGTCTAAAGAGCATCTCCCGTTTTTTTTGTTGGTCGACTGGGTGATTCTAACTGATGAAACTAGTGAGGGCACGCTGAGTGCACCCACTGGATGTAGTCCTCGAGACTGTGGTCGAATGTTTGTATTCGGCCATAGTCTTAGAAATGCTATGATTTTCCTTAGTCACTCGGAAGTGAATTGTCTTTGACGTCTGTCGATTGGTTCTTCGTAGAAATCCTACGACCTTGCGGCTCGTTACACTGAGATGGAGAACAAACATATCCAGCTCGAGCTTGATCTGAACTGACCCAGGAGAACCTAACGAAGGCGAAGGAGGAGGCTAAAGGTATGTTTGGTGAGGTCTCCGACGACTGCTTTTGCCTCTCGTTTGTTTCAGAGTCTGATCTCACTGTAATTTTGCAGACAAAGTGAGGGATGCCCTGAAGAAGAAAGACCTTGACTTGGCTGAGTTGCAGAAAGCGGCTTTAGAGAAGACCAAGCTCATAGATGAAAAGCTGGCTTCAGTTGCCAAGCTTGAAGAAGAAAACACCAATCTGAAGGCTACTCTTGATGCTGCCAACAAGGAGGTCAGTCGACTGAAAAGTGACAGGGTTGCCCTGAATGACAAGGCCAGCGAGTTGGAGGGAAAGAAGAACGATCTGGAGGCTTATCTGGGTGGACTCGCCAAGAAGCTATTCCTCATGCTTGAAGGTAATCCTTTGTAACAAACAGACGTTTCAATTGTGATCTCCGACTGTTGTCTTGAATCGGTGGTTGTGCTTGCAGAATTTTGCCAGAACTATGAAGAGGAGACTGGTCGATTGGAAGTAAACCTGGACCCCGTCAACTCTCCCGTGGGAGACGAAGTCGCCATGAATGTGCTCCAGCTTGAATCTCGTGTTGCTGTTGTCGTCGACTATCTCGCAAGGCTGAAGGTCGCAACTTCTCGCATCGATACAACACTCTGGCCAAGAGAAACGCTCCAGAATGACCTCGAGTCTCTGATGACTCGACTAAACGAGGTCCCAAGTCGAGTGCAGGAGTGGAAGAAGTCTTTGGCCAGGTGTGGTGCGGATGTTGCTCTGTCTCTAGTCCGCGTTCATTGCAAGGATGCGCGAGAGGACAACCTGGTGGCCCTTTGGGTGGCTAACACCAAGAAGCACGATTTCCGATCCTTCATGGAGACCTTCATCGCCGCCGCCACTCGAATTGCAGATGGAATCGACCTGGATGAGTTTTTTGTGCCTTCCATCCCTCCACAAGAGGGGTAAAAACTTCTGAGCTTGATACTTTAAATTTGCCTCGGTATGCCGAGTGAGTATTGTAACCGACAAACCTTAACAGGCTTAGCGCCTGAGAACTTTCGGTTCCGTTAGGTGTTATCCAAACTTGGATTCAACGTTGAATATGTTTACATTTGGTTTGAGATGTCTTTTTGCAGGTTAAAGCGAAGCGCTCATTGCAGTCGACTTGTTCCCCAATATACTTAGACGAGCACTCGGCTGCGGCTAAGCCTTCGAGTGAGAGGTTTGCTCTCCACTCGGTAGGATTTTCAAAAACTTAGGCGAGCACTGGGCTGCAGCTAAGCCCCCGAGTGTGAGGTCTGCTCTCCACTCTGTAGGATTTCCAAAAACTTAGGCGAGCACTGGGCTGCAGCTAAGCCCCCGAGTGGGAGGTCTGCTCTCCACTCGGTAGGATTTCAGATACTTGGGCGAGCACTGGAGCTGCAGCTAAGCCCCCGAGTGGGAGGTTTGCTCTCCACTCGGTAGGATTTCAGATACTTAGGCGAGCACTGGGGCTGCAGCTAAGCCCCCGAGTGGGAGGTCTTCTCTCCACTCGGTAGGATTTCAGATACTTAGGCGAGCACTGGGCTGCAACTAAGCCCCCGAGTGGGAGGTTTGCTTTCCACTCGGTAGGATTTTGTATTGGTGGTGTAACTCGGAAGGAGAGGATAGCAGTCGACCTGCACCTCATCCTCCTTGCAGAGCGCACGTTGTATTTGTGGCGTAGCTCGGAAGGAGAGGGTAGCAGTCGACCTGCACCTCGTCCTCCTTGCAGAGCGCACGTTGTATTTGTGGCGTAGCTCGGAAGGAGAGGGTAGCAGTCGACCTGCACCTCGTCCTCCTTGCAGAGCGCATGTTGTATTTGTATTTAGGCGAGCGCAATGCTGCAGCTAAGCCTCCGAGTGGAAGGCTGGCTTATTACTCGGTAGGATTTTGTTTAACTTAGGCGAGTACTTGGACTACAGCTAAGCCTCCGAGTGGAAGGCTGGCTTACCACTCGGTAGGATTTTGTTTAACTTAGGCGAGTACTTGGACTGCAGCTAAGCCTCCGAGTGGAAGGCTGGCTTACCACTCGGTAGGATTTTGTTTAACTTAGGCGAGTACTTGGACTGCAGCTAAGCCTCCGAGTGGAAGGCTGGCTTACCACTCGGTAGGATTTTGTTTAACTTAGGTGAGTACTTGGACTGCAGCTAAGCCTCCGAGTGGAAGGCTGGCTTACCACTCGGTAGGATTTTGTTTAACTTAGGCGAAACGGATTTCGCAGCTAAGCCTTCGTGTGGGAGACTGGCTCAGCACTCGGTTAGGATTTTTTTTTACAAGCTTAGCCTCCATGATCCTACCCTAGGTACATAACCTCATCAGTGGGGATGGAGGTGGAGGTCGGCGGGGAAAGCGCCGCCCCAAGGGGGATGGCAACAATCTGGTTGGGGTTGGGCCCGGTTGCCCGACACGCTTCGCGCCTGTTGACCGTATGAAGAAGGTCCATTTTTGGGCACATCTCCGGCTAATATTGCCAAAATTTCTACTACGTACATTGTCACACACAACATACATTGCATATAAGGTTTTTAACCCGGGGCTGCTACGCGTCGGCTTGCGGATCTTTTTAAAAGATCTGTTGCCTCGCGAGCCGTCGGATCCGATGCAGGTCTAGCAGGGTGAACTTCTTTTTTCTACTTTGCAACAAAGACTTTGTTGTAGAAACATTTGTAAGTTGTAACAAAGACTGTGTTGAAAAAAAAATGTGCAACAGAGATTGTGTTGCATACTTTTTTTGCAACAGAGGCTGTGTTGGGTTTTTTTGCAACAAAAGTATTGTTGCGGATTTATTTTTTCAAACCGAGGTTCTCATGCGATTTTTTTTGTAACAGCGGTCTTGTAGCACATTTATTTTTTGCAACAACAGTGATGTTCCAGAAGTGGACGGTGCCCTGCATCGTCGCTGTCGAGTGGAGGTCGTCTTCATCACCCGGTAGCAGCAAGAGCGGGCACCATCGACCAAGAAGAGGGAGGAGGAGAGAGGGTGGGCGGTCGTGGAGGAGGCCGATGACCGCGACAGCGGAGTGCATGCTCGCCGGCGTCAATTGCGGCACATCGGGGCTGCTCGCGGCTGGATGAAGGAGAGAATGGGGGTGAGAGAGGGTTGATGGTGGTGGAGGCGGCCGGCGACCGTAATGGCAGAGCGCGTGCTTGCCGGCGTCAATGGTGCCGCAGCGGGGGTGCTCGGCGGCGGCGCGGCTGCCAGCACTTGGTCTGGATGAAGGTGAGAAGAGGGAGGAGGAGAGAGGGTGGATGGTGGTGGAGGCGGCCGACAAACGTGATGGCGGAGCGCATGCTCGTTGGCTTCAGTGGTGGCACAACGGGGGTGCTTGGCGGTGGCACGACGGGGTGCTCATCGGTGTCAATGGTGGTGCATCGGGGATGTTTTGGAGGAGCACGGGTGGTGGCTGCATTTGAGGGGATCCAGATTCAGATCCCGCAACACGCCAATTGTTGCGGTGAGAGAAATCGCAACAATCACTCAGTTGCAAAAACTAGTCTACGTAATACCCATCTCATTAAATTAAAATTTGATCCAACGGCTACGGAGATGGCGGATGCACGCGTCTTGTTCCGTCGGGTGATCCCAATCATTTCCGTTTAAACCCAGACCCCTCGAAACTGGCAATGCCTCTGGAAACTAAGGAAAACACTATCCTCCAGTCGGCGGATACACGTGAAGCGTCTGCACCGCCTGCGTAGCCGTTGGATCAATCTTGACCGAGCGCTCACGCTGGCTATAAGTACTATGCAGCCATTTTTTTTGCAACAACTATATTGTTTCAGAAGGTTTCTCCAACAGAGATCTTGTTTCAGAAATTAAAAAAAAAAGTTTCGGTAGTGATTTTTTCAGCAACAGGGTCTAGTTTTAGAAAGCTTTTGCAATAGATGTCTTGTTTAAGAAAAAAAATGGTTCGTGAGCGAAGATTTTTTTCTTCTGCAACAGGGGTCTTGCTTTAGAAACATAGCCCCAGTTGTAATAACCGTTGGAGGAGCGCACGATGTTAGAGCGTATGAGGCCAAGCATTGCAACAAGACGCATGTTTCAGAAAGATAGTTTCAGTTGCAGAAATCGTCA
The DNA here is from genome assembly GCF_002162155.2 of Triticum dicoccoides. Classification (NCBI taxonomy): domain Eukaryota; kingdom Viridiplantae; phylum Streptophyta; class Magnoliopsida; order Poales; family Poaceae; genus Triticum; species Triticum dicoccoides. Next base: position 50,330,403 of record NC_041391.1, read on the forward strand.
AAGGAGTACCCGACGTGGGAGCTCGTCGCCGTCATGCTGGAGTAGAGGCCGCGCCTATTCTTCAAGCAGGGCCCCTTGTTGAGCTCGATTTGCGTCTGATCCAAGCATCTGGCACGTGATATGGTGCGCCATGTTGTTGCAGAGAGTTCAATTTAGCTCCTCCATGCCGGCGGCGGTCTGATCTTGGGAGCGGGTTGGCGGCGGCGCCGAGCTGGGCATAGCTCCGTCGGGGCCAGGGGCAAGTTTGTTGCCTTGTTTCTGTAACAACGCGCATGTTGCAGGAATAATAAGGAAGGCATGCGGGACGCGCACACTAGATCAGACAGCTAATAGCTTAGGGATCCAATGGCTGTCCAGACGGCGGATAATTTCAATACATCTGCCGGCGGACGCGTAGCAGCACCCGAAAACTATATGGAAACTATTGCATATAGACTCCTGCTGATTGCCAGATGCCAAACTGGCAATGCCTCTGAAGACGATCTACTAGTTCGTTTTTTTTTCCGAGAAGAGACGATCTACTAGTTCTTTTTCTCCCCGCGAAGAGACGATCTACTAGTTCTGGTGAAAAGGACTCCAATAAAACCAACTATTCATATGATGATAACGGTGACCAGATGAACTTCAAATAAATAATAACAACAGTGTTCTTTGTTTCCAAATTGCTCATCAGCTGTCGCATCAGCGTGATCACTTGGAACTACATAAACAAAAGCTGATCAAAATGTATGGGAAAGCAAAGGAGGATGGGCCGGCGTGCCAACGTGGCTGTAGAAGAATACGTATTTTATTTGCACGCTTCCATGCATAAGTCCATACATTAATTGTACCAATATACTCCCTCCGTCCGGAAATACTTGTCATCAAAATGAATGAAAATGGATGTATCTAGAACTAAAATTCATCTAGATACATCCATTTCAATGACAATTATTGGGGGCGGCACCTTATCATGTGTGGTCTCATTCCGCACATACCAAGCTCTTCACATGGTCATAAGGACAACCATATGCGCTGTTTCTGACAGCGGCTCAAGGAGGGAGAGTAGCCACTCCGGACCTATTGCATATAGTATGCACCTCCGGGATTGGCCAATCCAAAGCCATCGCATGCCATAGTTCGCAAGCCAATGGGCACCTGCAGAACGCATGGAACCCGTCCTCACGTTCCATACCACATAGGGGGCATATGTCAGTAATCTCGAGATGGCGAGAAAATTTGTTGGCCCAAGTAGCAAGCGAGTTGGACACAACTCTCCAAGCAAACACGCGTACCTGAGGGGGAGCAGGGCACCCCCAATGTGATCTTCCAGATGGCGCAATGACTATCCGGTGCCCTGCCCATGGCTGTCGCCGATGGACGTTCGCACTCGTCCATGGCAAGGCGGTAGGCGGAGCAAACGGTAAAGATACCATTCTTCTTCGGGCTCCAGGCAATCATGTCGTCGGTGATGCGGGTCGACGTGTGGATGTTGGTGATGGTATGCACGTCCTCCAGTAGGAAGTGGCGTTGTAGGAGGTCCAGCCGCCAAGCGCCAGATGAATCCAGGAGTTCTGCCACTCGTCACAGCCTGCATGTTCCTTGCTGCGTGATCGGGCGCCCAGTCCGCTGCGTGGGCAGCCAACGGTCCCGCCAGATCCTGATGCTTTGTTCGTCACCCACGCGCCATACTAGGCCCTTTTTCAAGATCTCGAGCCCATGCTGGATGACCTGCCAAGCGGGGGATGCATTCCCGGGGAAGACCGTGTCCTCAAGACGCCCCTCCGGGTAGTATTTGGCTTTCAGCACCTGCGCACATAGACTGTTAGGATTGATTAAGAGCCTCCAAGCCTGTCTGGCAAGGAGGGCTTGGTTAAAGAGACGGAAGTCTCTCCATTGTTGAATCTTTGGCCACGCAGTCCAGTGAGTTTTCCGTTTGCCGTTTGCAGAGCCCCACCAAAAATTACGGACCATCCTATTTAGATCATCGCAGACTGACATTGGTAGCTTGAAAACACCCATGATATATGTAGGAATCTCCTATGCAACTGCTTTAATCATGGTTTCTTTGCCGGCAAGGGAGAGTGTGTCACCCCAAGCAATAATCCTTTTCAGAAGGCGAGACTGCAAATTCTGAAATTTACCTTTGTTCGTACGACCATATGGGGTAGGGAGGCCTAGATATTTCTCCTCAAACGTGTCGAAGTCCACATGCAAAACAGACCGGATCCTCTCCTGTTTGGTGGCGGGGCATGAATTACCCAACAAGAGGCTGCACTTGGCCGGGTTTATGTACTGCCCTGTAGCACGCTCATATGAGTGTAGTGTTGGGGAACGTAGCAGAAATTCAAAATTTTCCTACGTGTCACCAAGATCTATCTATGAAGAGACTAGCAACGAGGGAAGGAGAGTGCATCTACATACCCTTGTAGATCGCTAAGCGAAAGCGTTCAAGTGAACGGGGTTGATGGAGTCGTACTCGTCGTGATTCAGATCACCGATGATCCTAGTGCCGAACGGACGGCACCTCCGCGTTCAACACACGTACAGCTCGACGATGTCTCCCACGCCTTGATCCAGCAAGGAGAGGGGGAGAGGTTGAGGAAGACTCCATCCAGCAGCAGCACAACGGCGTGGTGGTGATGGAGGAGCGTGGCAATCCTGCAGGGCTTCGCCAAGCACCTACGGGAGAAGAGGAGGTGTCACGGGAGGGAGGGAGGCGCCAAGGGCTCAGGTATGGATGCCCTCCCTCCCCTCCACTATATATAGGGGCAGGGGAGAGGGGGGAGGCGCAGCCTTGCCCCTTCCTCCAAGGAAGGGGTGCGGCTAAGAGGGGGGGAGGAGTCCATCCTCCCCAAGGCACCTCGGAGGTGCCTTCCCCCTTTAGGACTCTCCCCTTTTTCCTATATCTTGGCGCATGGGCCTCTAGGGGCTGGTGCCCTTGGCACATGTAGGCCAAGGCGCACCCCCTACAGCCCATGTGGCCCCCCGGGGCAGGTGGCCCCACCCGGTGGGCCCCCGGGACCCTTCCGGTGGTCCCGGTACAATACCGATGACCCCGAAACTTGTCCCGATGGCCGAAACAGGACTTCCTATATATAAATCTTTACCTCCGGACCATTCCGGAACTCCTCGTGACGTCCGGGATCTCATCCGGGACTCCGAACAACATTCGGTAACCACATACAAACTTCCTTTATAACCCTAGCGTCATCGAACCTTAAGTGTGTAGACCCTACGGGTTCGGGAGACATGTAGTCATGACCGAGATGTTCTCCGGTCAATAACCAACAGCGGGATCTGGATACCCATGTTGGCTCCCACATGTTCCACGATGTTCTCATCGGATGAACCACGATGTCAAGGACTCAATCAATCCCGTATACAATTCCCTTTGTCTAGCGGTATGGTACTTGCCCGAGATTCGATCGTCGGTATACCGATACCTTGTTCAATCTCGTTACCGGCAAGTCTCTTTACTCATTCCGTAACACATCATCCCGTGATCAACCCCTTGGTCACATTGTGCACATTATGATGATGTCCTACCGAGTGGGCCCAGAGATACCTCTCCGTTTACACGGAGTGACAAAATCCCAATCTCGATTCGTGCCAACCCAACAGACACTTTCAGAGATACCCGTAGTGTACCTTTATAGCCACCCAGTTACGTTGTGACGTTTGGCACACCCAAAGCACTCCTACGGTATCCGGGAGTTGCACAATCTCATGGTCTAAGGAAATGATACTTGACATTAGAAAAGCTTTAGCATACGAACTATATGATCTTGTGCTAGGCTTAGGATTGGGTCTTGTCCATCACATCATTCTCCTAATGATGTGATCCCGTTATCAACGACATCCAATGTCCATGGTCAGGAAACCGTAACCATCTATTGATTAACGAGCTAGTCAACTAGAGGCTTACTAGGGACATGGTGTTGTCTATGTATCCACACATGTATCTGAGTTTCCTATCAATACAATTCTAGCATGGATAATAAACGATTATCATGAACAAGGAAATATAATAATAATCAATTTATTATTGCCTCTAGGGCATATTTCCAACAGTCTCCCACTTGCACTAGAGTCAATAATCTAGTTCACATCACCATGTGATTAACACTGACAGGTCACATCACCATGTGACCAACATCCAAAGAGTCTTGGGTTTGATCATGTTGCTTGCGAGAGAGGTTATAGTCAACGGGTCTGAACCTTTCAGATCCGTGTGTGCTTTACAAATCTCTATGTCATCTCCTAGATGCAGCTACCACGTTCTATTTGGAGCTATTCCAAATAACTGTTCTACTTGGAGCTATTCTAAATTGTTGCTCCATTATACGTATCCGGTATCTCTACTCAGAGCTATCCGGATAGGTGTTAAGCTTGCATCGACGTAACCCTTTACGACAAACTCTTTTACCACCTCCATAATTGAGAAAATTCCTTAGTCCACTAGTTACTAAGGATAACTTTGACCGCTGTCCTGCGATCCATTCTTGGATCACTCTTGTACCCCTTGACTGACTCATGGTAAAGCACACTTCAGGTGCGGTACACAGCGTAGCATACTGTAGAGCCTATGTCTTAATCATAGGGGACGACCTTCGTTCCTTTCTCTCTATTCTGCCATGGTCGAGCTTTAAGTCTTAACTTCATACCTTACAACTCAGGCAAGAACTCCTTCTTTGACTGATCCATCTTGAACACCTTCAAGATCACGTCAAGGCATGTGCTCATTTGAAAGTACCATTAAGCGTTTTGATCTATCCTTATAGATCTTGATGCTCAATGTTCAAGTAGCTTAATCCAGGTTTTCCATTGAAAACACTTTCCAAATAACCCTATATGCTTTCCAGAAATTCTACGTCATTTCTGATCATTAATATGTCAACAACATATACTCATCAGAAATTCTATAGTGATCCCACTCACTTCTTTGGAAATACAAGTTTCTCATAAACTTTGTATACACCCAAAATCTTTGATCATCATCAAAGCATACATTCCAACTCCGAGATGCTCACTCCAGTCCTCAGAAGGATTGCTGGAGCTTTGCATACTTATTAGCATATTTCAGGATAGACAAAACCTTCCGGTTGTATCACATACAACCTTTCCTCAAGAATCGTCGAGGAAACAATGTTTTGACATCCTATCTGCAAGATTTCATAAATAATGCAGTAATTGCTAATATAATTCCAACAGACTCTTAGCATTGCTACGAGTGAGAAAGTCTCATCGCACTCAACTCCTTGAACTTGTCGGGAAACTTCTTAACGACAGGTCGAGCTTTCTTCAATGGTGACACTTACCATCATTGTCTGTCTTCCTTTCAAAATCCATATGTACCTAACAGCCTTACGACCATCAAGTAGTTCTTCCAAAGTCTACACTTTGTTTTCATACATGGATCCTCTCTCGGGTTTTATGGCCTTGAGCCATTTATCGGAATCCGGGCCCACCATCGCTTCTCCATAGCTCGTAGGTTCATTGTTGTCTGGCAACATGACTTCCAAGACAGGATTACGTACCACTCTGAAGTAGTACGCATCCTTGTCATCCCACGAGGTTTGGTAGTGACTCGATCCGAAGTTTCATGATCACTATCATAAGCTTCCACTTCAGTTGGTGTACGTGCCACAGGAACAACTTCCTGTGCCCTGCTACACACTTGTTGAAGTGACGGTTCAATAACCTCATCAAGTCTCCACCATCCTCCCACTCAACTTTTCGAGAGAAATCTTTCCTCGAAAAAGGACCCGATTCAAGAAACAATCCCTATTGCTTTCGGATCTGAATTAGGAGGTATACCCAACTGTTTTTGGGTGTCCTATGAAGATGCATTTTATCTGCTTTGGGTTCGAGCTTATCAACCTAAAACCTTTTCACATAAGCGTCGCAGCCCCAAACTTTCAAGAAACGGCAACTTAGGTTTCTCCAAACCATAGTTCATATGGTGTCGTCTCATCGGAATTACGTGGTGCCCTATTTAAAGTGAATGTGGTTGTCTTTAATGCCTAACCCATAAACTATCGTGGCAGTTCGATAAGAGACATCATGGTATGCATCATATCCAATAGGGTGCAGTTATGATGTTCGGACACACCATCACACTATGGTGTTCCAGGCGGTATTAATTGCGAAACAATTTCCACAATGTCTTAATTGTGTGCCAAAACTCGTAACTCAGATATTCATCTCCATGATCATATCATAGACATTTTATCCTCTTGTCACAATGATCTTCTACTTCACTCTGAAATTACTTGAACCATTCAATAATTCAGACTTGTGTTTCATCAAGTAAATATTCTCAACATCTACTCGAATCATCTGTGAAGTAAGAACATATCGATATTCACTGCATGCCTCAGCACTCATTGGACTGCACACATCAAAATGTGTTGCTTCCAACAAGTTGCTATCTTGTTCCATTTTACTGAAACCGAGGCTTTTCAGTCATCTTGCCTATGTGGTATGATTTGCATATCTCAAGTGATCCAAAATCAAGTGAGTCCAAACGATCCATCTGCATGGAGTTTCTTCATGCGTATACACCAATAGACATGGTTCGCATGTCTCAAACTTTTCAAAAACGAGTGAGTCCAAAGATCCATCAACATGGAGCTTCTTCATGCGTTTTATACCATTATGACTTATATGGCAGTGCCACCAGTAAGTGGTACTATCATTACTATCTTTTGGCATGAAAATGTGTATCACTACGATCGAGATTCAATCAACCATTCAGGTTTAATGCTAATCTTGATGGTAGAGGGAGCGTGCGATGTTTGATTACATCAAACTTGGAAACACTTCCAACATATATCGTCAGCTCACTTTTAGCTAGTCTCCGTTTATTCCGTAGCTTTTATTTCGAGTTACTAACACTTAGCAACCGAACCGGTATCTAATACCCTGGTGCTACTAGGAGTACTAGTAAAGTACACATTAACATAATGTATATCCAATATACTTCTATCGACCTTGCCAGCCTTCTTATCTACCAAGTATCTAGGGTAATTCTGCTCTAGTGGTTGTTCCCCTTATTACAGAAGCACTTAGTCTCGGGTTTGGGTTTTACCTTGGGTTTCTTCACTAGAGCAGCAGCTGATTTGCCGTTTCATGAAGTATCCCTTCTTGCCCTTGCCCTTCTTGAAACTAGTGGTTTCACCAACCATCAACAATTGATGCTCCTTCTTGATTTCTACTTTCACGGTGTCAAACATCGCGAATACCTCAAGGATCATCATATCTATCCCTGATATGTTATAGTTCATCATGAAGCTCTAACAGCTTGGTGGCAATGACTTTGGAGAACCATCACTGTCTTATCTGGAAGATCAACTCCCACTCGATTCAAATGATTGTTGTACTCAGACAATCTGAGCACAAGCTCAACAATTGGGATTTTCTCCTTAGTTTGCAGGTTAAGAAAGTCATCGGAGGTCTTATACCTCTTGACATGGGCACGAGCCTGAAATCCCAATTTCAGCCCTCAAAACATCTCATATGTTTCGCGATGTTTCAAAAACGTCTTTTGGTGCCTCAACTCTAAACCGTTTAACTGAACTATCACGTAGTTATCAAAACGTGTATGTCAGATGTTCGCAACAACCACAGACAACGTTCGAGGTTCAGCACACTGAGCGGTGCATTAAGGACATAAGCCTTCTATGAAGCAATGAGGACAATCCTCAGTTTACGGACCTAGTCCGCATAATTGCTACTATCAACTTTCAACTAATTTTTTTCTCTAGGAACATATCTAAACAGTAGAACTATAGCGTGAGCTACGACATAATTTGCAAAAACCTTTTGACTATGTTCAGGATAATTAAGTTCATCTTATGAACTCCCACTCAGATAGACATCCCTCTAGTCATCTAAGTGATTACATGATCCGAGTCAAACTAGGCCTTGTCCGATCATCACGTGAGACGGACTAGTCATCATCGGTGAACATCTTCATGTTGATCGTATCTTCTATACGACTCATGTTCGACCTTTCGGTCTCCGTGTTCCGAGGCCATGTCTGTACATGCTAGGCTCGTCAAGTTAACCCTAAGTGCTTCGCGTGTGTAAATCTGTCTTACACCCGTTGTATGTGAACGTTAGAATCTAACACCCGATCATCACGTGGTGCTTCGAAACACGAACTGTCGCAACGGTGCACAGTTAGGGGAGAACACTTCTTGAAATTGTTGTAAGGGATCATCTTATTTACTACCGTCGTTCTAAGCAAATAAGATGTATAAACATGATAAACATCACATGCAATCAAATAGTGACATGATATGGCCATCATCACTTTGCTCCTTTTGATCTCCATCTTCGGGGCTCCATGATCATCATCGTCACCGGCATGACACCATGATCTCCATCATCATGATCTCCATCATCGTGTCTTCATGAAGTTGCCTCGCCAACTATTACTTCTACTACTATGGCTAACGGTTAGCAATAAAGTAAAGTAATTACATGACGTTTAAGTTGACACACAGGTCACAAATAAATAAAGACAACTCCTATGGCTCCTGCCGGTTGTCATACTCATCGACATGCAAGTCGTGATTCCTATTACAAGAACATGATCAATCTCATACATCACATATCATTCATCACATTCTTCTTGGCCATATCACATCACATAGCATACCCTGCAAAAACAAGTTAGACGTCCTCTAATTGTTGTTTGCATGTTTTACGTGGCTGCTATGGGTTTCTAGCAAGAACGTTTCTTACCTACGCATGAACCACAACGTGATATGCCAATTGCTATTTACCCTTCATAAGGACCCTTTTCATCGAATCCGATCCGACTAAAGTGGGAGAGACAGACACCCGCCAGCCACCTTATGCAACTAGTGCATGTTTGTCGGTGGAACCGGTCTCACGTAAGCGTACGTGTAAGGTTGGTCCGGGCCGCTTCATCCCACGATGCCGCCGAATCAAGATAAGACTAGTAACGGCAAGCATATTGAACAATATCGACGCCCACAACTACTTTGTGTTCTACTCGTGCAAAGAATCTACGCAATAGACCTAGCTCATGATGCCACTGTTGGGGAACGTAGCAGAAATTCAAAATTTTCCTACGTGTCACCAAGATCTATCTATGGAGAGACTAGCAACGAGGAAAGGAGAGTGCATCTACATACCCTTGTAGATCGCTAAGCGGAAGCGTTCAAGTGAACGGGGTTGATGGAGTCGTACTCGTCGTGATTCAGATCACCGATGATCCTAGTGCCGAACGGACGGCACCTCCGCGTTCAACACACGTACAGCTCGACGATGTCTCCCACGCCTTGATCCAGCAAGGAGAGAGGGAGAGTTTGAGGAATACTCCATCCAGCAGCAGCACAACGGCGTGGTGGTGATGGAGGAGCGTGGCAATCCTGCAGGGCTTCGCCAAGCACCTACGGGAGAGGAGGAGGTGTCACGGGAGGGAGGGAGGCGCCAAGGGCTCAGGTATGGATGCTCTCCCTCCCCTCCACTATATATAGGGGCAGGGTAGAGGGGGGAGGCGCAGCCTTGCCCCTTCCTCCAAGGAAGGGGTGCGGCTAAGAGGGGGGGAGGAGTCCATCCTCCCCAAGGCACCTCGGAGGTGCCTTCCCCCTTTAGGACTCTCCCCTTTTTCCTATATCTTGGCGCATGGGCCTCTAGGGGCTGGTGCCCTTGGCCCATGTAGGCCAAGGCGCACCCCCTACAGCCCATGTGGCCCCCGGGGCAGGTGGCCCGACCCGGTGGGCCCCCGGGACCCTTCCGGTGGTCCCGGTACAATACCGATGACCCCGAAACTTGTCCCGATGGCCGAAACAGGACTTCCTACATATAAATCTTTACCTTCGGACCATTCCGGAACTCCTAGTGACGTCCGGGATCTCATCCGGGACTCCGAACAACATTCGGTAACCACATACAAACTTCCTTTATAACCCTAGCGTCATCGAACCTTAAGTGTGTAGACCCTACGGGTTCGGGAGACATGTAGTCATGACCGAGATGTTCTCCGGTCAATAACCAACAGCGGGATCTGGATACCCATGTTGGCTCCCACATGTTCCACGATGATCTCATCGGATGAACCACGATGTCAAGGACTCAATCAATCCCGTATACAATTCCCTTTGCCTAGCGGTATGGTACTTGCCCGAGATTCGATCGTCGGTATACCAATACCTTGTTCAATCTCGTTACCGGCAAGTCTCTTTACTTGTTCCGTAACACATCATCCCGTGATCAACCCCTTGGTCACATTGTGCACATTAGGATGATGTCCTACCGAGTGGGCCCAGAGATACCTCTCCGTTTACACGGAGTGACAAATCCCAGTCTCGATTCGTGCCAACCCAACAGACACTTTCAGAGATACCCGTAGTGTACCTTTATAGCCACCCAGTTACGTTGTGACGTTTGGCACACCCAAAGCACTCCTACGGTATCCGGGAGTTGCACAATCTCATGGTCTAAGGAAATGATACTTGACATTAGAAAAGCTTTAGCATACGAACTACATGATCTTGTGCTAGGCTTAGGATTGGGTCTTGTCCATCACATCATTCTCCTAATGATGTGATCCCGTTATCAACGACATCCAATGTCCATGGTCAGGAAACCGTAACCATCTATTGATTAACGAGCTAGTCAACTAGAGGCTTACTAGGGACATGGTGTTGTCTATGTATCCACACATGTATCTGAGTTTCCTATCAATACAATTCTAGCATGGATAATAAACGATTATCATGAACAAGGAAATATAATAATAATCAATTTATTATTGCCTCTAGGGCATATTTCCAACATGTAGCACTTCGCACACTTTAGTTGCTTGTTCTTCGACTGCTTTAAAAAACAACAGTTTATCATCTGCAACTAATAAATGAGAGATGTCCGGCGCTCTACGACAAATTCCCAATGGAGTTAAGTATCCTTTCATCTCGCCCTCCTTTAATAATGCAGAGAGACCGTCAGCCACAAAGAGGAACAAAAACGGGGAGAGAGGATCACCTTGCCGAAGTCCACACGATGGTGCGAACACTAGTAGAAAAAGGGTCAAATATGAGAAACATTAGTACCAGTTTGCATATGAGCCGACACTAATGCGTCCATTAGTGCCGGTTCAAATGACTAGGCGGGAGGAGACCTTTAATACCGGTTCATTGCGAATCTTTAGTACCGGTTCGTGCCATGAACCGGTAATACAGATGTTGGCCGGGCACCAGCATCTTTAGTACCGGTTCGTGGCACGAACCGGTACTAAAGAGGTTGTGGCAGGGGCTATTTTTAGTCCCACCTCGCTCCCCTAGCAAGAATTTGACCACCTTAAATATGTTACTTCTCAAACTATCACAAGCATTTGGTCTTCATTGAACTCTATGTGTAGGATCTGTGGCTGCAATAGGAGTCTTCACCGGTTCTTAAATCGGTGGTAGATTCCTATTGACAATTTGGATTCTATACAAAAAGATCATTGACGATCAATGTATTTTTTATATGTACTTCTCTGTAGCAATAGCGCGTTTTGGCTGAAAGGCGGTACTGATCAATGTATTTTTTTGTGTTCAAATGCACAATTTAAATATGTTATTTTTCAAACTATCACAAGCATTTGGTCTTCATTGAACTCTATGTGTATAATTTGTGAACTAAATATGAGTCTTCACCGGTTTCGGACAAGAACACATCAGTTACACGGGCACTTCATTTTTTTAACTTATTTGAACTCCAGACTTTTTTTGAGCCGGCATTATGCAGCATTCGAAGCAACGTCATCAATTTCAAACACGGTCTGACATCATTTGCTCTTATTCAGTCACCAGTTTGTTTAGATCAGAGTTAAATGACCGTGAAAATGAAAATCACAGCAATTTGTTCAGAGAGCTAAATGACCGTGAAACAGTAAATCACAGCAAAACGAACTCTGAAAAGAAACTATATAAAGCAATAAATAGCAGAAAATAAATAATGCAGAAAAGAAAAAACTATATAAAGCAAAAATATTCACAAAGAAACTAAATACAGCAAAAAAACTACTCAGAAATAAATATAAGAAAAAAATAAAGCAGAAAAGAAAAAACTATATAAAAAATTACTCAAAAATAAATAGAAGAAAATAAATAATGCAGAAAACAAAAAAATTATATAAAGCAAAAATATTCACAAAGAAACTAAATACAGCAAAAAAAACTACTCAGAAATAAATAGAAGAAAAAAAATAAAGCAGAAAAGAAAAAACTACATAAAAAATTTATTCAAAAATAAATAGAAGAAAATAAATAATGCAGAAAAGAAAAAATTGTTGGGACGCTGCCCGGTGGGCCTGCCAGACCTAGGGTGTGCAAATTCAGGCACAGAAGGGCCAGCAGGCTCACAGGCAGCGCGCCCTAGTTAGGCCCAGAAGCCTGCACTAGTAGAAAAAGGACCTAATATGAGACACATTAGTGCCGGTTTGATTTTGAGCCGGCACTAATGTGTCCATTATTGCCGGTTCCAAAGGCTAGCCGGCCGTTCTCATTAGTACCGGTTCGTGGAGAACCTTTAGCACCAGTTCGTGCCACGAACCGGTACTAAAGAGAGAGGTGGCAGGATGTTGTCATTCTGGGGCCCCTCCAGCACCTTTAGTACCGGTTCGTGACACGAACCGGTACTAAAGGTCAACGTACATAAACCCTTCATCCACCCGAGCCACTCTGTTCTTCCCCTTTCCACTCACTTCCTCTGTTCTTCCCCTCTCTTCCTTGAGCTCCTCACAAATTTTACCCAAAATTTGTCAAGATTTGAAGGCCCCCATCCATTCAAATGATCATGAAGGTTAGCAACTTTGTCCTTTCAACTCTCATTGCTAGATTAGCTCTTGCAATTCTTTGTATAGTGATTAATTTGGGAGGAATTATATTTGCTAGTATTTGATCTATATGCAATTTGAGGTCAAAAATAACACTTAGTTTGCATATGTAGGTGTGGTTTACTTAGTGCCTTCTAAATCTCTGTCGTAACCACCATCGATCGCCCGCACCGTCCCGTCGTCGGCACCACATTGTGGTGAGGCTCTTGTTCATGAATGTTTTACATTACCAAATTGATGTTTGTGTGATTTGGATCTATAGTTACTCGTATAATTATCTTACTCGTACGTTGTTAGTTATACATAGTGCAATGGTTTTGATATCCGTCCCCATCGGCCCTCGTCCTTGTTATGATTCGGATGTGGTATATTCTCTTTTAAAACTAGTTGTTGCATTTCGTGTTTATGAAAAATTATGCCCATCAAGTTGACATAGATATTTTTATCTAGGAGGTATGTGAACCGGAAATTCCAACCGACCCTATTGTCGAGAGGTTAAATTTAGTTGAAAGAGAAAACGAGTATTTGAAAGAAAAATTGAACAGAATTGAGGGGGAGAAGATGGAATTGGAGTTGCATGTTGCCGATGTCATCGATGATCACAAGATCAAGATGGAGAAAATGATGTTAAAGACTAGAAAGATTAGAAAATATGCCATTGATAGTGTGGGGTGGTATCATTATGCTGTTGGATCAATTGTTACCTTAGTTGCGGTCTTCATCGCATTTGTTGTTGCATTTAAATTCTTTAGCTAGAGAGTTATTTGTATATTGCACTTAATTAAGTGTTGTATATGAACTTTATGTATGAACTTGTATTAATTTGGTCTAATCGGTGTTGTGTAATGAAGATGAGTCGACAATAGATGTATGATGACCGATGCTCTCCCGAGTTCATTAATGGCGTGCATACTTTTCTGCGGGCCGCTGAGGCAAACAAGCGGGCGTATGGTTTTATGCCTTGTCCATGTGCTGGCTGTAAGAATGGTCACAGTTACTCTATGTCAAAAACCATTCACGTCCACCTATTTAAGTCCGGTTTCATGCCCCACTATAATGTTTGTACCAAGCACGGAGAAATAGGGGTTATGATGGAAGACAATGAAGAAGAAGAGGACGACGACGACTATCCTGGCCATGGGTTCCCTGAATACGATGATACAACAATGGGGGAACAAGCTGAGCCAGCAATGTGGGAATAAGTTGAAGAAGAGGCATCAGATGAGCCCACTGATGATCTAGGTCGGGCCATTGCCGATGCAAAGAGAAACTGCGCAAGTGATCTGGAGAGGACGAAGTTGCAGTGCATGTTAGAGGATCACAAGAAATTGTTGTACCCGAATTGCGAAGCTGACAAAAAAAAGTTGGGCACCACACTTGAATTGCTACAATGGAAGGCAGAGAATGGTGTATCTGACAAGGGATTTGGAAAGTTGCTGGTAATGATAAAGAATATGCTTCCAAAGGACAACGAATTGCTCGAGAGTACGTATGAAGCAAAGAAGGTTGTCTGCCCTCTAGGGTTAGAGGTGCAAAAGATACATGAATGCCCTAATGACTGCATCCTCTACCGCGGTGAGTACGAGGATTTAAATGCTTGCCCGGTATGCGGTGCATTGCGTTATAAGATCAGTCGCGACGACCCTGGTGATGTCGAGGGCGAGCGCCCCAGGAAGAAGATTCCTGCCAAGGTGATGTGGTATGCTCCTATAATACCATGGTTGAAACGTTTGTTCCAAAACAAAGAGCATGCGAAGGCGATGCGGTGGCACGCAGAAGACCGTAAGAAAGACGGAAAGTTGAGAGTACCTGCTGACGATTCGCAGTGGAGAAAAATCGAGAGAAAGTACTGGGAGGAGTTTGCAGGTGACCCAAGGAACGTATGGTTTGGTCTAAGCGTAGATGGCATTAATCCTTTTGGGGAGCAGAGCAGCAACCATAGCACGTGGCCTGTGACTCTATGTTTGTATAACCTTCCTCCTTGGTTGTGCATGAAGCAGAAGTTCAGTATGATGCCAGTGCTCATCCAAGGCCCTAAGCAACCCGGCAACGACATTGATGTGTACCTAAGGCCATTAGTTGAAGAACTATTACAGCTATGGAATGGAACAGGTGTACGTGCGTGGGATGAGCACGGACAGGAAGAATTTGACCTAAAGGCATTGCTGTTCGTGACCATCAATGATTGGCCTGCTCTCAGTAACCTTTCAGGATGGACAAACAAGGGATACCGCGGATGCATGCACTGTTTGGATGATATCGACAGTATATATTTGGATAGTTGTAGGAAGAATGTGTACCTGGGACATCGTCGATTTCTTCCGTGAAGGCATCCCATAAGAAAGAAAGGCAAACATTTCAAAGGTGAGGCAGATCATCGGACGAAGCCTCGCCACCATACTGGTGCTGATGTACATGATATGGTCAAGGATTTGAAGGTAATCTTTGGAAAGGGTCCTGGCGGACAACCTGTTCCGAAGGACGCTGACGGACGCGCACCCATGTGGAAGAAGAAATCTATATTTTGGGACCTGCCATATTGGAAAGACCTAGAGGTCCGCTTCGCAATCGACGTGATGCACGTGACGAAGAATCTTTGCTTGACCCTGCTTGGCTTTTTGGGCGTGTATGGGAGGACAAAAGATACACCAAAGGCACGGGAGGACCAGCAACGTATGCACGGAAAAGACGACATACATTAGGGTGAGGCCAGCTGCGCTCTTACCAAAGAAGAGAAGGAAATCTACTTCGAATGCCTGCTCAGCATGAAGGTACCGTCTGGCTTCTCGTCGAATATAAAGGGAATAATAAATATGACAGAGAAAAAGTTCCAGAACCTAAAGTCTCATGACTGTCACGTGATTATGATGCAACTCCTTCCGGTTGCATTGAGGGGGCTTCTATCGAAAAACGTTTGATTAGCCATTCTGAAGCTATGTGCATTCCTCAATGCAATCTCTCAGAAGGTAATCGATCCAGAAATCATACCAAGGTTACATAATGATTTGGTGCAATGTCTTATCAGTTTCGAGTTGGTGTTCCCACCATCCTTCTTCAACATCATGACGCACGTCTTAGTTCACCTTTGCAAAGAGATTAAAATTTTGGGTCCTGTATTTCTACACAATATGTTCCCCTTTGAAAGGTTCATGGGAGTCTTGAAGAAATATGTTCATAACCGTGCTAGGCCAGAAGGAAGCATCTCGAAGGGCCATGAAAATGAGGTCATTGAGTTTTTTATTGACTTTATTCCTGACCTTAAGCCGATTGGTGTTCCTGAATCGCGGCATAAGGGAAGACTGGAAGGAAAAGGCACACTAGGAGGGCATCAAATAATATATATGGACGGTCATTCTCTCACTAAAGCACACTACACAGTTCTACAGAATTCTGCCTTGGTGGCTCCGTATATGGAGGAACACAAGAATTTTCTACAGTCCAAACACCTGGAGAAGTCTGACGACTGGATTACACGCGAACAAACAAGGACTTTCACCGGTTGGTTGCAGAAACGTGCCCTGAATGATGGCGATATTCAAAATGACCTGTACTCGCTGTCCCAGTTACCATCTTCGAATATAATGACTTTGAAAGGGTACCAGATAAATGGGAATACATTTTACACGACCGTCAAAGATAAGAAGAGCACCAACCAAAACAGTGGTGTCCGCTTTGATGCAACAACCAACACGGGAAAGGAAACATATTATGGTTACATAGAGGACATATGGGAACTTAACTATGGATCAGGTGATTTGAAGGTCCCTTTGTTTCGGTGCAAATGGGTCAATATGACACGAGGCGGGGTAACGGAAGACCCGCAGTATGGAATGACAACAATGGATCTCAACAATCTTGCGTATGCAGACGAACCATTCGTCCTAGCCAATGATGTGGTGCAGGTTTTTTATGTGAAAGACATGTCTACCAGTCCGAGAAAAAGAAAAAGATAAGGAAGCGAATGGATCATACGACGAGCCAAAGCGCCACATAGTTCTTTCAGGAAAAAGAAACATCGTGGGAGTGGATGACAAGACAGACATGTCAGAAGATTATGAAAAGTTTGATGAAATTGCTCCATTCACAGTGAATATTGACCCGAGCATCCTGTTAAATGATGAAGATTTTCCATGGCTACGGCGCAAAGGGACACACGCGAAGAAAAAATTTCACACCCAAAGATCTGGGATGTGATCGGCTTCACTATCATCACTTTATTTTGTGTTTCACACCCAGGAGGGAATGTCTGTAATAGTTAGGGTAGTTAATTATGTGTTTTGGCATTTGAAACGCGAAGAAATTTTATGTGCAAACAAATTCTTTTCATGCATTTACTGATTTTTTCAGCTAAATGACCCTGAAATTGAAAAGCATTTCAAATGAACACAAAAAAGGTTGAAAGTTGGCATAGTATCGTAATTTCATACAAATAGCATGTTCAAAAAAGTAGAGAGGGTTACGGCAAAAACTGGATACACTTCGTGTACAAAATGGACAATCTCTTTCGAAGTATCAGGGTTTCCGATGAAAACTGAACTGTTAAAAAGGCATTTCATTTTTTAAATAACCTAAGCATTACCAAATTGAATATAATGATAAAAAACACTAATATTAAACATAAGAAAAAAGAATCACTGAAAAAACTTTTTTCAAAGTTAAGTTATTCACAAACTAGTGATTCACATAAATTTCAAATAATTCAAAATTTAAACTATTCAAATTTGAAAACTACCGGCACTAACAGAAAGTTTGTAATTTTTTGTACCTAAAGCAAAAATATTCACAAAGAAACTCTAAATACAGCAAAAAACAACTCAAAAATAAATAAAACAAAAATAAATAAAGCAAAAAAAATTAAGAAAATAAAAAAGCCCGCCTACTGGGCCAAAGCGGCCTGCATACGACTAGGAACACATCCTTTAGTTGGGCCAGGATGCAGGCCCGCAAAGGCCCAGTAGGCCCACAGGGCAGAAGAGGACAGGTAGGCCCAGTAGGCCTACTTAGGAGAGGAACTCGAGAGAGCTACCGCACTGGGGCTTATAAACCAGTGCGGTAGCCCCTCGGGTAGCGAGGTGGGACTAAACTTGCGCACCGCCTGGAGCCAGCGCACCCCCTTTAGTACCGCGCCGTGGCTCCAACCGGTACTAAAGACCCCCCCCCCCCCTTAGTACCGGTTGGAGCCACCACCCGATACTAAAGAGGGGGCGCTTCCCGCCGCTTGGCCTGGCCAAAACAGACCTTTAGTACCGGTTGGTGGCTCCAACAGGTATTAAAGGTCCATCATACATATACAACACTTGAAAAAAATTCAGTTTCCC
>NC_041391.1:50348962-50354182 GCF_002162155.2 Triticum dicoccoides
CTCGCTGTGAGCTCGCCCCGGCCGCCATGTCCACACACACACACACACACACACACACACACTACACAAACACACATTAGTTTGTTTGTTATATTTTTTTCTGTTTTTTAGTTATAGAAATGTTAGAAATTATTCTGTTTTTTAGTTATATAAATATTAGAAATGTTATAAATGTTTTCTGTTTTTTAATTATATAAATATTAGAATTGTTATAGAAATGTTAGTTATATAATTAGGAAATTTTAGAATTAGTTTTAGTTAGATGAATTAGATTAATGTCAAATTGTTAGAATTTGCATATATATAGAATTTTAGTTATCACAATCCAATCATTTAAAAAATGTTACTTTTGCGGGCATATAGTATTTGTTCTCGACGATATGCCTGGCCCGCAACCTCGCCGTCGACCGTTCGCGACGACGTCCTGCTTCAGTGGACCCATGTCCGAGACTGGGCTCCGCCGGGCTCGCACTGAGAGGTGCTACCTGGAGGGGCGCGGCACTTGGTGAGGAACCCGACCTCGGGTCCCGTCGTCGACCCTGATCTTCTTTGGTGGCATTCGCATGGGCCACATTCGGTGCAGAGGCAGCCGGCCCCGCCGGAGGTGGTGCGTCGCCATGTCAGGGAGGAAGATGAGCACGTCCATCGCTACATGGCTGCTATGGATGACGTCGGGTTCTCCACTACTTGGCGGGTTCTTTGGGCAGATGACCGGAGATATGATCCTGTGATGGTTCCTTCTCTTTGGGTGTGCACCGCCCGCGCCCCAGAAACCGCGAGTGGCGCCCTAGATTCTTCTGTAGTACTCGATCTTTATTAGGTACCTAGCCAGTGATGTATTCGATATATAATATTCAAGACGATGTATTCGAGATTATATATATTAAAACGATGATGTATTCGAGATGATGTATTCGAGATTCAGTTTTTCCTTATTGATTAATTCCATCCATGCATTGTAATTTCAATACTAAATTGTTTTATATTTCTTCTGTATTAATTAGTAAAGTAAAAGCTATGGCGGACAATATCGGCAGAGAGAGAGAAGAGGAATTGTTCGACATCATACACAGCCCTCACAGGCTAGATGATCTGAATGAAGATGACGGCTCCCAATATCTGAACAATACCGGAGAGGGTGATGAAAAGATATTCGATCTCGACGACCGAGCTGATGAAGTCATGAACTATGATTATGATGACATAGACAATGTTTGTGATGACACAGACAATGCTGATCTTCAAATAACAAAGACTACCGACGAGGTATATTTATATAAGCATGCATCCTGGTGATCATCACATGTTTTTTTATTGAAGATATATTAACGAATCGATCTTTCTTCCTTTAGCCCTCCGGATCGAGCAAATCTGCTTCTACAGACAGCAAGACAAAGCGAGACCCAGGCAGATTGTTGAAGGATGGTGTAAAGTACCACATCGAATCCACCAAACTTAGTGGCGAACCCCTCACGCCTAAGAACGTTGCAGACAAGTGGACTCGTCAGTGCATAGTTCTTGTGAAGGACAAACTCCCGATCTCCATTCAAGAATGGAAAGAGCCAAAGACTAAATGAGTAGGTGTTACTTGGGTCGACGACAGAGCCAAAAAAGACCTGGTGAAATCTCTGATGGAACATTTCACCCTACTAGATCATTTCACTAAAGCAGATGTGGAGAAAGTCAAGGCCGCTGCTCTTAAGAAGATGGCAATTGCATTCAACACCCACAAGAAAACTGTATGGGCCAACTACCTCGCTAATGAAAGGAAGACTCCAGATTTCAAGGGAACACTGGAGAAGCAAAGAGAACACTGGGACGATTTCGTGACCTTCAAGGATTCAGAATTATCTAAGGAACGGTCGATGAAAAACAAGGCAAATGCCGCAAGAAAGACGCAGTTCCATAGGCTGGGTCCAGGTGGCTACGCGGTGGGAATGCCTAAGTGGGATAAGTCTGAGCAAGAGATGGAGGGTGCAGGGGTCACTCCGATTACTAGAAGCTGGCCCCCCAGGTGCAGAACTTGGTTCTATGCGCATGGGGGGGGGCGTTGGACCCGAAGACAAGCCTGGTTTCGAAGAAGGCAAGTCTAAAACGAGCCGAACAAAAGATACTTGACGCAATAGAAGAAGCTCGAGCGGGGGTGTTCACGCCCAACAGAGAGAACAATGAGCTTACGCGCGCCCTGGGAAATCCTGAACACCCGAGAAGAACACGAGGCATGGGCGTTATTCCCTGGTATGAGGGCTTTTCGGATTGGAATGACGACTACAGGTCCCGTGCAAGAAAGAAGATGGAGGAGGAGAAGAAGAGGAAGCTGGAGGAGGAGCAGAGGAAGCAGGACGCAGAACGCCTTCAAGGCCTAGAAGCAAGGCATGCGGACCTAACACTCAAATTCCAGCAGCAGCAGCAGCAGATCGACTCACTTAGCCAGGAAAGGGGGTCTCAGCCATGGCAGCAGGAAGCGGATGATCGTCCAGCATTAGATAGCACCGTACCATCTATGCCGAGAAGCAGCATTGGTTCTGCCCCGGGCGACACACTACTGGATACATACCCTGTGGATGACATCATAGAGAACACTAACTGTGAGCTACACTCCAAAATGAAGAACATATCCATGAAGGTGGCGGCCGGCGTTGCTTTTCCAGTTACCCCCGAAAACCTACCATTGCATCCCGATTCCAGAGGGCTATGCTCGTGTCATAGTTGATGAAGTGGTGCACCCATATTCGGGGCTAACGCTTGACATTCCTGGAGGTGAAGACGAGTGCACACTAGGAGAGGCCATACATCATATCATCCTATGGCGAAAGGATTGCATCATCTTTCGAAGTCCACCGACACCGCGTCGTCTGCCGACTCCTCCTCGAAGTCCGCCACCGAGTAAGCAGACTCCCGCTCCTTCAAGTCCATGAACGCGTGAGACAACTCCTCCTCGAAGTCCGCCACCTCATCCAAGTCCACGAACGCGTGAGCTGACTCCTCCGCTTTCAAGTCCGGCACAGCGTCATGCCACTTCTCCGGTTTCAAGTCCGGCACCGTGTCAGGCCACACCTCCTGCTTCAAGTCCAGCACATCGTCAGGCCACTTCTCCTGGTCCAACTCCACGTCAGCCGTCTCCGCCATCTCAGCAATCACAGAAGAGACATGCCGCAGCTTTGGTGCGTAGCGGTACGAGTCGAGGTAGTTTAGAAAGTATAGGCGGAGACAAGCGATATAAATATGGTCCAAGCCTCGCTCCTCTTCCTCAGAGGCCTTACGACATGACTAAGGAGCAAAACGCAACCATAGTGCAAGCCCAAGTGGACGCCCATTTTGGACCGAAACCGGCACCGCCGCCAAAGGAGAAAGTTGCTAAGAAAGTAATTAACCACTTCATTCGTATAGCTAGAGAACCAGCTCCCAAGCCTGTTGACTCGGACTATGAGCGCCAAATCAGGAAACTACATCGAGAACGGCTAAAGAAGGAAGCGAGTTCGAGCTCGAGCCAACAAGCAGCTGGCAAAAAATGCGGGAAAACCGTTCCCCAGTTGGGAGAACAGGCGGCGCAAGCGATCCCCCCGCTTGTTGTGCCAACAACACATGAGAGGAGTAGTACGCGCGCCAAATATTATTGTGGGTAAACCGTTAGCATTTCCCAGCATGGCGATGTGGTAATAACGGAGGATCATATAATGCAGGCTCAAATGCTCAATATCTCTGTTGGACAACTCCTCGAAATCGAGCCCATGCCAACACTTAGAGAATCGGAAATAGCATGGAAATATGTCCGGGGCCAACCTTTGGTCCATCCAGACAAGGTCAAGGACCTCCCAACGAGAATGTATCAATTGCATCAATGGTACATGAACATTACCAAGATTTCCAATCGAGAGTCCCTCATGGTGAATGTCAATCATGAGCATTATTACCATGAGAAAGCTCTGGCCATTGAGTATACATAACTATTTCAGTTATACAATCAAAACGCACTCGACAAGTCTATCGTCAGTTGCTATTGTTCGTAAGTGATTTCTTTCTGTAATTTAAGTCTCAAGCTAGTTATGTAGTGATAATTTTGAGCAATCATTACATGTAATTATCCTCACTATATTCTTTTTCTGTGGTGTTATATGCAGGATGAAGATGTATGAAATGAAAAAAGCTGGACGCTATGGCGTTGGGTTCATTGACCCAAATACCATTAGTGAGGACATATGGCAGATTGAATATTGTCAAGATGTTGTAGAGCAAAGCATGCTAGAGTTCTTGAAGCGCCTCAATAGCAATGAAGATATACTACTTCCTTACAACTTCCCGTTACACTGTCTTGTACTACAAATTCTGTTTTTTTGCTTACTAGCTAGCTAGATGTTAATAATTAAGTGTATACGGTTTACGGTAGTTGTTTAATTTTATACGCATGCCCGCTTAATTAAGACATGCAAACGTGTGCATATGCAGTTGGCACTGGGTCTTGTTAGACATTAAAGTTGAGGAAGGAAAAGTTGAATTACTCGACTACACCATCGTGAAGGGGATAGTCAACAGGTAATTTCAATCATTATTAACTATATCTCGGCCTATTAATTATTAGTTCGTCATTTCCTGATATGAACTATTTAATAACCCCTTTATTAATTTCCTTTGCCGGCGGGCAGGGCATGGGCAAAGTTCACCAAGGTGACTCCAGGTAAGTGGGCAAAAAAGTTGTTTTGGCATCGACCCAAGGTAAGTAATTAAGTAGTACTAGCTAGCTACCATCTCTTTAATTCTAGTTTCAATATCATTAATTAATTATCATGCTTGATTAATCATTATCTGATTCCATTCCATTCTCGTAAAGGCCCTGAAGCAGGCGCCGGGGAATAATCTGTGTGCATTCTACGTTTGCAAGAGCATTCGCATGATGACGTGCGAAAGGAGCAGATCTGATAGACAGGACTAGGTACGTTTATCAGAACACTATTCACACTATTATCGATATCTAGTCACACAACTAACACACATGCATATTGATCTCCTTCTTAACAGTTCAGATCGGTGCAGGATAAGCTCCTACCATCGGACCGCATACTAGAACTTCAAGAGGAAATAGCCGGATTTTTGCTCGACCAAGTCATAGATCCTAAAGGAGAATACTATTAGCCGCTACCGCCCCCATGAACCACTTGTCGTCGTGCTCCGAAGGCACCAAAGGCAACATATGTAGGAGAAATTGTATATGTATATACATGT
>NC_041391.1:50354610-50355369 GCF_002162155.2 Triticum dicoccoides
ACGAGAAAATCTATTTATATATATACATAACGTGTACAATTTGTAGTATCGTGAAATACCAGCGAACAAAAAAAATTGAATGGAAAATAAATCAAAAATCCCCCCAAATATTTAGTACCGGTTGGTGTTACCAACCGGTACTAATGCCCTACGCGCACCCGGGCCTGACTCGTGCCACGTGGTGAAACTTTAGCGGCGGTTCATGACGAACGGGTACGAAAGGGGGGGCCTTTAGTCCCCACTTTTTAGTGCCGGTTGGCGAACCGACACTAAAGGGCGTTACGAACCGGCACTAAAGGCCGGTTCTGCACTAGTGCTACTATATAGAGGAGTTCGAATGGGCAGCCACGGCTGGGTTTATAAACCAGTGCGGCTGCCCTTCGCTCGGCGAGGTGGGACTAAAAGTAGCGCCGGTGCGGGTGGGAGCGCACGACCATTAGTACCAGTTGGTGGCTCCAACTGGAACTAATGCGTTGCCCTTTAGTACCGGTTGGAGCCACCAACCGGTATTAAAGGCCCTCGTCTTCCGCCGCTTGGGCTGGCCAAAATTGGCCTTTAGTATCGGTTGGTGGCTCTAACCGGTACTAAAGGCCCCTCCTATATATATGGCACTTACGAAAATTCAGTTATCGTCGACCACTTCGTTCCACTTCTCTCGCGCGACATCGATCTCCGACGCGGACGCCGTCGCGCCGCCATGCCGTCGCCCCCGCCGCCCTCGATCGCCGCCCCCGCCGCACGTCGTCGCCGTCCCCGCCG
>NC_041391.1:50356001-50392067 GCF_002162155.2 Triticum dicoccoides
GCCCTCGCCGCCCCAGCCGCCCGTCGTCGCCGCCCCCGCCGCCCGTACGCCCGCTCGATCGTAGTACCCACACACACACATATACACACACACACATACACACACACTACACGTACACACATGTACGTACACACATACACACACACATATTTTTTTTACTTATTGTTTAGATGAATTAATTAATATAACTAGTTTATTTTTAGAATGTTAGAAATGTTAATGTTAGATGAATTAGAACTAGTTTATTTTTAGTAAGAAATTTTGGTATATGAGATTATTTGAACTAGTTGAATTAATATAACTAGTTTATTTTTAGAAATGCTTAGTTAAACTAGTTGAATTAATTAAACTAGTTTATTTTTAGTAAGAAAAATTATAGGTATATGAGATTATTTGAACTAATTAAAAATTAGGTATAGGAGATTATTTGAATTAACATAACTAGTTTATTTTTAGTAAATGCTTATTTGAACTAGTTGAATTAATATAACTAGTTTATTTTTAGTAAATGCTTAGTTGAACTAGTTGAATTAATATAACTAGTTTATTTTTAGTAAATGCTTAGTTGAACTAGTTGAATTAATAGAACTAGTTTATTTTTAGCAATAAAATTTAGGTATATGAGATTATTTGAATTAATATAACTAGTTTATTTTTAGTAAATGCTTAGTTGAATTAATAGAAGTGTTGAATTAATTGAATTAGTAAGTGTTTAATGTTTCGCCTATATGAACATAGGAAATGTCGTCTGACGATGGAAAAAATCTCATTATGTGCGAATATTGTGAAGACCAGCGCGGCCAGTGCGACAGGAATTTCCTTATTGATGATAGGCGATTCAGCATCAACCTGGATGAGACCTTCGATTTCGATACAGTAAGTCACAACGACAAGTCTGTTTTTGTAATTAAGCATGACTTATATATGCTTCATTTGCCTGACTTATAATTTTTTATTTTCACTATTCTACTAGCGCATCCCCTGCCATGAAAGAATTTTTGTCTTGAATAAGATAGGTTTCAATGATATGGAAACTATGGAGGTAAAGAGCGTTTGCCTGAAAACTGAGCATGGTTATACTTTCAACGTTAAAGTATACAATGCACACACATACACCTATTTTGAATGCAAAACTTGGCAAGCACTATGCAAGGCTTATGCATTTGAGCCTGGTATGGTTATCA
Source organism: Triticum dicoccoides (assembly GCF_002162155.2). Taxonomy (NCBI): domain Eukaryota; kingdom Viridiplantae; phylum Streptophyta; class Magnoliopsida; order Poales; family Poaceae; genus Triticum; species Triticum dicoccoides. The sequence goes on from NC_041391.1 coordinate 50,357,186, forward strand.
CCTTTGATATTCGTCCGGAAGATGATATTGAAGGTAATAGAGACATATGGGTCGATGTGCAGACGCCTTTAGTTCTACCATTATGTGAGTTCTTCTCAACTATATTTTTGTCTTTCATATTGCTTATTCAAAAATAATTGACAAATAATTGACAGCAAACATGTCCGGCGCTTGGTAGACAGGACCTACTACTGTCCCGGAGCTGAACTAAACTGCGAGGAGATAAGTCATTATGTTTCATGGCTTGAGGATCTTCATACTGTCAAGACAAATTTTCTTCCTGCACTTAGAAATGTTAGTACTCAAAACGTGCGACCAATAGTGACGGTATTGAACTACGGTCACATCTATTTAGGAATGGTGGTAAGATTTTTACTATTTGTCCTCAGTGCATCTTTTGCATACATATTTTTTTTGCTAAACTTTCATTGCTAAGTATATTAATTAAGTACTATACGATGTTCTTTAACAGGGACTCCTGATGACAGTTGTGCCTCAGGGGATCGAGACTAAAGGTCACATGTCAATTGTTAGCTTACGGCCAAGATATCCTGCATTGCACATGAATGCATTCAGGATTTCTAGAAGCGATGAATGCTTAATAGTGAAAGATTGGAGGAAAATTGTTAACGATCACAGAGAAGTACTAGGGGGCAGCAATGAAAAGCGCAGCCCACGATTAGGAGACAGGTTCATCTGCATGCTCCAGTATGATGAACCAGGAAAGCTATACATGTTCTATGCTATTTTACCAGAGAGAGAGTAGCATGAGTGATTTAGCTAGTTCATGCTGCTCTTTGTACTTGTCCTTTCATGTCCGTATTCTTTGTTCTGAACTTAATTAATCTCAAAGAGTGATTCGCTTTTGTGGTGTTATATATGAACACTTATCATGACAATCATGTTGAACTTGATGATATTTTTGCTTACAAGTGAATGTTTCTTCTTTAAGCTACTGTTGGTTGTGATTAGATAGTGGTAATGACTATGATGATTAAATAGTGATAATGACGACTACGATGATTTTTAGCTAGCTAGCTAGAGTATATATATACACTCATGTTGATGATATGATGCAAGAGTTTTTATATTAATATGATGACGATAATGAGTTATTATATCATTTAATGAAAGAAACCACAGCTTAGTTTCAGCTGGATGGATCGTACCTAAGTGATCAAGTATATATATATGCCATATCCATATATATTATACTTGATCACCTAATTAGGTGATCAAGTATAATATGGATATGGCATATACTTGATCACTTAGCTAGCTAGATCTGCATCCAGTCGAAACTAATCCGCGGTACTTTCACCTAATGATTTAACAACTCATTATAATGTAAAACAATCACTAAATTAAATTAAAAACAGAAAATTAAAGGAAAAACTAAAAAAATACAAACATTTAGTACCGGTTGGTGTTACCAACCGGTACTAAAGCCCTACACGCACCCGGGCCTGGCTCGTGCCACGTGTTTGCACTTTAGCGCCGGTTCGTGACGAACCGGTACTAAAGGGGGGGGGGGACTTTAGTCCCCACTCTTTAGTGTCGGTTGGCAAACCGGCACTAAAGGCCGTCACGAACCGGCACTAAAGGCCGGTTCTGCACTAGTGGAACGAGTCCAAGAGGGTTCCATTAAATTTAACTGTGTATCTCACCGAGGTGATGCATGTCATGATCCAGTCCACCCGACGGCGAGCAAAACCCAACTTTATCATCATTCGCTCCAAGAAAATCCAATCCACCCTATCATATGCTTTGAATAGGTCAAGTTTATTGGCACAAAAATTGTTTTCCGGCTTCTTCTCCTGCTGAATAGAATAAATGCACTCAAAGGCCACCAATGCATTATCAGTAATCATCCGCTCAGGGACGAAGGCACTCTGCTCTGGCGAGATAATTTCATCCAAAATGGGGCGGAGCCGGTCAACCAAACATTTAGCCACAACCTTGTATATGACATTGCACAAGCTTATTGGTCTGTATTCTGTCAGCCGCTCTGGTTTGTCTACCTTCGGGATAAGAACAATGGAAGTGTCGTTGACCCCCTCAGGCATTCTTCCAGAACTGAAAAACTCCTTCACCCCTGCAATAACCTGCTCTCGCATGACATCCCAGTTCCTCTGGAAAAAGCGCGCGGGAAATCCATCCGACCCCGACGCTTTGAGAGGTCCAATCTGAAAAGGAGCGTATGATATCTCCTTATCCGTGAAGTCTGCACACAAACCATCATTCATGTTGTCAGTCACACGAGTATTAATCAAATCAATTACCGGGTGCGCACTGAATGTAGTGTCGGCTGTAAAAAGCTTAGTGAAGTACAATGTTGCCATGTACGCCATAATATTGTGGTCCGTCTGGACCACTCATGCCTCGTCCACAAGCGACATAATACGGTTTTTTCGAGCCTGCCACACCGCTTTCCGATGGAAGAACCATGTGTTTCGGTCACCCTCCGTGAGCCAGGCGACCCGGGATCTCTGCATCCAAAGCATCTCTTCCCTATACAGAAGCTCGTTCATCCTGTCAGTGGCCTCCCGAATCTCCTTCCTGTCTGCTTTCATAGAAAAAAGCTCTTCCAGGCGGGTACAAGATTTGTTAATTTCTTTGATAACATTACCAAACTTTTTACGGCTCTAGTCCTGTAAAATTTTCATGATAGTACCCAGGCCGACCGCAATATCACCCAGGTTAAGCAAGGAACCCAAATCTGTCCAAGTATTCATAATTACCGCTGGGAGGGACGGATCTCTCTCCCACATCACCTCATATTGCTGGCAGCGCCTGCCAGACTGCTGCACGGGCTCCTCCAGAACACATCGTAGCAGGATGGCAAAGTGGTCTGAACTCGGCGCCACAAGGTGCTGCACCTTGGCCTCAGAGAACATGTCACGCCAAGTGTTGTTAGCCACGACACGATCAAGTCGAACTTTAACATTTGCTCGGCCCGCACGACGATTATCATAAGTGTAAGGCAGGCCTGCAAAACCGAGATCACCCAAACCACAAACCTCAAGAACATCACGAAAATCAATCATCTGACCCGCTGAGCGTGGCGTTTTGGAGAAATGCTCAAAGCTCCACATGGCCTCGTTAAAGTCACCAGCCACGACCCAACGCATATCAGCTTGCTGGTGAAGATCACGGCGGAGGGACCACATGTGATGACGGCCCTCCGTCCGTGGCTCGCCGTAGATGCGGGTAAGCCTCCAGGGTGGCTCATCCGCCGCCGCAGTCACATACGCATCAATATATATCTCATTAATATCTTTTACATCAATGATCAACGACTCAGGCCAGTACAAAGCAAGACCACCACTACGACCAACGCTATCACAAACATCAAAACCACTTAAGCCTAACCTAGCACGGTACCTCTTCATTTTATTTTTCGGCTGCCTAGTTTCACAAAGAAAAACGATACTAGGGGAGTGAGCCTGGACTAGACTCACGAGATCACGAACTGTCCGGAGGTTCCCCGCCCCCCGGCAGTTCCAAACTAAAATATTCATTGCTCCTGACGAGACTTTGTTGGCCCCGTCAGTTCACCGACGGCCCCTAGGTCGGTTGCCTCCATAGTGCTTGCCTCCATATGCATCTCCTGGCTAGTGGACGCCCCTCCATCCACAGCATGTATGTCTTGTCCGCCCTCCGTTCTTTTTTTGGGTGTACATGCATATATGTTTGCTACTGTAGCTGCATGTTCTTCCTCAGTCATACCCTTGCTGCAACCCGACATGGACTTCCTTAGTTCAGCCAACAACACATCAACAACTGGGTTACCCATTGCATGATCAGCAGCATACTCCTCCGCCGCACCTGCCGTCTTTATCTGATTCCCAATCGTCAGTGTTTGCAGCCGCGGATTGAGACGCCCGGCAGCCGCGGATTGAGACGCCCAGCAGTCGTCGGTGGTCTCCTATGGCTCCGATACTTATACCGCTAGCCCGAACCGTACCACAATGCCTCGGAATCCACGTCGCCAGCACAAGTGCACAACCGTTGCCGCTCTCAGTGCTCCATCTACACACAGTTTCGCCGCTGCTAGTCGCCATATTGCCGCTGGTCCGCACAGAATGGTGGGGCCTTCTCTGACAGCATCTCTAGCAGAGCCCCCAACACGGCCTCTCAGACCATTTTTTCGCGCCGGCGCCGAAAAAACGGTCCAGTCACGCCTCTAGGAGCCCGTTTTTCGCCGGTTTGCCCGAAATTAATGCCGGCGGTGTTGTTGCCGTGACCTCGCCCCAGCTCAGCTCTGCTCTCTGCTCGCTCTCTATGTGGCACAAACCGAAGGAGGAAGAAAGAGAAGGGGGCACAGGAGGTTTCCGGCGCACGAACGCCGCAGCCGCACGAACGGCTTCCTTTATTCCTCGAGCACGAACTCGATGCCCGGCAACACAACGATCAATACATGGGGGTATTTATACCCAGGCTAAGCACATGCGCACGCACACACCACTGCCCACCTGGCTCACGATCCGTCCGCCCAGGCCGCTGCGCACGACGCGCTCATGCACGCACGACGCGGCCGGCGACCAACGGCCACGACTACTGCTCCCACTACCTACGCGTCTACGCCAACGACTTGACACACGCTACTTGGACGCGGCCACACACCGGCGTCCGATCAACAACTAAAACACACGCACAAACACCCGCCATGGACTCGACCATGCACTGACACCGGTCGCCATCTTCATGGAGCATGGCTTGCTGCTAACATACACGCCCCAAGCCATGACCTTGCACATGTCAGGATCGTCGTCGACGTCACGCCATGGCCGTCGCACCGCGCCGCTGTGGCCTCCGCCGCGCAGCACCCCACGTCCCACGCTCCTAGGCTCGTGTACACGACGCGCACGCACGCAGTCGCCATGGCCCGAGTCCAGCGCCCCGACGCGGTCAGTCCTCCGCTGCATTTGCCACGCCGTCGTCGTCGTAGCCGCACTCCCCACGTCCCCGCGCTCCCGGCCCGCGCTCCCGCCGCGCACGTACGCGATCTGCGCAACCAGGTCCAGCGCCTCGACGCGGTCCATGCCCGCGGTCCCGACGCGCCTGACGCGTCCGGTGCGCACCCATAACACGCACCGGTCACGCCCGGCTCGCCGCCGCGCTTATTGCCCTGCACCGCTGCGCTGTCAACCGCAGCGCCGCACTTCCAGGGTCGCCGCGCCGAGCCGCCGCGGCCTCTGCGCCACCACGCAGGTCCTCCACGACCTCCTCGTCTCCGCGATGGCCGCTGCTCGTCGCGCGCACGGCATCACCGTGCATCGCCGCACACCGCAGCCGACGCGTCCATGTCCGCCGCGCTCGCCGCGCGCGCCGCGGACGCCGCCGCACGCCACGGCCGCCCCTCGAACCTTGAGGCTCTGATACCAATTGTTGTTGCCGTGACCTCGCCCCAGCTCAGCTCTGCTCTCTGCTCGCTCTCTCTGTGGCACAAACCGAAGGAGGAAGAAAGAGAAGGGGGCACAGGAGGTTTTCGGCGCACGAACGCCGTAGCCGCACGAACGGCTTCCTCTATTCCTCGAGCACGAACTCGATGCCCGGCAACACAACGATCAGTACATGGGGGTATTTATACCCAGGCTAAGCACATGTGCACGCACACACCACTGCCCACCTGGCTCACGATCCGTCCGCCCAGGCCGCTGCGCACGACGCGCTCATGCACGCACGACGCGGCCGGCGACCAACGGCCACGATTACTGCTCCCACTACCTACGCGTCTACGCCAACGACTTGACACACGCTACTCGGACGCGGCCACACATCGGCGTCCGATCAACAACTAAAACACACGCACAAACACCCGCCATGGACTCGACCATGCACTGACACCGGTCGCCATCTTCATGGGGCATGGCTTGCTGCTAACAGGCGGACCCAGGCCGAACCCGGCGCGCTGGAGAGCACCTGGGGCACCGGGGACGTGATTTTGGCGCGAACGGGGATGGGCCTGCCGAGTCAGTGAGACGCCGCTTCATCGCCCTCATCCCCTCGGTTCCCGCGGGAATCAATGCCAAGACTGGCCAAGGCTGTCGCGCTGCCGCGCCGGTCAGCCTCCATTGGTGCTCCATTGATGCCTCATGGGCAGCGCAGTGAAGGCACCGCCGACGCGTATCCCGCCCGCTCCTGCCACTCGTCGCCCGGCATGCAGCCTCTCGCCACCCCGTTGGGGGCTATAAAAGGCGACCCCTCCCCGTCGGTGAATGCCACAATCTCCCCCTGCATCTACCTTGCAAAAGCAGCCTCTCCCCACTTCCCGCCGGTGGGCGAAGATGGCTGAGAGGTTCCCAGGCAACGACGCGACGGCGAATCGCTTCGGCTGCCGCCACCTCCAAGAGCCTTAGGCGCGCCTCCTCCAGGCCGAGTACTCGGCGCCACCAGACATGCGCGTGCCGCGGGCGTGGAGGCTGAGCGCCGGAGGCATCCAGGTGCCCGAAGGGGCGGAACAGCGGGCGGAGATCGCCCGCATCCGCTCATCCCTGACGGAGGAACAGCGGAACGTGCCGAGGTACACGCCCGCCAGCGAAACGTTGTGGACGACGTACTTCGAGCGCCGCCGCGAAGAACAGATCGCCTCCGTCAATGGCGTCATTCCCCTGGCCGCCTCAACGCCGAAGGACGGCGCGAGTGGTGGGGCGTCCCAGGCCGCACCCTCGATGCCATCCTCGACCACATCGAGACCGGCAACGTGCCGCACCTCGAGTACCCGACGCGGCCATCCTTCTCTTGCCGCCGCGGTAGTTCCTGGACGCCGCGGCGAATGGAGCCGACGTCCTCATTGTCGGGCTCCGGCTCGCTCTCCTTCGGTTCTCCGGCTCTCCGTCCCGTCAAGTCAGAGCCGGAGGAGACACTGCAGCAGCAGCGCGCCCGCAGTGACGCCCTCGTCATCAACGAGGGTGCCCGCGCCTTCCCGCGCTCCATTCGCCTGGTCCGGCCGAAGCCCGAGCCGGGCCTGCTCCTCGTGAAGCCGGAGCACATCGACATGGTGGCCCCCGACGACGAGGCCGCCCTAAAATGGGCGAAGGAGGACTACATCTGCGAGCAGGTGTGCCGCCAGCGTCAGGCGTATGCGGAGCTCCAGGCCCGGCGCTAGGTCCGGCGACGCGGCCGCGAGGAGGGCGGTGTCATCGTCCTCGACAGCGACGAGGAGGGCGAGGCCGGGCCGTCCAGTGCCCCGCCACGCGTCGGCGACCCTGGGCAGGGGTGCAGCAGGGACGGGGGTGGCTCCGGCGGGGCGCGGCGACGACGACGACGACGTGACGGCGGCGACTACACCCGCTTCTAGAGGCTTCTCGGCATGTAGATGGCGGGCGGTGGACGCAGCGTAGTGGCTAGCGTAGTTTGGCGTAGTTTGCAAATTTTATTTGTTTTTTTTACAAATTTTAATGAAATTTCACCGAGTTCGTATCAGATCGTCGAGTTTGCATAAGTTTGTACGTAATTTCGCCGAATTCGCGACGACCTGGTGGGCGACGACTGAAAACGGACTCGCCCCCAAACGCCAAACTTGCGTCGGTTCACCCTCAGACGCCTTTTTTTCGCCGCCCTGGACCGAAAGGCTGGAGATGCTCTAACACCAGAAAACGCACCCGCAGACTCATGGTGTCCTGTGTTATGTACTCGAGTACAACGCACAGCACGTCGGCGACAATGACCGTGACCATGCCGCTTTCGCCACCATCTGTAGGCTGTGCCGCCGCGCATCGAGCGCTACACTGGCGCGCGGCTCAGTTGCCACTTACTTCAACATGAACATGGACAACACGTTTTTGTGGGCATGCATCAACTCGTGCAATCGGTGACATGCGTACGTGCGCTACTCGTGTGTTCTGGCCAGAACGGATCGAAGCGATAAAGGTCGTGTACGTGCGTGGGTGGGAGAATCAATCAGCTAGACAGTGAGCAATCATCCAGAGCAACGTGCAATCGGGTCTGGTCGGTGAGCACCAGCACCAGCGTGCATCATCGATGACCGTGCCATGCTCACTCACGCCATGCTCACCGTACTTCGCACGCTTCTGTAGCATCCATGCTTCGCGCGTCGCGCGAGCTACGCCCCGCCACGGCCGATCTGCACACAAACGCCATCTGTTGTCCTGCTGGCCACCATGCCGTTGGCTGCTCCCCTGAACGCCGCAGCGCCGAGCCTTCCGCGTCAACGTTGCCGTGGTCTCGCGGCATCTCACGTGCTGCCACCAGACCATCCATGTCGCGAGGTGCCCCAGCCTGGTCACAAAGGCGACGTGGTCCATCCCGACGATGAGCAGGTCGAGAAGCGGTGATCTCCCATCTCCTAGCGCCACGCTCACACTGTTGAGATCACCATCACCGCTAGCTTGCTCCTCCCTGTGCTCCCTGTCCGCAGACGCCGCGTGAGAGAGGGGGGGAGTACGAGAGAGACAGGAATCGGGGCAGGTCAATTTGGGGGTCTTTTTTGCCACGTCGGTATGGAGCGGTCAAAACCGGTCCAAATCGGGGCAGATCACGGACTTGTCCAGTTTCAAGAGTTTGGGGTGCAAGTTATGCGGTTTCATAGTTGAGAAATTAAATTTAGACTTCGGCAAGAGTTGAGGGAAAAAAATAACCTTTCCTCTTCCATTTACCAAATGGGAATAAGAGAACCCAAAATGAGCCAGAACCCACTGTTACTAAAAATATCTACCGTGTGGTTAGTTCAACAATATGTTTTCATTAACAACAATAAATAGGTTTATATTAATTGAAGTGTTATGACCGGCATGTTAGCGGCTTAGTCCAGTTAGTTGTGGCCCAGTCTATATTATCGTTATTAGGGGCTTAGCCCAATTATCGTTATTAGGGCTTTGGGAGTCAAGTAAACCTATCAATCTAATCAAGCAAAGAAGCAATCATATTTGCTCGGCTTCCTTAGGGAGCCGGGAGAACTAACCCTAGCCACCTCCTTCCCTGCGCATCTTCCTCTCAGCCGCCGCCTCCTCGCGCACGACGGCGCCCAGCCTCCGGCGGCCGCGAGTTCATCCACGACCAGCTCCCTCCTTCCCCTACAACCTCCGGCCTAGACCCGGTAGAACCCTAGTTTCTTCCATGAACCAATCAATGTCTCTAAAGGTCTGTTCAAAAAAAGAAAAAGGGTCTCTGCAGCTACAACAGATTGCAAACGTCAGGTTCCAATGGCTGAAAATACACTGGTGTGATAATTGGTATATATACACTTATACAGAGCCAATTGTTGGGACAAACCCCGGACCAGCCTGCTCTCCCTTGCCCTCGCTTGCTCGCGGACATGAGGTAGAAGATGGAGAGGAGGACACTGGATTTTTCCGGCGACGAACACCTCGCTGCAAGAACGGCACTTATTTTCTTTGAGCTCAAACTCACCACGAACCACACCAGCTACGTCTCTTAAGGGTGTGTTTGGTTGCGGAACGAAGTGGAATGGAATGTCATGGTTCCATTCCACTAGAATGGGTCAGTTCCGTCTCTGTGTTTGCTTGAGCAATGGAATGGTTACATTTTGGTGTTTGGTTGGAGAGATTGAATCGAATGAATTTGGTTCCGCTCACAATAATTTATAACTCCACTCGCAAGCATAAATAGTTTTGAACAACATTTCAATTTCACAATGATTTATCACTGAAATATATAACCTGATATTTGATTGTTTATATATAAAAAATGGTAGTCACAACAACTTTTCAGAAAATAAATAACAAATGTTGATGAAGCACAAAATCTAGACCACAAAGTATTAATGACAACAAAAATTGTTACTACCGGTCTCAACACAGAGCACACAAAGCTAGCACTAATCAAGTTGAGTACTACTGATTATTGGACGGAGAATGCCAAGTTAGAAAGAGCCAATCGAAGAAGCTTGCTCTTGCCGCCGCTGATGATTCTCTTGCTGCTTGCCGAACTGGCTGCTCCCTGGTTGGTGCTGCTACCGCCCAGGTGTGTGGATGCCACCGGCCGGCTAGCTGCCGGGAAGGAGACGAGCCGAGCCGACCGCCGCTTATCTGCTCTGCTTCCCAACAAATCGGCTGCATCTAACCTGCCATCGTTGCTGTTGGGTGAGAGGAACGGGAGGAGGGAGCAATCAGCTGTTGCTTGACGAGAGAGAGACGGGGGAGGAGCCGTCGTTCCAGAGGGCGAGCCGAGGGAGAGGCCGGATCTGAGAGGGAGCCGCGTCGTCCTTTCCCAGATCCTTGGTCGAGGGGCAGGAGACGCGGTGAAGCTGCATCTCCGACGAGGGGAAGGAGACGTCGGCGAGGCTGCATATCCAACCACGGCGAGGGGGTGCCGTAGAGGAGGGGGAGGTGTATGGCCGCCGCCATGCCCATCGAGGGAGAGGGAGAGGGAGCGGGTCGCCGGCGGGACGACGCGAGAGAGACGCGTTCCGCGTGGTCCGGCCAATTTGGAGGAACCACCCGGTTCGGCATATAGGGGGAATATTCCTCTCCAGGGAACCAGTGCGTTCCGTTCCCTTTTTCAACTAAACACAGGAATCGCTCCCAGGTGCAGGTCCGACCCGTTACATTCCACTTCATTCCCTGAACCAAACACACCCTAAGTATCATAGGCCGTGCACTAACTACCTAGCTAGAAGCACGGTTTGTTCAGCGACGCTCGCACAGCCGAGCAACAAGCTGGCCCTAATATTGTGCCACTCACTACTCTGTCAGCACACACACGCATGAACTAACCACTAAGTACATGCATGCCCATGCACCGCTTGTGAGCAACTCTCTCAACGGCCACACATGACCCGGCCATGCATCGCTAACAACCAGTCAACCACCTAAGGGCATGTGCAACAGTTTAGACGGTTGTCAGATATAGTCTGCGGTACAGATATCTTCTACAATGCATTGTCTAGTTAGTGGTCTGTATAAGCCCTGAAATTACGGAAAAACTTCAACGAATCCTCAATGGAAAAATGGTTGGTTGCAGACACCCATCATACAACGGGAGAAAGGCTATCGGGGAGCGATTTTCGTGCGTTTAGCCGATCGATAATTATATAGACGGCTGGTTTCTCTCTCATCTTTCTCTTTCATCCACGCAACCAAAATTCCAACGTGGGTCCTCTTACAGACAACTGACTCAACCCCGTTGTACATGCCCTAACAAGATTATTCCTAACAGCTAGAAACCCCTGTGCATTCACCTCCTTTTCTCACTCGTCCATCCGGCAGTGAGCGAGAACGAGCAAGAGAGTTAGGGTTCGTCCCAACAGTGATTACTCGGAAATAAAACTCATATCGCCACAATGCGATGGATACCTAGAAAAGTGAGCAATACTTACTAATTTAAAAAGTTAGAAACTAGGCTCCTGTTGCTCTTTTTAGCATTCCAAGTCATACGAGGACAATCACTGGAAAACACAATTTATCTATTGATCAGATCTACCGAACAAAATGATAGTAGACTTGTCACATATTATTTTTCAAACCAACTTAAAAACAAGCACAGCACATCAACCGCAAATTGAGCCCAAGCGGACCACGAACATTAAGGTGGTATATCTTGTAACCATTAACTAATGGACTGCACTACAAAATTGAACGTCAAATGTTTATCATGGCAAATCAAACTTTTTCTTACGAAAATTTATGTTGGCACGAGGATGGCAAGTTTAACATTACCGTAACTAATTAAGTTAAGTTGGGTTAAAATAATGGCTAGTGGAAATTGTGGAACTACCATGTCAATACTCGTAATGTGAAACTAATGGTTTTGGGGCCCGCCATTGCGGGCCTCTTGAGAAGAAGTTGTGGGTGTATTTCTCCCTCTCAAAGAAAAACCTCAACTTTATCTCAATATTAAAAAGAAAACTTTCTCACAACACGTGAACATCACATCCATCTCAAAAAGAAAAAGAAAAGACCTAAAAAACATTCTTAAAATGAAAAAGAAGCAAAAGTCTCGCTTCCATCTTTTAAAAATAATCTCACAAAAAACTTTTCTCAAAAGAAACAAAAGGTCTCAATTTCATCTTTCAAAAAATATAATCAAAAAGTTTTTTGCCACGGCCAACCAGCATGCGCCATGTGGCCATGCTGGTTGGGCGCCATTCTCCCGTAGCTTAATGTGTTTGATACGCCCACAAGCATCAAACGAGCATGAACAAAGAACAATCCCCTCCCCCACAGTTACTAGGGAGACATTTGTATTATCACACAGTGATGCAAGCAACGAGCAATTTCTCAATAGACACCCAGATGACCCGTTAAGGTAGAAGGTGGTCCGGATCTGCCCCTCAGCAAAGGTGTTGCTGTCTAATGGGAACTCCTTGAACAGAGTGGAGAGGTCATGGCCGGCACCACCCTGCCCCACGTACGTGGTCGCGGTCACGGTGAGAAGGCATTGCGAGGGGCGAGGAGGGGGCGGAGATGGAAGTCGGCGGGGAAAGGTGCAGCGCACCACGGGTTACGGAGGATTTGTGGGTGGAAGGACCTTCGATTGACTGGGTGTGGCCTTGGACTTTAAACGTGCAAAATTGGGTAGGCCCAAATCGACGGGCTGCGAGCTGCAGGGCCAGGGGAGGGTGCGAATCGGGTTGGGGCTGGGCCCGGTTACCCGGCATGCTTTTCTCGTCTTCATAGTACGAGAATTTTTTTTCCATGGTAATACATGTCTCATTTATATAATAAAAATCATGATACAAGACAGATACATACCGACATGGTAGAACTGAAAAGATAGCAGAACGCAGGCCCGGCCCTGGGGCAGGGCGAGCGGGGCGGCCGCCCCGGGCCCCTGGACGCAAGGGGCCCCGGAGGAGTGGGCAAGCAGCTATGGCATACTCGATCCTTTTTCCCATGTAACTTCCGGCGGCAGCGCTCTGAGAGCTGAGCGAGGGCACACAAAAATGAATTGAACGAAGGCTCCCTGCTCATGGGCCGTAGGCCATTTCCCCTGGTCAATGACGTGAAAGGTAATTTACCTAATATTTTAATTAGGAAAACTGGATGGGCCAGATTTGAAGCGCATTGCTATAGCTACTTAGAAAAGGAAAAACAGAGCTAGATGTTGACGTATAATATGTTGCCTAGTCTTTTTTGGCTAGATCATGCACTTCTACATGGTATCAGCCTTAGCTCAATCCTAAACCCTAGCTGACGCCGCTTCCGCATCCGCGCCCCGCACTCGGGGCGGTCGGCCTCCATGACTGCCGCCGGTGTTGACATATAATGTGTTCCCTAGTCTCTTCCATGAGATCGGTCTTTTGGTTGCATTGGCTAGAAGATGCACTTCTACATAGTATTGGAGTCAAAAGGTCTTGAGTTCAAGATCCGGCCGGTGCAATTAAATTGCAGCCAATTTTTGGTCCATGTTTAGGCCTGAGGGGGAGTGTTGACGTATAATGTGTTGCCTAATGTCTTTCATCACACTAGAGCTGCTGCACAACGCCCGTTATACCCAAAACGCATTGCTAGTACGATTTAAAAAAAAAACACCAAGTACAATAGTCCTTTCTGTAGTCTCTTTATTATACCCAAAGTTTATCTCCTTGCTCTCATCTTAGAATGTTTGGTACAGTTGTTGATTTCATTCAGCAGTCACGTACTTTATTAGAGAAGGAATTACTTTGGTTTAACCTCTAATTTCTATGCATAATATCAACTGTGCCACACCAATATTTTAGCTCATCCTCCCCCACTACTCTACCCTTAGCTAGTAATACTGGATTGATCTAACCCAAACTAGTAACCAACCGTGCAACCAAAAAAGCTGGTGCACAACACAACACACCATACTAGCATCGCCCTCTGTGATGCTTCATTTGATCTCCATCACGTGTGTTGTCTCTTGTGTAATGATTTGTTTTCAGATGCCGTTGTGTGACAGCAATCAACAATGGTGATACTCTATCGCCGAGAGGCGAGATCCAAGTCACAATGAAGAAGTACTTTTTATTCCTAATGGTGGGTAACACATTTCGTTAAACATTTCTCCACCTACCACTTTGAATATAGGACTGTAAGAAGAACATTTCAAGGTGTATAAGTTATTTAATATTAATAATGCCTTTGCCCACACTATTAGTGTTTTTTGGTATCATTTTATATCTACATATATTAATTATTATTTGATGCATATATTAAGGGGCCTCGGGTTCTAGTTTTGCCCCGGGCCCCCGAAATATCAGGACCGGTCCTGGCAGAACGTTAGCCTTTGCACAAAAGAACATCAGCCAAGAGGTAAAAATACATATAAGACCAAAGAAATCTCTGAGCTTGACAACTCCCGAGCCACCAAAGAAAAACAATGACAGATCACCTTCACGACCGAGCTTGACGCGGCACAATCACTGATATCCAGCTTTGTGGACCTCCAAGGTGCCTCGCTAAAGGCGAAACCATTACAGTTGAATGAATCAGACCGGGGCAACACCCGAACAAGCTCGAACTCCACATCTGGCACCCCCACATGACTAAGACGTCGGAGGAGGAAATGATACCTGCCATCCATGTGCCATGAACCCAACACACGATCCACCATCTTCCAGATGCCACCGATGCAACCATTATCTGCATCCGCTCCTTGACTACCTCTCAGGCTCCGGCGTTGGGGCAAATGTCGTCGCAACGACAGAGCCCGAGGACACATGTCCACCACGAAGATGTCGCCCGCCACACCATCCCTGTTTGAACAGACTAGATTTCAAATTCATCCCCTACCATAGGACCGGTCGCGTTGTCGGAGTAGGATCCAAAGAAACTTTATTCAGCGTTCTCATCGTCACCACCGGAGCAAGATGATGAACAACCGAAAAACTAAACTATTTTAGGATAAACTGATCCACACGCGCGGATCCGGTGATCCCCACGCCACCGACAATGAAGGTCATCAGCGGAGGGGAGCCGCCTTTTTCTTCTGTAGGAAGAAAGAACGATACGCCTGTTTGCTAAGCTTTGCTCGTCTTCATAGTACGAAGAACGTCCATTTCTGGGCACATCTCCGGCTACAACTGCCAAAATTTCTACTAAGTACATTGCATATAGTTTTTGAACCCTCGCCCCTCGAAACTGGCGTTGCGTCTGAAAACAAAATAAAGACTATTGCATATAGACTCCTGTTGATTGCGAAACGCCAATAACAAGCGGTCCTAGAATCATCTTTTTTGTCCGTCTCAATGACGATCAACTAATTCCGGTGAGCAGTTGAACTTCAATAAAAAAAATAACTGTGTTCTTTATTTCCAAACTGCGCATCAGCTGGCGCATTAGCGTGATCACTTGGAACTACATATATAAAAGCTGATCAAAGTGTATGGGAAGGCAAAGGAGGATGGGCCGGCGTGCCAACGTGGCTGAAGAAGAGAATGTATTTTATTTGCACGCTTCCATGCACAAGTCCATTGAAGGATAGCACTTGTTGCTTAGTAAACAACAGTTGCAATGGAGTAGAGCCCCACAATTATAGCCCCTATGCACGCATAATCCGTGCGGTAAATGAATCTTCTCGCTGACTTTGTCTTCCATGATTCGGCCTACGTGAGAAAAATATACATCAACCGTTAATATCAATCAGTATATGTTAATTACCAAATCAAGTGACGATTAAAAGTGCGTACAAGCTTGTGCTTACCTTGAAGGATAAAAGGAAGGACGAGGGGCAATGTAATGATGCTGTGTTGGGGGAGAGGAAAATTTGGGATGTCATTTCGAAGGCTAATGTCCCTCAGAAGGTCAGCATTTTTGCGTGGAGGGTTGCATCCAATAGCTTGGATGTCCAGGTTAATAGAGCAGTGCATCACCAAGCGTCTGCTAGTATGTGCACTATTTGTGGAATGGAGGATGAAAGTACTTTTCATGTTCTTGTCATGTGCCCGAAGGCGGTTGCGCTGTGTATGGCCATGAGGGGCATATGGGAGTTGCCTGTTGAGGACGTCTTCAGATATACTGGGTATGATTGGTTTATTGTTCTTCTAAGTCAGTTGAAGCCTGTTATGCGTGACCAAATTATATTCATTTTCTGGAGAGCTTGGCATTTGAGAAATGATTTAATATTTGGTAAAGGAAAGGAATCAGTCTCAGCTTCTGCTAGCTTTGTGGAGAATTATTGGTCGTCTTTTGTCACGTGTCAAAAAAGAAGGAAAAGGGCCATTGCATGCATTAAGAGGGGTATCTAATAATGTGGCTGATAAGATGGCTTGGACTCCCCCTCCGGCTGGTTACTTAAAGATTAATATGGACGCCAGCTTTGTGGAGAGTATTAGAGCAGCAAGTGTGGGGGTGGTGGTTAGGGACGCAACGGGGAATGTCATTATGTCTTCTTGGGACTTCATTGAGTAGTGTCAGAGCGTGGAGGAAGCGGAGCTAAGGGCGTGCATTGCCGGTCTTTACATAGAGATATTCCTCTACACAATCCTATAATTTTAGAGACTGATTATGTATTTGTACTGGCAACTCTTGCAACAGAGAGCCTTGACAGATCAAAGTTGGTTAATCTGAAGAAGGAAGCTCTCAGCTTATCTAAGCTGATATATAACTTTCAATTGGCTAAGATTAGTCGGTCGGCGAATGTGGTGGCTCATAGCAAAGTTTAGTTTTGACAATAGATCCGATGGTATTATAGTTAATGGTGTTCCGCCCTGTGTGATGAATTTTGTATCGAATGATTGTAAGTTTACTGGTTGATTAATTAATATAAGGTGGTGTTAAAAAAATCAAGTGACAATTATCGATCCAGCAACACGTGTATAACGCAGCTACCTACGAGCGCCACAGCGTTTTGAGCCTCTCAGCCGTCGGATCGCTCTGATGGACAATGTAGATCGTCCCCGGGTCATTTCCGTAATCAGGCCGTCAAACGCCCAGGCCCAGGCCGCGCTCCGGTTTCTGCCTCGAAGAAAAAGAAAAAAACTGGCCATCCGCATGGAACAGGCACAGGTTATCTCCAGGAACTACCCCTCAAAAAAGATCTCCAGGAACTGCTCCTCTGTTCCTCCGCGTGCGATGTCCACTGTCTCGTTGGCAAGATCCTGCTGCGCATCTGCCTCCGCGTAGGTGCCTTCCGCTGGCCATGTCCTCTTCCTCCTTCTCCGATCTCTTGTCTCACGAGACCTCGCGCGTGAACCCTAGCAGCAGCTCCTCCTCTATGTGCAAGTACAACCGCATCAACAGGATGTAGTGTCATCCCCTGGCGGCGGTCGCTTGAAACGGAGGGCTCGGGAGGAGACTGGTGGAGCCGGGAAGGGCGGCGGTGGCCATCATGGAAGAAGTGGTGCGACTGGTCATGGTCAGGTCCACGTCGACGACCGACGACGGTTGCCCCTTCCGTTGTCTGCGTTCCCTTGTAGCGCAGTCGTGGAGTTGATCTCCAAAGCGACGGATGGCATCGAGTAAGAGCATCTCCAGTCGCGGCCCCAACATGCCTTCCAAGGCTCTTTTCGTTGTCGGCATAGAAATTTTGGCCAGTCGCGCCCTCATAACCCCAGTTTCCACCGATTGGGGCCGATTGAGGCCGATTTTGGCGCCGGCGGACCCAGACAGAACCCGGCGCGCTGGAGGACGCCCGGGGCACCGGGGGAAACATTTTTTGCGCGAAAAGGAGTGGGTCTGCCGAGTCAGCGACTCGCCGCCTTCGTTGTCCTCATCGCCTCAGTCCTGCCGGAATCATGCCAAGGCTGCCGCGCTATCGCGCCGGTCAACCTTCCATTGATGCCTCACGGGTGGCACAGTGAAGGCGCGGCGACACGCGTCCCGCCCTCTCCCGTCACGCGGCACATGATGACAGCTCTTCCACGCCCATCTGCGGCTATAAAAGCCGTCCTCCCTCGCCGGTGGACGCACAAAGCTCACCACCGACGCCCTTCTCTCTACATCTCGCCGTTGACACCTCTCCCTCCCACTCTCTCTTACCCACCGAAGGCCATGGCCGAGCGCTTCCCAGGCGACGGGGCAGCGGTGGACGGCTTCGGTCGCCGCCATCTGCGTGAGGACGAGGCACGCCTCCTCTACGAGGCCGACTACCCGGCGCCCCTGGACATGCGGGTGCCGTGCACCTGCAGGCTCAGCGCCGGCAGGGTCCCGGTGCCACCCGCGCCCACCGGAGCGACACGGCGCGCCAAAATCACACGCATCCGGTCTTTGATGCCGGATCCGCAACGGAACCAGCCGAGGTTCGCCCTCGATAACAAACCGCTGAGGCCGGCGTACTTCGAGCGGCAGCACGAGGAGTAGGTCGCCGCCACCAACGGCGTTGAGCCCCGCGGCCGCAACTCCGTGGGACGTCGCCTGTGGTGGGGCGTCTCAGGCCGCACCCTCCAAGCCGTCCTCGAACACATCGAGGTCGGCAACACGCCGCGCCTAGAGTACCCTGTGCCCCCCTCCTTCTTTCGCTGCCGCGACAGCTCCTGGACGCCGCGGCGAATGGAGATGACAACGTCATCCTCGTCGGGCTCCGACTCTCTGTCCTCCGGCTCGTCGGCGCTTCGCCGCGTCAAGCCGGAGCCGCAGGAGACGCCACTTGTGCGCCGCACCTGCGTCGGCGCCCTCATCATCAACGAGGGCGGCCACCCCTCTCCTTGTTCCCACCGCCTCGTCCGGCCGAAGGCCGAGCCGGATTTGCTGCCCATGAAGAAGGAGCATCAGGACATGGCCGCCGCCGACGAGACCGCCCTCAAGTGGGCGAAGGAGGACTATGTCCGCGAGCAGATGGAGCGCCAGCGCCGGGCCTTCGAGGAAATCGCCGCTCGGCACCGCGGACGCGAGGAGGGTGGCGTGGTCGTCCTCGACAACGACGATGAGGATGTGCCCGGGCCGTCCAACCCCCCGCGCATCGGCAACGCCGGTCAGGGGTGTAGGAAGGACGGCGGCGGCACCCATCACGACGACGGCGGCGAATACACCCGGTTCTACAGGTTCCTCAGCATGTAGAAGGCGGGCGGCGACGGTGGCTAGGCGTAGTGATTTTTAGTTTGTGTTTTCATTTGTGTTTTTAAGTTTTTTGTAAAATATCAATGAAATCGCCTAGTTTAAACGTGTTTTGGCCGATTTAATGTTAAAAAAAAAAAGAGTCTGGGGGCGACTTGTGGGCGGTGGCTGGGAACCTGACCGGCCCAACACCAAGATTATCGCCGGTTCGCCCCTAGGCGGCGATATTTCAAGCGCCTGGGGCCTGAACAGCTGGAGCATCTCCGTGCCACAGCCACACCATTTTCCCTTCTGATAGCGATGGTCTTCAAGGGATCGCAGGATACTTGTCGACAGCAGGCCATGGCCAAACTGCTCATCTTTGTCGTGGGTTTCCTCTCGATCGTTTGCACAACTCTGCATTTCCAGTGTCCAACGCATTTTAGTGTCCTTACATTTTAGAAGCATAATTCTGATTTTGGTGTGGGTGATGAAGGGACCGAGAAAACCAACGTCATCGAGGAAAATCAAGTAAGTTTTTCTTTCCAAATACACTGCCTAAGAGAGTGCAGGTTCCCAATTGCTACGTCCATGTTCACCTTATAAATGGCATGCTTCAGTATTCATATATGTTCTTTTCTAGAGTACAGAATTCACAAAAGCTTGATCGCCTGATTGAAGAGTTGGTGTTGTATCTTAGTGTATTTGTAATTATATGTTTCTAAACTCACGATTCTGGACTATGTGATGCACAGATTTTTCTTGTTACCTTGATGCAAAAGTAGTTAATGATCTGTGTGCTGGTTGTCCTGAAACTTGAACAGTTTCCTTGCCCCTGCTTTGGTGAGTTACATTGTATTTTGCCTTAGGAAATGCTTTCTACATATTTTTATCATATCCATAGGTGTCGACGTGTCGCCAATCAGCCTTGGGACAAGCTGCAGTCGTCGGCCAAAACAGTAACATTAGTTTGCTCATTAGCTTCTCCTGCGCTTTGCTTATCCTCTCCCATCTGTGATGTGCTTCCTGCTGCCTTAGCTTCCATCACCACCTCCTGTCAGCCCTACAATTTCTGAAGGCGCGCAGGCAGGAAAACATCGACATTTGATATATTTTTTCTCCTTATCGTATTAACCTAAATACCATATTTTCTAGCTATGATTAAGGGAAAACATATTGTTATGGACTTCATTGTCGAACCATCCAATTTATATGCTTTACATGTTGTGGTTTAGGTATCAGGCACCAGGAGTGATATTTTTGTATGTTTCATGGACAAGATAAAATCTACACATGGCTTGTATGCAAATTGTCCCATGGTTCTGTTCAATTTTTTTACTCATGTTAATTTCTCATTGAAATGGACAGGCGCGGCAACGTGCGCTATTCTGTTCTAGTACAAACATAAAACAGAACAGGAATAACCATGGACAACCTTTGTGGTAGTGTCCAATCAACTAGAGAACGAGCTAGCATTATTTGTAAATACAAATATGCACGAGTAGGACATACTAGTTTGCACAGACGAGGGTTGAACTCTTTTTCAATTGTATCATTTTGATGCGATTATAATATTAGCAAAATGTTTCATTATGCGACAAAGGGGAATTACTAGTAAGTCGGGATGTGACTTACAATGTACATGGATAGCAAAGCACATAAGAAGCAACAGCGAGAGCAGCGTTGCTGCATGAGCAAGGCCAGTGCGCTTGTCCATTAGGAAGATGCACCTGAAATTGCAAATACTTCCTTGGTGAGTGTGTATGTATGTTTTCTAATGGGAGTAAACTACAATATGATTGCTCTATCTACACACTGTTTGCGTCTATATATGGAGAGAGAGAGGGGGAAGGGGGGGGGGGGTGAGGAGGAGGAGGAGATCCAATTAGGGATACAATACAACACCTCCAGGAATATGTCTATCAATATAAATGATTACTTAGAATACATTAATTGGGCCAATATATATCCTTAGAATACATTAATTGTAACATATATATAATACATTAATTATTTATATATTACTTAGAATAAATTAATTGTAGCAATATATATATATATTCCTAGAATACATTAATTGTAACCTATGAATATAATACATTATTTATTTACTTATTTATTTATATCCTTAGAATACATTAATTCTCTCTATATATACATTAATTGTGCCAATATGTATCCTTAGAATACATTATATATAGCTTACCACAGACTCAGTTATCTGAGCCAAAAAGCCCATACTCCGTGATTCGTGCTGAAACAGGAAGGCAAAAAGGTGACAGGATTTAGGGGAGTTTCTGTGGTGCATGTGCCTAACGTAGCTTACTACAGAAACAACTTCACACTCGCACTATTATCCGGCAAGTGTACACAGCGTGTGCCATTCATCTGTCCACGGCACGAGAGCAACTCCAACGGGCGACTCAAACGGACGGTGATTTCGTCCGCATTTTGGCCGTTTGGGTCGGCCAGACGGACGTGCGTGTCCGCATTTAAAATGGGTCGGCTTGACCGCCCAACGGGGAGGCCGACCCAAATGTGCGGGCGTGAAAAAAAAAACAAGTTTACACGAAATAAACATAAATAAACATTATTAAACATAAAATGGTCGGTCAAACGCCGGCCAAAGTCCACCTAAATCTAATAAACATTAAATAAAACATTAAAAAAAGTCTACGCCCGCCTGCTGCCACCCCGCATGCTGCCCTAGATGTCGTCGGCCTTGACCTTCCCCTTGCCCTCGACGTCGCCGTCGTCGGTGAGGTCGATGAAGATCGGAGCAGGGCCAGCCCACCCGAACGCCGCCTGGTACGCTGCCAGGGCAGCCTCCTCCGGCGTTTGCTGGGGCGGCGGCATTGCGGCAAGCCGCGCGCGCTCCTCCTCCTCCTCCTCTAGACGGAGCGCCTCCGCGTCGCGTTCGAGCATGGCGTCGTAGCGCATCTGCTCCTCGCCGTCGGCTTGCTCCTGGCGGAGCCAGTGCTCCTTCCATCGCTCGAGGTGGGCCGCCTCCTCCTCCGGCGTGGCGACGAAGAGGACGGAGGCACGCTGACCCACTCGCGGTACTGGCCCGTCCACGAGTAGGCCTCCTCCGGCCAAGTGGGTGGAGGCGGGGAGCACTTACGCGACGACTCCGGCTCCGGCTTCGGCTGGATGGGCGGCGACGGTGGAGGCGGCGGCACGAAGAGCGGGGAGTGGACGGAGTCCCCCGCCGCTGACAGGGCAAGGGCTTGCTCCAGCCCATCCCAGTGCGCGTCCTCGTCGATGCGGCTAGCCTCCAGCGCGTGCTGCAGGGCCTCCTCGAGGGCGGCTTGGTACTCCGCCTCCGCCTCCATGTCCTCCGGCTCTACCTCCGGGGACGGCGGTGGGAACGGCGTCGACACCCGAGCGCCGTTGCTCCTCGTGTTCGAGGGCGAACCAAGCCTCCCAGTTGGGAGAGTCGGCGGCTTACTCGGGCAGCCGACGCTGCTCCGGCGTGAGCAGCGCGCGGCGCCGGCGCACCTCCTCGTCGTGGGCCCGCTGGGCCCGCGGAACCGCCGGCACCGGGATCCGGTTTGGATCCAAATGCCAATGGTGCGGCAGCGTCACGTCGGGGTAGGGGAGGGGCTGCCTGTACTCCCAGTGCCACCGTGCTTGGTGCACCGGGATGTGCAGGCGCCGGCGTTCAGGGCAAAAACGCGCCGGCGGTGGAGGGGGAGGGGGAGCACGGGACGACGAGGCACCGGGAGTGCCCTTGCCCTTGCCCTTGCTGCTGCCGAAGAGGTCTATGGGCGCGCTAGGGTTTGCGGTCGCCGGTGAGGAAGCAAAGGGAGTGGTGGGGGGCCAGATGTGGACGGAAGAAGTGGATGAGGCCGACCCCGTCGCACGCGTGGTTAAAAAAGGACGCGCGCACTGGCTGACGCGTGGGCCCATTGTCGGTGGTCGTCATAAATAAGACGACCGGTGGCGGTTGGGTGGCTGCCAGGTGAGGACGCGGCGGACGGCGAGGAGACGCACAGCGTCCGTGCCGACGCATTTCAGGCGCAAATTTGGACCACAAATGCGTCGGCGCGGACGCGACGCGGATGTGAAATGGGTTTGGGTCGGCGCGTTGGGTCACCACTTTTGTCCGCGCCAATCCAAACAGACGCGGGCAGACGAAATGGGTCGCTTCATTGGAATTGCTCTGACTGTTTCTTCCCAGGCATACTAGTTCCCATAAATATGTGTACACGGCACGTGGAGAAGAAGGTCCATTTCCGGGCACGTCTCCCGCTACCATTGCTAAAATTTATATAATATTATTCCCTCTGTCTTAAAATAAGTGTCATTGATTTATTAAAAGTTTAACACAAAGTTGTATTAAATCCGTGACACTTATTTTGAGATGGAAGGAGTATTATACACCACATATATAGCATATAGCCATACAAAAAGAAACATATATATCATATAGTTTTTAACCCCTGACCTCCCGAAACTGACAATGCCCCTGAAAACAAAATGAAACTATTGCATGTAGACTCCCACCGATTGCCCATAACAAGCGGTTCTAGCATCATCTTTTTTGGTTTCTTTCGAAGACGACCTAGTGGTTCCGGTGAAAAGGACCCCAACAAAACTATATGATGATAATAGTGAGCAGTTGCTTCAGTGCTTGTAGTCGTCCCTAGGTGGCCTACGGATATACATGTATTTTTATTTTATTTCTAGTGTTCGTTGTAATGCCATGATTGATGGTGAATAGATAAAAAAAATCCGTAAAAAAAGGTGAAGATTGAACTTCAATAAATAAATTATAACATTGTTCTTTATTTCCAAATTGCACATCAGCTGACTCATTAGTAGAGTAAATTGCAAAAAACCACCACATTGAAGGCAACTTTTGCGAAAACCACTACAATATTTTTTTTTTTGCAAAAAACACTATGTCTATGGTAATCTTTTTGCAGAAAACACTGATCGGCTGATCGGGCTCAGTTAAGTGAGTTTATGACAAATGGGGCCCGCTAGTTAGGCCGATGTGGCAGAGCATAAGTAAAGGCGACGTTCGCTAACGTTCCACCTGTCATCATGTGTGGCCCCGTGGGGTCCACCTGTCATTGAGACAAAAAAGAAAAAAAAATGATGCTCGTCAACCTCCCGTCGTTGGACTAATACGTCCAGAGTCGCTGCTGCTCGCCGCGTCCCCGGCGCGCCGCTCCCGCACCTCGCTCCTGCCGCGCACGCTGCTCGCCGCGCCCGCCGCTCCCCGTGGCCGCCGCCACTCGCCACCGACGCGCCCGCTGCTCGCTGCCACTCGCCCCCGTCGGCCTCCCGAACCTGAAGTCCAGCCCGTATGCGGGGAACCACGGCGAGCCCGCCACCGGAGCGGCGTCGTCCCTGCAGGCGCAGCCAGCACGCGCCTTCCCGCCCCACCGCCGCCTCCTTCTCCGCTCCAGCAGGCTCATCGCGGCGCCTTCAGTGTCTCCGACATACTCCAGGGCCGCCGGGATCGCGGCGAGGGCGGGGGCGAGGGGCGGCCGACGATGCTGGTGACGAAGAAGCTGGGTGCGGCGGGACTGGAGCTGCTATGGGGGTCCGCCAACGTGTACTGCACGTACGAGCTCACGCCGGAGGAGCTGCGCGCCAAGGTGTCGCTGGTGAAGGCGCTGGTGGTGCACAGCGCCACGCGGGTCACGCGGGAGGTCTTCGAGGCGGCGCGCTGATGTCTACTACACAACCTTCTTCTTGTAGACGTTGTTGGGCCTGCAAGTGCACAGGTTTGTAGGACAGTAGCAAATTTCCCTCAAGTGGATGACCTAAGGTTTATCAATCCGTAGGAGGCGTAGGATGAAGATGGTCTCTCTTAAACAACCATGCAACCAAATAACAAAGAGTCTCTTGTATCCCCTACACACCCAATGCAACGGTAAATTGTATAGGTGCACTAGTTTGGCGAAGAGATGAAGATACAAGTGCAAAATAGATAGTAGATATGGGTTTTTGTAATCTGAAATAATAAAAACAGCAAGGTAACAAGTGGTAAAAGTGAGCGTAAACGGTATTGCAATGATAGGAAACAAGGCCTAGGGTTCATACTTTCACTAGTGTAAGTTCTCTCAACAATAATAACATAGATAGAACATATGACAAGCCCTCAACATGCAACAAAGAGTCACTCCAAAACACTAATAGCGGAGAACAAACGTAGAGATTATGGTAGGGTACAAAACCACCTCAAAGTTATTCGTTCGGATCGATCTATAAAAGAGTTCGTACTAGAATAACACCTTAAGACACAAATCAACCAAAACCCTAATGTCACCTAGATACTCCATTGTCACCTCAAGTATCCGTGGGCATGATTATACGATATGCATCACACAATCTCAGATTCATCCAACCAACATAAAAGTACTTCAAAGAGTGCCCAAAGCTACTACCGGAGAGTAAAGAACGTGTGCCAACCCTTATGCATAGGTTCCCAATGTCACGAGACCCGCAAGTTGATCACAAAAACATACATCAAGTGGCACATGATACCCCATTGTCACCATAGATAATCATGGCAAGACATACATCAAGTGTTCTCATAAAGACTCAATTCAATAAGATAACTTCAAAAGGGAAACTCAATTCATCACAAGAGAGTAGAGAGGGAGAAACATCATAAGATCCAACTACAATAGCAAAGCTCGGGATACATCAAGATCGTGCCATAGATGGAACACGAGAGAGAACACGAGAGAGAGAGAGAGATCAAACACATAGCTACTGGTACATACCCTCAGCCCCGAGGGTGAACTACTCCCTCCTCGTCATGGACAGCGCCGGGATGATGAAGATGGCCTCCGGTGATGGGATCCCCCTCCGGCAGGGTGCCGGAACAGGGTCCCGATTGTTTTTTGGTGGCTACAGAGGCTTGCTGCGGCGGAACTCCCAATCTATCTTCTGTTCTGGAAGTTTTAGGGTACGTAGGTATATATGGGTGCAGGGGGTACGTCGGTGGAGCTACGGGGGGCCCACGAGGCAGGGGGCGCGCCTAGGGGGTGGGCGCACCCCCCACCCTCGTGAGCACCTCTCGTATCTTCTGACGTGGGGTCCAAGTCCAACAGGTGGGTTTCCTTCCAAAAATAACTTCTCTAGTTGATTTCGTTCCGTTTTGACTCCGTCTGGTATTCCTTTTCCTCGAAACACTGAAATAGGCATAAAACAGCAAATCTGGGCTGGGCCTCCGGTTAATAGGTTAGTCCCAAAAATAATATAAAAGTGGATAATAAAGCCCAATATTGCCTAAAACAGTAGATAAAGTAGCATGGAGCAATCAAAAATTATAGATACGTTGGAGACGTATCAAGCATCCCCAAGCTTAATTCCTGCTCGTCCTCGAGTAGGTAAATGATAAAAAAGAATTTTTGATGCGGAGTGATACTTTGGCATAATTTCAATGTAAATCTTCTTAATCGTGGCATGAATATTCAGATTCAAGACAAAAGTTCATATTGACACAAAAATAATAATACTTCAAGCATACTAATCAAAGCAATCATGTCTTCTCAAAATAACATGGCAAAAGAAAGTTCATCCCTACAAAATCATATAGTTAGGCTATGCTTCATTTTGGTCGCACAAAGATGTTCCCAACTTCTGTACCCCCGATGACAAGTCAAGCAATTGTTTCATACTTAAATAATCTCAAACTTTTTCAACCTTCACGCAATACATGAGCGTGAGCCATGGATATAACACTATGGGTGGAATAGAATATGATGATGGGGATTATGTGGAGAAGACAAAAAAGGAGAAAGTCTCATGTTGACGAGGCTAATCAATGGGCTATGGAGATGTCCATCAATTGATGTCAACATGAGGAGTAGGGATTGCCATGCAACGGATGCACTAGAGCTATGGATGCTCAACAAAAAAAACTAGTGGGTGTGCATCCAACTTGCTTGCTCATGAAGACCTACGACATTTGAGGAAACCCATCGTAGGAATATACAAGCCAAGTTCTATAATGAAAAATTCCCACTAGTATAAAAAGGATAACTTATGAGACTCACTACATGAAGAACAAGGTGCTACTTTGAATCACAATATATGAGACTCATTACATGAAGAACAAGGTGCTACTTTGAAGCACAAGTGTGGAAAAAAAGATAGTAGCATTGCCCTTTTCTTTTTTTTGGAGGGGGGCTTTCTTTTTATATATATTTTGGCCTTTCTCTTCTTTTTTTTTATTTGGGCAATGCTCTAATAATGATGATCATCACACTTCTATTGATTACAATATAAGGATTACAACTCGAAACCTAGAACGTCGGTGGAGCTACGGGGGCCCCACGAGGCAGGGGGCGCGCCCAGGGGGGTGGGCGCGCCCCCACCCTCGTGAGCACCTCCCGTATCTTCTGACGTGGGGTCCAAGTGCATCAGGTGGGTTTCCTTTCAAAAATAACTTCTCCAGTTGATTTCGTTCCGTTTTGACTCCATCTGATATTCCTTTTTCTCGAAACACTAAAATAGGCATAAAACAGCAAATCTGGGCTGGGCCTCCGGTTAATAGGTTAGTCCCAAAAATAATATAAAAGTGGATAATAAAGCCCAATATTGCCTAAAATAGTAGATAAAGTAGCATGAAGCAATCAAAAATTATAGATACCTTGGAGACGTATCACGCGCGGGCGGCTGCACGTCGTGGGCCCCGCTGGCATCGGCACCAACAACGTCGACCTCCATGCCGCCACCGAGGCCGGCTGCCTCATTGTCAACGCGCCCACCGCCAACACCGTCGCCGCCGCCGAGCACGCCGTCGCGCTCCTCGCGGCCATGGCCCGCAATGTCGCCCAGGCCGACGCCTCGCTCAAGGCCTGGACGAACATGACGCCGCCGCATCCCGGCGCCACTGTCCTTGACCTTCGTCGCCTGGCTGAGCCTCGCGATGGCGGCCTTTGTCCGCCGGCCTGTGCACGCACGCAAATTGTTCGATGAAATGCCCAAGAGAGGTTTGTTAGGCTGACAAGCGGGCCCCATGTCCAGCAAACGTTTTCATGTAACGGTGTGAGAAATTGGTGCCACGTCAGCCTGACTGGCAGGCCCCACCTGTCATAAACAAGCTTAACTGAGCCCGATCCACCGATCAGTGTTTTGTGCAAAAAGATTACAATAGACACGGTGTTTTTTGCAAAACAAAAAAAATATATTGTAGTGGTTTTTGCAATGCTTGCCTTCAAAGTGGTGGTTTTTTGCAATTTACTCCTCATTAGTATGATCACTTGGAACGACAATAAAATTGATCACAATGTATGAGATGGCAAAGGATGATGGGCTGGCGTCGCATATGTTCCATTGAATAATAGCATAGGTTGCTTACTAAATGTCGGGGGGATGACCCCGGATAGGCTTAACAACATTAGCAATTTTCAAAAACAACAGGGTGCCTAGCGCCCCTCAGTCCGGCTAGTCCTCCAGTCGGCCATCTGGCTCTGGGCCAGCAAGCCCTCTGGCTCCGAGCCGGCTGGGCACGACGCTATAGCCCTGGTCGGCTGGCTGCAGCCGGCAAGCGGCGGGTCAGCACCCTTCCATTCCATACGTACGACAAGACAACCCCCCACGACAGGGAGAGCATGGCAACAATGCCCACGTCATCGCTGATCGAGGAGAGCGAAGCAACAGTGCCCACTGTACCGCTGACCGAGGCGGACAGCGACGACGCGACGCGACACAGTAGCTGCACAATGCCAACCACTCCATGATGCGCGAATGGCGTGCCACAGTGGCATGCAGCCAGCGGGTCCCGCAGCCAACGGGCCCACAACCGGCGGGCCACAGCAGCCGGTGGGGCCCACTAGAAGCTAGAGACAATGGCACCATCAGGGCCCGCCCTCCTTATTTTATCACTTGCAACCTGGGAGGCCAGGCTATAAGACCTCCCAGGAGCCCCCTGAGAGCGGGTCGACTCATTCATCACACACACCTACACACATGCAAGGAGAATAGGAGAGCTAGCTCCTTCTTCCTCCTCCACCCATACAGCTCAAGGAGCGCCATTGTAGCTCTTGTGATCCTCATAGTCGATCCGGTAGGACTAGGGGTGTTACCTCCCTCGGAGGGCCCTAAACCTGAGTACGTCGTGTGTCTCACACCGCTTGTCGACAATATCGCTTCCGAAACCCACCGGCGTCCTCTGGCCCCAACCACACTCGATTAGCCATCCCATGTCATTTGCCGCGAGAACACCACGACACTATATAACAGTTGCAATAATAACATGTGCACTCTGGAGCACTCTTATGCACACACAATCCCTGTGGTAAATTAATTTTCTTGTGGACTTTTGTCATCCATGATTCGGCCTACGCGAGTATATGTATGAGTATATATACACATTAATTGTAACTAGCCATGGGCGTGCGGTGCGGCCCACACCGCGCCCTGTTGATGTGTTGCGGTGAAACATGTATAGAAATTTCAAACCTTTAGAAACATTTGAAAATAAAATCCAATGCTAACAAATCGGCTGATCAAAGGTGTTGGTCCTGATAATTCTGTGACAAAACCAAAACCGTCACCTCAGATACGTTCTTACGTGAGCGGAAAAGTGGTCCTGTTAGGATTTTATTTGTTGTTACGACGCTTCTGTGACAGATCGGGTGAGAGACAAAAACCATCACCACCACATTTTTGAAAATCAGTTTTACGTGACAAAAGTTACTCATCAAACAACTTTTTTTTAATCGAATGTGGGCAGCGTCCGAAGTAGGCTTCTTGGTCGCCGCGTCGGTCCGAATGTTGTGCCGGAAAGCCGTCCGGTCATGTTCGCTCTGATCGTCATGAATGCGGGTAAGCGGTCGTCACAGCGGCATGAATGATAACGAGGGTTCTAGAGCAGATGTCTTGGTCAGGTTTTTGGATGGGCCTTGTGTTAGAGTCCAATGTAGTGGAGGTCTTGACGCCTGCAAACCGCCATTCGTTTGGTTCAAGTTTGAGAATTTCGGACATTGGGACCGGTTCGCGCCATTTTGGTGGTCAGCATGGATGTGTCAAAAAATTCAAGACGCCTTTTTCAAACATTTGGGGGTGATCTGGCGATCCACATTCTCCCACGACACTCGACCACCCATTCCCTTTGTCTTCTTTCCTATCACGGAGCACCCCCGTCACCTCTCACCATCTTTGGGTGTTGCGCGCAAGCGACAGCGAGGCTACGAGCCGCCAAGAGTAACCACAAGGGGAGCAGCGTCAGCGTCACCGAGTTTCGGCGAGTCTCCTGATGGATATGTGACCGGTGCATAGTCGATGTTGAAACCAACACATGCTGATGCTAGGACCGGTGAAAGCGAAGCTACGAGATGGTGCGAAAGCTGCGTCGGGGTGGCGTGATGCTCCAACCAGTGCTCGGAGATGTTGAAACAGGCGGTGTGGGCCGCGTCGAATGCTGCGACGAGACTATACATTGTTGCAGCCTTTGTCGGAAATGTAGGAACTAGTGGTGCGTGAAGGTACGACGTCGCCACTGAAAGCGGCGACGGGACGGCACGATGCTGCAACCATCGCCGAAGACGCTGGAACCAGCGATGCATGAAGTTGCTATGGCAATGACGTAAGTTGCGGCGGCCGACGGGGCGACGCAATGCTGTACTGTTGGTGCAACAGCCGTGATACGCGTTCGCAAGCACTACTGCTCCGCCACGCAAGTCGATCCATGTGACTGTTCCGTAGGTGACCGATCGCTCGCTACGCCGGTCGACCACTTCGTCGACCATTTTCAAAACTTGTCCCGCACGACAGAAAACCAACGGTGAACACCATGGTCACGTTGGTCACTACTTGGATGGTTAGGAGAACAGTGCTATCTCTAGCGAACAAGGGTTCAAGTTCTAGGCTTGACATTTGATGCTTGCATTTTTCTGAATTTATTCCACGCCTTTCGACGATATGTGTTCAGTGGGAAGAGACGTTTCAGTTGACTACAAAGATATATATGGTAACTTTGTCGGTCTTAACATAATGTGCCGACTCACTCTTTCGAGTGTAGAACATGTGTTTTCTTATCAGGGTCATCGGTGTGTCGAAATGAGCCTTTACTACAGGCCATCGATCCTGTAAATAGCGATCGATGGTCGACCAGTGACGTGTACATACTACGAAAGGGAACAAAATGCTACTCGAAATGTTTTCCTTGTGACCAGCGAATCTCCAGAAAATCAATCGAGATGTAAACACCGCGCCTGCTTTTTACTGGGCGGTCACCCTTCCACAAGAAGCTCCGGGCACTTGCTACTTGTCGCGCGCGCTCAAGTCTCCGGCTGCAGCTTCGACCACACACCGCGGCCCGCAGTTCACACGCATTAAAAAGGCAACCGGAGTCGCACCCACCACCGCTCACCTGCTCCGCGGCCTCCAACAGCCCACGCCCTCCCGCCGGCTGCCCATGCCGCCGCCGCCTGAGGACCATCCCCTGCCGCCGCCTCGGCCGCGGCCAAAGCCAAAGCCTCCCAAGCCCAAGCCCAAGCCGGGGAGGATGAAGCCGGAGCCGGTGCGCGACCAGACGGACGCCGTCTTCCCGTTCCCTGCCGACCCCTTGGCCTGCGCCGCGCACTGCTCGGAGCCGTGCGCCCACTACGGCCTCTGCCGGCCGCCGCCGCCCTCGCGCACCGCCACCGTGCACCTCCGCTCCTCCTCTCGCCTCCCCACCCCGCTCATCGCCCTATCGGCGTCCGTCCTCGCCGTGTCCGTCGTCCTCCTCCTCGTCCTGCTCGTCTGCCACGTCGTGCGCCGGCGCCGGCGCCATGCCGCCAACGCCGCGCCGCTGCCGCTGCACCACCAGCTCGCCCAAGGCGGGCCTCCGGCCGACATGGCGGTCCCGGTGCCGGCGGACAGCGACTCCGACGACGGGGTGCACCACGTGTGGTACATACGCACCGTGGGGCTCGACGAGCGCGCCATCGCGGCCATCACCGCGCTGGTGTACGACCCCGACAAGTGCCGCGCCCTGGGGCTCGGCGGCGACGGCTGCGCGGTGTGCCTCGCGGAGTTCCGCGGCGGGGAGACGCTGCGCCTGCTGCCGCGGTGCGGCCACGCGTTCCACCGCGGCTGCATCGACACCTGGCTCCGCGCCCATGTCAACTGCCCGCTCTGCCGCGCTCCTGTCAAGGTCGCCGCTGGCGCTCACCAGACCGCCGCCCCCGGCAACGACGCGAGCGAGCCCGCGGCGAACCTAGCCGCTGCCGCTGGTGCTGGCGCCGAGGAGACCGGGGGCGACGGCGTCCTGTCGACGGAGATGGCTGTGAGGCGCGCCGCGTCCGTGATGGCGCTCCCGAGGCTGCCGTGGCCGGACGTCTCCCCACGACCTCTGGCTTCGAACAGTGCGCGCGAGGGGGAGATGGGCCTATCGAAGATCAGTAGAGCGCTGAAATCGTGGGAAGCGTTGGAGATAGCCGGCGTCGAGGTAGGCAGGTCGGCTTCGTTCGGCGCGGCGCCGCCGCGTTTGCCTGGGCGGTCAGGCCAGCCGGCCACGGGCATCAACGCCGACGAAATCCCGCGTTGAACTGCGATCGATGCTGCTGCTGCTGCTTGGGATGGAAGTTTTTGGAGTGAACAGCGTGAGCTTGTGCATACACCGTGAGAATGTCAGAAATTGTAAATAAGAATTACTGACGCAAAAGATGTGCTCCCTTGTAGTAGCATGTGATAATCTAATAAGCTATGAACATCTCAGTAGATATGAACATCATAAGCGCATGTTCATCTTCTGGTTCATATACACGAGCTTAAATATATGTATCTTGATAAAAAAAATCGCTCATCGATTTCAGGTTTCTTTCAATCATCCATGATACACATATACTCAATTTTTCGGCCAACTTTCGATCAATTTCAACCAAGTTGAGGCGTGGGGATGGTGATGCGGAATTTATCCTGTTCCAATCTGAAATGAACTGGATCCCATTCCAATCCAATCCTGTGCGCTCAGAAGAGAAAGCGCAATAGAGACTTGCCGGCCTGAATCAGAATTCTCAAGGAAGTTGCAGCGAGCGACTGGCCACCCACCTTGCCTTTTGTCACCATCGTGGTACCAAGACCGCATTAAAAATGATGCCTCCGTTTGCACTGCTAAAGCAGGAGGCGAGCGAGGTGGGCAGTCAATCCCAGTCACCTCATCAAAATGCAGATGTGCATCATTTATTTGGCCCAAGAAACTGCTGCTGTTCATTAAATGAGACGGGTGAGCGTCAGGTGCGAGAGTCTGATGAGACATGGAGTAGAACGCAAGCAGCTGAGGAGATTTTAACCAGACCATTTTGCCTTGTCGTGTTTGTCCTCCAGGCAGGCTTTTTCTTGCGGAAATAAGTCCGTATTACAACGAGTAGGGTATTTTGGAGGCCGAGCTCCATGAAGGATTTTATTTTTAAAATTTAAAAATTCAATTTTTCAGTTTCAGAAAATTCTGAAAAAAATATACATGCATGTAAGGATGTAATGTACAACATACGTCTAAAATTTCAGAATGAAATACCTTGAATTACGAGCTGCGGAAAAAAAAAACTAACCATGGACTTTGAGGATGAACAATGCATACACTAAAAAGGCCCTGATTTGTCTTTTTGTGTACTTCTCATCTTAACGTATTTTGACCTGAAAATTTTTAGACATGTACATTATGTATCTAGGTATATGGGTATTTATTTTCGGATTTTTTTCAAAACTGAAAAGTTTGAATTTTGAAGTTTTCAAATTAAGGCCTCCATGGAATTCGAGCTATGTTTGGCATTTTCGGTATTACAACCCCAAACTATCATCAAAGTCTAATATACAATAGATTTAAAAAAATCTAATATGCATTCATAAGCTACAAAACCGCCTATTTGACAACCTCCAACTTCCAAAACCGTACAAGAGACAGCGCTAGACCGGTTTGAAACTGGTTTTGACTAGTGAACAACCCAATCAGCCACCACGTCACTCCCTAGCCCACTTAACCCTGAATTTTTTATTTTCCATTCTATTTGTTATTTTGGCAAAACTTTTTGAAACTTTCCCAGATTTAACATAAGTTACTGTGGATATTCGATAATTTTTATGGGGGGACTTACTTTTTTGGGCAAAATTTTGACCTAAAATGGCTATGGATTTGAATTTTCATTTTAAATTTTCTCTGTTTGGCAAACATGGTTAAAACTATAGAATATAAGGGTAGTACATATATTTTAGAATGTTTTCAGAATTTAATGGAAAACCTTTTTGTACCAAAATTTGACCCAAAATGGCTCTAAATTTGAATCTTTGATCACGTTTTCTTATGTTTGACAAAGCTTGTTGAAACCTTCCCAAATTGAATAAGGGTGGTGTGGATTTCTGAGAATTTTTTAAATAATTTCTGGGAACTTCCATTTTTTGGCCAAATTGTGACCAATAATGTCTCTCAATGTGTTGTCACGGGGTGACGTGGCCGCTGACTAGGCTGTTAATCATTCTCAAACTAGTCCAGAGTTGATTCTTTGTCCGGTTTTAAAAGTTGGAGGTATTAAATAGACGGTTTCATAGTTCAAGGCTGTATATTAGACTTTGGCGGTAGTCTGAGGTTGTAATATGGACTTATCTCTTTCTTGTCAAGATTCAGGGCCTTTTAATTTGGAAAGTTAAGAAGGATACAAGTTTCTTCGCACCCTCTACTTACATCTTCATTGGTGTGAAATTGAAGTCTCAACAATTTTTTTTTGAATATGTTCCATGATTTATATGCCAGGGCCCTAAATATTTCCTGCCTTAGCTTCGATGTCGTGAGCCTGATCTCCAAGGTAGTATGGGATACAAATGTTATGCAGTTTAGGCCTATCACCGTCATCAATGTGATCCAAAACATTTTTTTGGAAGTGTGTGTCACTCATTTAGCCCCAGTTGCAGATAGGATGGTTCATCCTAACCAGTAGGCCTTCATCCGGCCCTGGTATATCCACGGTGGGGTGCATGTGCTGCATGAAGAAACCCACACGGTTAATCAAGCACTCGAAGGGTATATTCCTCTGAAAGTGCACAACCTTCTTGAAAGGTCCTTCCCTCGCTAG
>NC_041391.1:50392257-50394095 GCF_002162155.2 Triticum dicoccoides
TTCGATGATATATGAATCTATGGGTAAAACAAATGATTTCTAGTTGGAACACTTACATCAATGTCAATGGAGAAGTTGGACACTACTTTAGATCGCCTCAGGGTGTTAGCCTGGGATATTCGCTCTCTCTCATCCTCTTTGATCTGACTGTGACGCCCTGTCCATCATCCTTGAGAAAAGCAAAAGGCCTAGTGGACCACCTCACCCCCCTCCCCCCAGTCAGGTTGGAGGAGGATCTTCCATCAATATCGAGGGAAGTTTGTCCAAAATTCCTAAGTTGTTTGAGGTACCTTCATAAAACACATTTACTGCGATTTTTGTGTGGAAATTGTAATGTCTCGTGAGTCGTTGTCTTGGATTGGTTCTCATGTGCTAGACCACAAGGTTCAACCATCTACTAGTTTCCAAGGCTGGCGATGGCGGCGCTCTTCTGTGTCATTCCCTTCTGGAAGGCACGACCGAGGAGAAGCTTTAGACCTCTATGGCTCTATCCGCTACCCCTGGGAGAAACCTTAGCTCAGTTGATCGGATGCAACGCTCTTGTGTCGTTCCTCCCTTTGGGGCATCATTCTTGGAGGTGTGCATAGGCTCGAGGGACTAGTGGATGGCTCCTGCCATGGAGCGGCGGTTCCTCTGACGCATCTACGATGTGGAGTCTTGGTGGCGTGGCGCTGCAGGGTCTCGGTGATGGGTGCATGATGATGGATGCACGTAGGAAGGTGGCATTGTCTGGCGCCGTGGTGGCGTCGACGACATGCTTGGCACAAGGTGGATGCGTCAGTGCCTACTCTGAAGATGGATCAGTGGAAGACGGTGGCGACGACCTCTGCAGTGTGCGCATGGGGAGCCCGTTGTGAGTGTGCCGGACCGGTGTGTGACCCAGACCCGACAATTCGTCTTGGTTGGGGCCTTCGGCTTTAGATGTTGGGCTTTAGTGTGAGGTCTGGGTACGTGGCCCTGGCAATCTGCACCCCTTCATCAAGTGGATAAGAGTAGCGACAGATGTTGCCAAGATGGTAGACTTATTGATGTATTGCTTTGTAAGGTCTTGATGAATAATTAATAAAATGGCTGCATGCATCGCCCTAATGCAGATGTCGGGGGTCATCCTCCTTTTGTTTTTCTAATAATATTATGGAAGCAATGATAGCATTTCTAGCAATAACAATCATGCTTCATGTTAAAGCAGGACGCGGTACATGCATTTTAGTTTGATCCTCGGTACTAGCCTTATGTTCAATTTGACCCAATGAATATGCATATGAGAATAGCGCATTGGACTATTTATGTAGTTTTTCAATAGCATTAATACCCTATCTATGCAACAGTGTAATCTAATTGAGGGAATTAAGTTGAGAGGGATTTGTTCTCACTCCGTAAATATGTTGGTAAAAAAGATCCACCATTATTTTCAAGGTGTTAGTTGCATTGCTGTTGCGAATATTAGGTAGGTAGCTGGATGTGGGATTTAACTTGGTCAAATGTAAATAAATATAAATAAATTTTTATATCCACCGTGATTAATAAGCCATATCTGAATGTATAAGACTATGATATCTTTTCTATATCACTAAACATTAATGACGCTTCCGAGTCTATGAATTGTATGTATGCATATGCACAAGATATCAATCTCTTCTCATTAATGAATCTATGCAAATGTATCATATATAATTTAATTAATTTTCCATAAGGAGCACAATAAATGCCATACATGTTTGTTTCTTTTACGACCATTTACACCTATATATATATGTATATGTATATATATGTATATATATATATATATGTATATTCTATTTGCATACCTCCCATTGCATCCTTCTTGAAGGATAGTG
>NC_041391.1:50394295-50408396 GCF_002162155.2 Triticum dicoccoides
ATTTTCTTAGTACTCTTTACATTATGCTTAGATAAAGTATCTACGACATGGTGTCACAACCCATATCTAAGAAGGCACAAGCAATTAGAAAAGGGGGCATCGTCCAGTGAGAGAATAATATCGATTGAGGCTGAACTGCAAGCGGGCGAAATCGTCGAACATGTAAGTTCATGCTTCTCGACAACATATTTGTATACTTTATCTACCATGTTAATATTAATTATCTTCTACTTCAACTTTTCTTGGTTTTATTAAATAAAAGCACAATTGAGTTTTTTATCAATACTTTATTAGGACTTGCAAAATTAATTTAACAAAAGCCCATATTCATATCAAACATTTCACTCGTACTCCTGGCATGTATTTGTTTTTGAGTTACGCTCCATCGTTCGAATTCAAGCCACTCCCTTTGATCCGCAAATGTGATTTCATCTTCCTTCCCTTGTTTTGTTTGATGTCCATCAACAAAGATTTCTGGTCTACAATAGGATTTAATTTAGTGGACTAAGGCCTGAGGCTGCTTTGTTAGTGGCAACAATGTCAGGGATGCGCATATTAGACTTTTTTTTTGTAGTTTTAGGATTTAAGGCAAACATTTTGGATCGCTAATGTTTTTTTATATTGTATATCCAATCATACAGTTTTCACTTAGTGCAAATAATTAAAAATATATTGTTGTATACGAAAGTTCTATGCTATGATTTGAAGTGTGAAACCTTGGGAGTTGAGAGTGTAGTCACATGTATTGGACCGACCGGGTTCCCCAACATATCGAGACTACACATACGAAAAATAAAATGGTTTCAGTTCCTTGTCAACCTTTTGCCATTTTAAATATTCATTTAAATTTCCATTGCTCCATAATTTTTGGTTAAAACTTTTGCAACTTACCACTATTTGTTTATACTTGCTACTTGCTTTTGTCCCGTTATATCCTTATCCAATGCACTGTGCGTCAACAACCTATAAGAATGTCCCTCTTTCATTCAATCCTCCAAAAATCAAAAAGGAAATACTAATTATGTTGATTTCATTGCAGATTGCAGCTTACCAAACACCACCAAATTCTACAATGCCATTGTACGGTGCCATGGCAACATTAGATGTTTATGAGTCTCTGGTTGTCAAGGCGGGACAAATAGTATCTGCTGAAATCTGGGTAGAGAATTACCAAAAGGAGAAGCCTAATGATGTTAATGTTGTACAAGTTGGATGGAACGTAAGCCAGTTTTGCCTTATTGATATAAAACTATGGTATATTTGATATGTCCATATTGCTTGATAAATCTAAAGTATTTTTGCTATTTTTCTGTAGATTCAACCTTCTTACTATGGTGACAACAAAACACATTTCTTGATAGGATGGACGGTATAATCAACCTACCCATTTCTGGTTACTATGTTTAACTTGCTTCAGTTTAGTTTTTCTTTT
Source organism: Triticum dicoccoides (assembly GCF_002162155.2). Classification (NCBI taxonomy): domain Eukaryota; kingdom Viridiplantae; phylum Streptophyta; class Magnoliopsida; order Poales; family Poaceae; genus Triticum; species Triticum dicoccoides. The sequence goes on from NC_041391.1 coordinate 50,395,728, forward strand.
TGAGAATATTAAGTGCATACTCCTATGTTAGTGCTAACATGGAAAGATAAGGTCAAATGATATCTTGTTGGTTTGACATCTTGTTAACCAAAAGAAGATAATGTTGATGGTGTGGCCCCTGATATCAATCGAAACAACTCAGTCATTTTTCCTCCAAATGTAGCATCTTGTAGTTAAAAGAATACAAGGATATCATGATTATTTAGTGCTCATGACACACAAAAAAGGGTTGTGCGGGTTTAGATTTGATTTTTTACCAATGCATGCTTTGTATAACCACTGGTTTTCATGGGGATGGTTAGGCCAATGGAAACAAGACGAAGGGATGTTTCGATTTGAAATGTGATGGATTTGTACTAGTTAAAAATCCTCCAATCACTCCAGGAGGTACTCTTGAGGGGAAAGCTAAGATATCTATCAAGATATTCAAGGTGTGATGTCAACTTTCTTACTATGTCTTCACTTTTTTTTGACTATTCATACAATTGGATTTATTGGCTTATGTGTTGCCTAGAATATAAGAATTTTATTTCTCAAGTTCATTGTATTTATTGGATATCAGGTTGTTCTGATATATTTTAGAATGATTTGAGTGAGAGTTTCCATACAACAAGTTCATTTCAACTATTTTCATTTTACAGAGTAACAAGAATGGAGATTGGTGGTTACACTTTGCCCATGTTGGTGAAAAGTTTGCTCCGGTGGGGTTTTGGCCACGCAGTCTTTTCCAAAGCTTATCCGCTCATGCAAATTATGTAACTTGGGGCGGCTACACTAGCTCTCTTGTGAGGACTCCTAGCCCTCCCATGGGCAATGGACGCTGGCCGGGAGGAGACTCTGCTTCATTTCAAAATGTGCAATATGTCAACAATGATGGGCATGGTTATCTTCGAATGTCTAACCTTCGTTCTAGGGTAACCGATACGACATGTTATCGAGTTAGTGAATTCATGACTGGTAAGTTCAGCTATGGAGGACCCGGTGGATGTGTTAATTAGTACCGTTATGCACTAATATATACTATCATCAATAAATGCAAGTTTCGTCTTTACTATGTCATTCCGTGAATACGGATTAAATAAATGTCGTACACTTACATTCGTACCGACATGGCATTTCAGTCATAGTTTTCTATTTCTATGTTTATCAAATATACTACTCCCTCCGTTCTCTTTTCTCTTCTACTCCCTCCGTTCCAAATTACTCGTCGTGGTTTTAGTTTAAATTTGAAATGGAGAGAGTATAAGATAGATGTTTTGGATAGTTGATATTGAACTGTTTTGGACGTTGTTTCGTTTGAGTTGTCTAAACGTCTTTTTTTTTTTGAGAAAGTCTAAACGTCTTCTAAAAGGGAACAGAGGGTGTACAAATCAAAGAAGTGGACTCCCGAACATGATTTTGGACTGATTTCCCAGCCCGGCCCGGCCCTCTACATTGCACCTCATCACTCCACTCTCTCAGCCCGCATCGTGTGGTACCTCAAAAGAAAAAAAAACCGCATCGTGTGAGGTGAGCGGTCGAGACGAGATCCAAGATGAGCAGCCCCCGCCGCCGCCTCCGCTCGCCGGCGCCGCTGGACGACGACGACCTCCTCTCCGAGATCCTCCTCCGCCTCCCCCCGCTGCCCTCCTCCCTCCCCCGCGCCTCCGCCGTGTGCAGGCGCTGGCGCCGCATCGCCTCCGACCCCCGCTTCTGCCGCCGCTTCCGCGCGCACCACCGCCGCCGCAACCCTCCCCTCCTCGGCTGCTTCGTCCAAGATATTGACTCCATCCCCTTCCAACCTATCCTGGAGGCCCCCAACCGCGTCCCGCAGGCCCGCTTCGCCTTCCCGATCCACGCCGGCGACCCCCTCGGATGCCGCCATGGCCTCGTGCTCTTCCTCCGCAATGCGGACCAGCTCCTGGTGTGGGACCCCATCACCGGCGACCAGCACCGCCTTGACGTCCCCCCAGGGTTTGACGAGGACGACTCGGTCGGCGGGGCGGTGCTCCGTTCTGCTGCCGGCCACTTCCAGTTCCAGGTTGTCTTGGTAGGCAACAGCGAGATAGAGCCTACACGAGCGGTCGCCTGCGTTTACTCGTCGGCGACCGGCGAATGGGGTGACCTCGTCTCCACACCGCTCCCTCCCAAGGCTTCCATGAGCTATCGCTCCACCTCCATTTCTATGAACCATCCTTGTGTGCTCATCGAGGGTTCCTGTTACTGGTCGCTCGCTCATGGTCCTGGCATCCTTGCGTTTGATTTGGATAGCCAGAGCCTGAGTGTGATACATCTTCCAGTAGACCTGGCCCATTTCGACTTCTTGGTTGTGCGGGCGGAGGGTGGCCGGCTTGGTTTCTTCGTTGTGCCAGGCTGCAGCGCCCAATTGTGGAAGTGGAACAGGGATTGCGATGGTGCGGCTTCATGGGTGCTGGAAAGAAGTATTGAATTGGACAAGCTGCTTACTCTGAATCCAGACGACGAGAGAGAGCGCCCAATTGTCGCGGGGTTCGCTGAGGAAAGCAATGTGGTGTTACTGTGTGGTCATCTGTTGGTGTCTTCACGCTCCAGCTTGAATCATTGCACTCCAAGAAACTCTTTAGAGTTAAACGCTGGTTTTGCTGTCTTCCATTTGAAGGGGTCTATACTGCAGGTAAAACAATACCAAGTTATTATTAGATTATTATTGTTGAATTATGTGGTTTGAGTCACAGGTGGTAGCAAGCATCTTATCTGGTTATTAATTATATGGACACTGGACAGGATGCCAATAGAATAACAAAACGAACAACAAGATTCACAGAAATAATATATTGGAGGTTGATTGGCAAGTACTATGTATAATAAGTGCAAAGGCAATTTTAATTTGTTACGTTGTTTGTTTGGGGAAATCGTTAACTGGTAGCTGCTCGGTTAGCTGACGAGTAGGGGATTAATAGGCTAATCGGCAAGTTAATCGGCCATTTAATCAATTACTCAGGCGATTAATCAGTTAATCGGCTACTCGGTGACCCTACGAGTAGGGATTAACCGGCAAGTTAACTGGTTAATCGGATGAATTCTTGAACAGGGACTAAATCTGTGTATCTCGTAGTAGATATCTTGCTTGGAGACAGATCTATATAAAATTTATTCCACACTTTCAATTAGTATGTTTGAGATGTCAAATTTTGGAATTGTAATGAAAATTAAGTCCACACATGCTTTTGTGGGATAGAGATATTAATTGTGAATTGGAAGGAGTAAATACTGTTATTGGGCTATTCTTTGTGCTGTATAGTACTCCCTCCGTTCCAAATTACTCGTCGCTGAAATGGATGTATCTAGAACTAAAATACATCTAGATACATCTATATGTGCGACAAGTAATTCGGAATGGAGGGAGTAGTAGATATGACATATGGTTCAGTTTATCTATTCTTAGTGTTGCATCAAACCTAAATTGTTTTACTCAAATTAGAGATGTGTGTTCATCTAAATACCTAATGCGCCCTCACATCTATTTGACTGTGCCTTAGAATCTCATTGGTTCATTGACTTCTTATTGTTGTAGATGCGGATATTGGTGCTGGAGGCGATGGAGCCAAACTTTTGCACAATACATAATATGATTTGCCCAGTGCTATCATAATGAGTTGATTGGGCAGGTATCTATATATCTGTCTGTAGTAGCAAAATGAAATGTTTTTCTTGCCCATTCAACGGTACTTTTTGTTTTATTTCTGCTAGTCGCTAGATTGCTTTCTTCCCCCCTGTGATCATGGGTCTTTCAAGTTTGAGGACGATTTATTTTCTGTTCCCTCAATGTGAATAATTGATATCAGCGTGCCATTTCACATTATTTCTTTTGTAGGGAAAACATTTCATGTTATTGGTGTTTTCTCTTTGTACTGTTTGGCACAATTTCCATAATTCGAAAGCATGCTGCATTGTGAGATAACTAATGGTGTTTACTATTTAAATCATGGAAAAATGTGAGATAACTTTAACAGCTTTTCCATAACTAGATATTACAAATCAGTCTGGCTGATGGCATTGGTTGCTCTGCAGCTGCAGGTATCGAAGGGTCAGGCCGTCAGGCTTATGTTGGCTGCGATGCAGAAGTGGATTATGTGCTGTAGGTTCTCCTTCCATTCTGTATGCTGTGCATGGGGCTTGTGATGCGCTCCACAAGGGAATTAACATGTCCTGGCCAACCATAACTTGAAACGATCAGTCCTGTAAGCTGCCGCCTGATTTCTGCAGGCAATATTCGAACTGGCGCGAAGGGAAGTTAACTTTGCTTTGATTGGCGCATCAGCTAGAACCGGCCTGTCCGCTGCGTTTTGTGGCTCATTGCTTGTGTTGTGCATTTCCCCCCAGCATGGTTTGCTAGTGTCCTATGACGTTTTGTCTCTTGTGTGTTGTCAAAATTGTATTCCAAAGAGATGCCATTGCTCCCATGATGCTTCTGTGGGTTGAATTAATTTGCTTATTCAGTAACAATGCTACTACTGGGACAGGCAATTTTTCTTCTTTGATGGTAAGAGATGGAACTTATAGACGACGTAATGCCGGTGCTCTGGGAAAGGTAATGAATCCTTCTTTTCTTTTCTAAAAAGATGGAGTGAATGTTGCGCTCTTCTGACTAGTGATGCAATGAATCGTTGAACTCTTATTTATTTACAGAAGCTGAATGATCCGGGAATTCCCAGAAGCACCTTGGTTTCTGAGACGGTCGCTACACCACGACTCCGCCCGCCGTGCTTGACTTTGAGGGATTATGCTACTCAAGCATCTTGCCGTGAAATCAGAGATGTCCTGGAGCACCAAGGTAAGAGAGTCTCGAGCAGTAGACACTAAGGTCCTGATTGTTTGGGCTTTTCTTATGCTTATGCAGCTTTTCCACTTCGGCAAAAAAGCCACAAAGGCTCCTAAATAGGTGCTTTTTTGCTTCGGCTTCCACTTTGGAAAAGCTGCAAAAACAGAAGCAAAAGCCCAAACAAACATGGCCCAAAACAGGCCCTCTAAAAAACTTTCTTGGGCTGTCCCCAAATCTTGAGCCCCCAAAAAAGTCTCAAACTCCAGCATCAACCCCTATTTCGCAGCCCCTATTTTTTTTGCAGCATGTCTTTTTTTCTTGCGAAAATGATCTAGATCTATTATGAAAGTTCAGAGCAAGGACAAAGCACCATCAAACAACCACTACTGTTGCCAGAACGACGCCCCTATATGGCCTCTCCCTTATCAGGACCGACTTGAACTTGTTGATGACATCCAGGAAGTCTTCTTGCACGTGTCCCTAAAGATCAGCGTGCCTTGGAGCCACTGTCGTCGCTATTGAATCCTTGAATAGATCTGAAGCATCTGAAACCAAATCTCGCTACACAATGAGAAACCCTAACCTCACCGCTCCATGGAGATGCAGGAATCTATACTGGAGCTCCATCGACTATGTCCAGATGGACGAATTCGAGGAGGATCGAAGCCCAGAAGACAAACTCGAAGAAGCACCGCCATTCACCCGAGCATCGTACCTGCGAAGACTAAAAACCCTAACATAAACTACTAACCGGGGCGGAGGTATCGGGATTCCCCTCCCACCATCGACCGCCGAAATGGCAGGCAGAGGGGAGACGAATCCACGGGCTTGCCGGCGAAATCCTCCCTAGCTGCGAAGTGTCAGGGAAGGAAAAGTTTTCCTTCATTGTCTTAACATGTACTTTATGTTTATTCATGGTTTAACACCGCGAATATATAAAATGTTTTAATTCTAATGCACATAATTCAGTCATAATCAAATCCATAGTTTCCAACACCATAATTTCAAATCAAATTCATTCCCATTCAATATCACATCGCAAAATCTCACTTCTAGTGTTTCACTCACACTTGCCCGCGGCGCTGGAACCACCGGATCCCTCTCGCACAATTCTCGTACAATTCTTCAAGCCACTCGGCGATCGGAATGTCTCCACTCAAGGCCATGTTCGGGCGAGAGCCTCGCCACAGGGGAATCTCAACTACTTCAGCGTTCACGGTTCCGGCGTTGCAATCATGGCTCGACGAGCGAACGACCATCCAGGACCTCCTCCAACAGCATTGCAACGTGCCCGGCTGTGCATGAGGCACCAAGGTGACAAGAAGCGCTCCGATTGCACCTTCTCCTTCGGCGACCAAGTCTTCATTAGGCTCCAGCCGTACATCCAAACCTCCATTGCCAATTGTGCCAACCCCAAGCTAGCTTTTCGCTACTGTGGGCCCTATGACATCATCGCCAAGGTCAACGACATGGCGTACAAACTGAAGCTGCCATAGCATGCTATGGTGCACCCTGTTTTCCATGTGTCCCAGCTTCACTATGCCATGCTTCCAGGTACTACTGTCGAGCCATAACTGCCAGTAGCATCCGCCGTCCCCGCCGTCCTAGCTACCATCATACGCAGCCGCTGGAAGCGCATGAACGGTGCCATGGTCGAGCAGGTCGTCATCCGCTGGTCTGGACCACGCCACTGTGAATGACACCTGGGAGAACAAGGCAGAGCTGCAAGCTCGATTCCTTGATGCCGAGGCTTGGGATAAGCATCTTTGCAAGGAGAGGGGAATGTCAGTGCCAATGACATGCGGGCCCCAGCGGATAGCGGTTCCACGGCCTCGCAGCCTGCTCGGCCTGAAGGTAGCGGAGGCCCAACCCAAGAGTGCATGGGGCCCGAATGGGCGTGAGCCACCTGCTGCCCACCTACTTACCTGGTTGGCGAGACAGCGGAACGCATGCGGTGGATCAACGAACCTGGCGGCAGCGGCTACTTGTTCTCCTTTCTTCTTCCCCAATTTATGTATCCTCATTTTGTACCCTAAATCGCCACTAAATTCGTGTGAGAAGTAACAAATCGAGAACCACTGTTAGGTTGCTAATACACCCGCTTCCAGCCTACCCTGGAGGCCCTCGACCGCATTCTGCACACCCGCTTCCTAGTACCCATCGACGCTGGTGACCCTTTCGGCTCCTCGGATGTCGCCATGGCCTCGCTCTATCATCCATTATACGTCGAACCAGCTCCTGCTTTGGGCCCGTGTTACTGGTGACCAGCACCGCCTATCCATTCCCCTGGGATTTCATGGTTGGCGGGATGGTGCTTTGGCCGGCGCATCTGGCAGCAGGAACTTCTAGGTTGTGTTTGTAGGCAACAACGAGTACAACTTACGCAAGCTAAAAGTCCTCTGTTTACTCATCGGAGACCAGCGAATTGGGTGACCTAGTTTCCACCTCGCTTCCACTCAAGGCTTCTACGAGTTATTTTCCCACCACCATTATTATGGACAAGTATTGTGTTCTGATCGAGAATTTTCTTTTAATGGTAGTTTTGGCATTTTTTTGAACCTGACTTCTGGCATCGTTGAGTTTGATTTGGATAGCCAGACCCTTTGTGGATGCCGTGAACAACCATTGGACCAGACAAGTTACTTCGAGATGAGTTGTAACTTATCTAGTTCAATAGTTCTCCCAGCATCCACCCCAACTAGGCCTGGACATTTGGTATAAGCCAAAATTTCGATTAGTAAATTTTCGTATTTTTATTTTTTTTGGTTACTAACCAAAAATGACATAAAAAGTAGGAAACCAAAAGTTCGGTTATCCGTTAATTCCGTTTAGTATTCATTTTATACAATGTCAAATGAATAAGTCAGCTGGGTGGCTAGCACTTGTTGCACCCTATGTTGTTATATAGCTGAGCTCCTTGCCCCCTTGAGCCTAGCCACGCGAGGTGGGACTAAAGAAGGCAACAAACTGGCTACAACATCCATCTCACTGCAACAAAAATTCCACAAACTGGGCCCGTGTGGAGGTGACCAGTTCGGCCCAAAGGAGTTGCACGTGTTAGACGCCCTCCCGTGGAAATATTTAATCCATACCGACATGGTGGGCACGTGGGAAGCACATTTGGGTTGTTCCTTCGCACATTCTAACCTAAGGTCGGTTTTCTTTCGGTTAACCATAGTAACACCAGACCAATCGAAGTAAGTTCGGTTCGTAGAAGCAAAAAACCAAAATTTCCTGTACAAGTATAAGAAAATCAAACACTTTTGTTTTGTTTTGTTTCAGCATCTGTTCGGTCTTTGGTTTGCTGGTTTAATATGATCTATCTGGTGCTATCATGATGTATTAATGCTGAGTTGCTTGAACTTTGAGCTTTTCGCATAATTTCCATAACACCAAAGCTAAGGATTACTATTTGGAATGGTGCGAAAAATGCGACATAACTTTAACGACTTTTCCATAGATGGATATCACAAATCGGTCTGATTGATGGCATTGGTTGCTCCGCAGGTATCAAGGGCTAGGTTTTCGTTGGCTGAGATGCAGACGTGGATTACTTCCTGTAGGTTTCCCTTCCGTTGTGTATGTTGTGCATGGGGCCTATGATGAGGGAATTGACCTTCAAATGTGGTAGCTTTGGAACGGTTAGTCTTTTTTCTTGATGGGTTGGAACGGTTAGTCTTGTAAGCTATGAGCTGCCGTGTCTGATCTGCGCAAGCAATATTCAAACTGGCAAGAAGAGAAATTAACTTGTTTTTTGAGGTAAAGAGAAATTAACTTTGCTTTGGTTAGCGTATCAGCTAGAACCGGCTTGTCCACTAAATCTTGTTCATTTGCTTGTACCGTGCATACTCAGGCCCGGTTCTGTGATTTTGGGGGCCCGGGGCGAATTATAACACGGGCCCTTAGGATTTTTTTTTTGATGTCCCTAGATAAAAGGTCGGTCGTGATGGTATGTATACAGGGAGAAGATAGTTTCATTAAAAAAAATTGAGCATGGCTTTAAAGTCGTGTCTTTGCACTTGCCCGTGGGCACCGTGTGATCTCCTATCGATATGGCCTTGTTGGAGGTTAGTTATAGCGCATCTCCGGCCAACGCGCATAAAAGGTCAAGCGTTTGTTGCAAGCAGCTAGACAAGCCAAATGTTCAAACTGCAATGACACACACTGGTGGAGGACAAGGTATTTCTTTTATGACGACGCGTAAAAATGTAACAAGTACACCCAGCCTATAGATACATATTGAGCCGAAAGTAGGACATCAAAAAATATACCGCATAAAAAATGAAGCTGATAGAATAACCAGTTGTTTATATATAAAATGGAATTAACCTTCTTAGAAATACATAAATTATTATGTTTGATACAAAGCGGCGAAGCCAAGAGTATCAAACTTGTCGTCTGTGTTTTGCTATCACTGTGGTGCGGAATCCTCGGCGCAAACGCACCGACGGCCGGAGGACGAGCACGACTGTGACAGCAGCGCGTCATCGATCCGTTCATGGCCATAGCCGTGGCTGGACAAACGCGAGGAGTATCATACCAGGCAGCGGAGATGTGACGCGGCGGCGGCCCTGCCGCGGCAAGTTGGATGACGCACGTGAGGACACCGATTAGTTGCGATGGAGTATATGCAAATCGGGCTTTAGAAAAACGATGGTAGGAGCCCCTTTGATTGTTCGTAGCATGGCTGTTGTCGTCGAGTCTAGAAGAAAACTGTTTTAAAAGTCTAGTTATATCGGCGAGTAGGAATTCTTTTTACTCCTCAGCCCTTCGTCGCTCTAGATAAGGAATTTTGACGTAGGTGTTTTGAATTACTCCTCTTCCCCTTCAAACTTTTTTTAGGATCACGCAGTTAGTTTTTCATTCGTTGGTTCTCAGCTCTTTTCATCCGGTGCATTTCTCGTCAAGTTGACTCGAGTCTCTTCATCTTTGGCAAGTTCAATCCTCAGTTGTTTTCTTTTTCCACCCGCCCCCCATTTTTCTTCTCGGAGCCGGAGTCCGGAATCGAGTATCCATCCTACTCGTGCGAAGCCTTTGCATTCTTTCAACCGGTGTTTTCTCTTCAAACTATTCGTCGGTTCTCCCTTCCAAGTTGCCTTGGTTTCTCGCCCTCCCACACTCTTCTTCCCGGAATCTGAGTCTCTTTCGAGCATCAATTTCATTCGTTTGGAGCCTCTTCAGTCTTCCCTCAATCATTTCAACCGGTGAATTCTCGTCTCGTTTGACATTCTTCATCTCTTTTTCTTTCTGGCGGATTCAATTCAAGTTTTTTGTGTTGATCGTATTCTTTTCCTTGGATCAAGTGTTTTCCCTTTTCGTTCGCCTCTCGCCAGTTTATCCTTCTGGAGTGCTCAAGACATCTCAGGAGAATCGTCTGTATTCAAATTAATTCGAGGTTGACACCTCATTCAAGTCTTTCAATTGTTCCGGTGCATCATCTATCTGTTCAACAATCCTTTTTCAACGATGTTTTCTTTTAGTGGCCCCTAACCCACAGGTCTTTTTTCAGGATCTTACCTGACTCTTCTAATTTCTCGGAGTTATTCCCAAATTCTTTTCAAAGTGTGATGTAAGACCGGATTCCATCAGTCACATGCCTTCGCCAAGATCGCTTTCAAATTCTTTTCATTGTTAGCTCAACCTTTTCTCTTTTCATTCTTCCAGAGTGTCTCAACAATTTTTGGTGGTGTTTCCCATCATCATTTGAAGATCGAAGAAGAGTTTTTTCTCTAAATCTTGCCCATTCTCTCGAAGATTCGCGGTTCTAGTTTCATGTTATCCTCTCGAATTATCCATTTGTCAGATATTCTTTTCTTACCCATCCGGAGTATGTCAGGAGTTGTTTTTCCGTTTCCTTTCACCAGAGGCCATCATTCCAGAAGAATTCTTCGTCCTCACATTTCAGCTACCGTTATCCAATTATCCCGGCGCTTCGTTTAAGTGCTCTTTAATCAGCTCGAGTTCTTCCCGTTCTCTTGTATCTAAATCCACTCCGAGCATTTTTGTTCCTCTAATTCTTCCCGGTGATTCATTCTCTTTCATCAGTCATTTTCGAATTTTTACGGTGGTTCCTCCAGATTCCTTTTCCTTTGTTATCATATTAATCCATTCATTCTTTCCAATCCTACCGGTGGTTCATTGAAGACCTTCCTCAAGGTTGCGCCATATACCTCTCAATCCTTTTCCAACAAGAATAAGTAGTATGCAAAATCCGTTGCTTGTCATCAAGTAAATTTGATGAGGATAGGCATAAAATAAATCTTATTCTTATTTCCTCGAAGTGATTAATCCCTTCTTTCGGAGTTTGTTCTTGATGAATACATTCTAGTTCCAAGCGTTTTCATCTTTTCTTTTCCGGAGTTCCAATTTCCTCGGCCATCTTGTCGGAACCTCCATCTAAATCACCGCAAGGCTTAATCTTGTTCTTTCATCCTTCTATTCTATCTCATCATCCTTTTGTCACCGGAGTTCTTCATGGTGGTTCTGCATGCTTTAATTCATTCTTTCAAGTGTTCATCAAGAATTTTGTTGGAGTTCAAGTATCTTTTCTTCTCGTGTCTCGAAGTGCAAAGAATTCTCCGTTTTCTTTTGAAGTGGAGTTTTGCATTTCTTTGTTCTTCTCAGATATTCAGACATTTGGTTGTGGCATATTTTCACCTCAAGTTTTGAGATGTTTTTGGTAAGCTTATTCTTTTGTTGTTGATTTCCTCAACAACTCCGTTCTACCCCTTCCTCTAAGGATGCTATCGAATTCTTGCGTGGTGGAAGTTCTTGTTCAATCATCTGTTCTTTTCATTCCATTCTTTCAGTTCTTCCGGAGGCATTGTGTTGTTCATCTCGTCAAGTGTCATCTCATCTTGCGAAGTTCATGTCTCCATTCCTTCCATTTTCAGTTGGAGTGCTGCCCAAATTCTTATGTTCTTATTCCTTTCCTATCTTATTCTAACCGGAGTGGTTTTCAGAGTCTATCTTATTCCGTGAGGTTTTGATTCTTGTCTTATTTGTCGTTCCTTTTTTCTGCCCGTGTGCTCTCGACTTTGTTCATCTTCTCTTTTGTGTTCTTACTTCACCTCTTCCTCTTTCTCTTCCGTCTCGTTCCTAAGATCTCAGGACGAGATCTCTTGTTAGTGGAGGAGAGTTGTAACGCCCCGAGTCCAATGTGCCAGGTGTCTTCCAGTCATTCGCTGTCGTTGCCATGTCATTTGCTTGCATGTTGCACTTTGCCATGTCATCATCTGCATGTTTTTCAAAACTTGCATCTGTTCGGGTTCCCCCGGTTCTCTCCGTTGTCCGTTCTGAGCCCAACCACACTCGCACGCACCCGTCGCCCCTCATAGTCCTTGTTTTGTGAGCCGCAGAAAAACGTTCTCGGAATGGGCCGAGATTTGCCGAGTGGCCTTGGTATATCACCGGTAGACCGTCTGTCAAATTTCATTCCATTTGGAGGTCGCTTGATGCCCCAACAGTTAACCGAGTTAACCGAAACCCTCTTCTATTTGCAGCCCAGGACCCCTCCACAATAGCCCAATAGCCCATCCAAACCCCCTCCATGCTCTCCGTCGTTGTATCATGATTGTGTGGGTGAAAACCACACCTCATTTGGACTCTCCTAGCTCCCTCTACCTATATATAGGTCCCTTCCCCCAAAATTAGCAGTCCATACCTTATAGTAGTCTTCCTCCTCGCGCAGCCGAACAAAACCGCCCCCGCCGGACATGTCCACCGCCTCCAGCCACGTCGCTCCGGCCAATCAGGGCCTGCCACCTCAGCAGCCGCCGCCTCCACGACCTATCCGTCGCACCACGCGTCTGCCCCGCGCCGCCCCCACCGCCGAGGCCCGTTGGGCCCAGCCACGGCTCGCGCGCCCCTGCGACCCCGCTCTGCTCCGC
>NC_041391.1:50409066-50429606 GCF_002162155.2 Triticum dicoccoides
CCGGCGCCGCCTCGCCTCCCCGTCGCCGACCCCTCTCCGTTGCCGCCGCCAACACTCGCCGTCGTGCGCGCCGTCCGCCGCCGCCAACCTCCCACACCGTGCGCCGCCCGCCGCACCACCGCGCACCGCCTGCCGCACCACCCCACGTCGCTCGATGCCGTTCGCCGCCCAACCACCTCCGTCGGCGCTGCTGCTCGCCGGAGCACGCGCCACCGCCGCCCTCGTCGCAGATCCGACCGTCCCCGACCTCTCCGGCCTTGTCCCGCGCCCTCACCGGCCTCCTCCTCGCCGGAACCCTCGCCGGAGTCGCCTCCGCCATCGCCGGAGCCGGGGTGGACGAGAGCCACCAACCCCGGCCGGCAACCAAACGCTGCGCCCCAATCCCGGATCTCCTCGTCCCGCTTCTCTCCATCCCGGTTTTTTCGCGAGGTAGAATTTTGTCCAAGTCCCCAGGATTTTAACATCATGTGTGCATCTTTGCCATGCCACAACTTCATCCATACTGCTCCGTTGTGCGTGCATAATATGTCAAAATGTTCATCTCAGAGTGCTCTTCCTGATGGAGTGGTGTGTATTCATGTTACTGTTCAAATTGATGCCTTAAGCTTCGTTGCAAAACTGCTAAGTGATATAAACTGCTGGAATTTGCTGATTGTTAACATCATGTATGCATTCTGTGAGTTTTATAACTTTGTCCCAGTTGATCCTATGATGATGATCTTGATATGCACATGTTCTTCTCTTCATGTTATACATGCTGGTGTGCTTTTCATTCATGTTAGGGTCCATCTTGATATCCTAATCTCTGTTGCAAAAGTACATGTTGTTAACTGCTGAAAACTGTTAGAATTTGCTTGTTTGTCATTATTATATCTTTTTGTGTGATTGTCTTTTGAGCATCATGTCTACAAGTTTTAGGAGCATAATCATGCCATCTTTATAGAGGTGCAATCCATGTATTTTGTAATGCCCTATAGTGAGTGCATCAAGATTGTGAAGTGGGCTACTTGCTGTTAACTTTCTGTCAGGTCTGTTTCTATTATATCATGATGCCATGTTTTCTTGATTCTACCAATTAATCCATGCATAATCTGGAGATTCTCAGTTGACATGTGTCGTTTTCTATGTTATGCTCTATCATGCCATGCCTTTTGATTCCCCATATATGTCCTGTAGCATATGTTTTCATTGCCATGAACATGCCTATATGTTGTTCCAGATTTCTATTAACTTCATGATGCTATGTTGTGAGCTTGATATTAATAAATACATGCCTATTTTGGAGATGCTCCAATTACATGTTTTGAAGTATGCTATGAGTACTCTGCTCACATAGCATGTCTGTTAATTTTGGATGTCATATGCCTATGTTCCATGCTTGCAAATATGCTATCATAATGTCGCTGTTTTACACATGTTGAAACTGTTTCTACATTCAATTTTGTCTTTTTGGTTACTAGCAATCCATGAGACATATGTATATGACTTCTGGATGTTATATGCTCTTTGCTATGTGTACTTTGATGCCATGCCTTTGCTTTCTATTTATACTTGTTGTAGTTTGTATCTTTCTTGCTCTCAAGTTGCCATCATATTAACTTTGCTCATGTATATGCTCATGTGTTATAAAGTTGCATTTTGCATTGATCATCTTGGTTTAATATTGATGCCTATGAACCTGAACTTTAATGATATTTGAAGTATGTTATCTGTACATGAAGTGCATGTCAAGTTTGTGCTCTTATGATTCCTGTAGCATGTTATTTTGATGATTACAAAGTGCCTACTTGCTGTTTTGGGCAGATTGTTGTTATAACTTGGTTTGGGTGTATGTGTTGCACCATTGCTCTGTTTTCAGCATGCTCTATATGAAACTTGCTTCATTTTGCATGTAGTTTCATCGTATCATGTTGCATCGTTGTGTTGAGAGTGTTTGCTTGATATGTGAATGCATTTTGCATCAATGCCATGTTTAACTTGTTTTGCTCGTATCTTCTAGGCCGTAGCTCCGAATTAAATGAACTTTATATGCAACTCGACTAGAATTTCGTGTAGATCATCTTGGTGTATCTTAACTTGCTGTTTAACAACTTGAACATAAGATTTATTCAGATCTGGACCAATTTCGAAATTTGCATATGAGGATTTCCCGGATTGGTTATATCACTAGTAGAAAACAGGGCTTCCGTTCGGGCCAGGTTAGCCCATTAGTCCCGGTTCAATCACGAACCGGGACCCATGGGCCCATTGGTCCCGGTTCGTGAGGCCAGGGGGCCTGCCGGGCCTCGTGGAGCAATTGGTCCCGGTTCGTCTGGCCCCTTTGGCCCGGTTGGTGGCACGAACCGGGACCAATGGGCCTCGCTCCTGGCCCACCACCATTGGTCCCGGTTGGTGGCCTGAGTCGGGACCAAAGGGAGGTCTTTAGGACCGGGTCAAGCCACGAACCGGGACCAATGAACCAGCCAAGAAAATAAATAAAAGAAGCAAAAAAGAAAAGAAAATAAATAAGTAGAAACAAAATAAACTTTAATAAATAAGTAAAAACAAAACAAACTTTTATAAAACCTGTAGTATTATTGAAACTAAAATTATATAAATTTTATGAAACTAAAATTATCAAAGAATTTTCTGTGCAACTAAAAGAAAAAAGAATTTTCATCAAGAAATTTTTTGTTAGAAACTAAAATAACAAAATATGTTTTTGAATATAATGATAAAACACAGTAATATTAAATAGCAGGAAAAAGAATCACTCAAAATCTATTTTTATAGTAAAGCTATTCAAAAACTAGTGATTCACACAAATTTCCAAAAATTCAAATTTAAACTATTCAAATTAGAAAACAAATGGCACTAACAGAAAGTTTATAATTTTTATTACCTAAAAGCAAAAAGAATCACTAAAAAAACTAGTAAGTATTTTGCTGTAAGTAGAAACAAAATAAAATAAAAAAAGCAAAAAATAAAACAAAAAAAATAAAAAAAGTGCCACCTAAAGGGCCACCACGACCTGCATACGACTAGAAACCCAACAAATGGGCCAGGATTCAGGCCTGCAGTAGGCCTAGTAGGCCCACAGGCACATAGAGACACATTAGGCCCGAAAGCCTGCTTTAGAGAGGAGCTCGAGAGGGTTGGCGCACCGCACCTTATAAACAGGTGCGGCTCTCTCTCAGCTAGCAAGGTGGGATTAAACTCCCACCACCACGCCGTTGTGCAAGGCCCATTGGTCCCGGTTGGTGGCATCAACCGGGACTAAAGGGGTCCATTGGTCCCGGTTGGTGCTACGAACCGGTACCAATGCCCCCAATTAGTCCCGGTTGGTGCCAGCAACTGGGACCAAAGCCCTCTGTTTCTCGCCCTTTGGGTTGCTGAAAAAAGGCCTTTGGTCCCGGTGTTGGGGAACGTAGTAATTTCAAAAAAATTCCTACGTACACGCAAGATCATGGTGATGGCATAGCAACGAGAGGGGAGAGTGTTGTCCACGTACCCTCGTAGACCGTAAGCGGAAGCGTTATGACAACGCGGTTGATTTAGTCGTACGTCTTCACGATCCGACCGATCCAAGTACCGAACGTACGGCACCTCCGAGTTCAGCACACGTTCAGCTCGATGACGATCCCCGGGCTCCGATCCAGCAAAGCTTCGGGGATGAGTTCCGTCAGCACGACGGCGTGGTGACGATGATGATGCTCTACCGGCGCAGGGCTTTGCTTAAACTCCGCGACGATATGACCGAGGTGGAATATGGTGGAGGGGGGCACCGCACACGGCTAAGGAACGATCCGTAGATCAACTTGTGTGTCTATGGGGTGCCCCCTGTCCCCGTATATAAAGGAGCCAGGGGGGAGGAGGCGGCCGGCCAAGGAGGGCGCGCCAAGGGGGGAGTCGTAGGACTCCCTTCTTTCCTAGTTGGAATAGGAGAAGGGGGGAAAGAGGAGGAAGAGGGGAAGGAAAGGGGGGGCGCCGCCCCCCTTCCCTTGTCCTATTCGGACTAGGAAGGGCAGGGGCGCGCGGCCCCCTCCTGCCTCCTTCCCTCTTCTCCCTTGAGGCCCATGTAGGCCCAATAACCCCCCCCCCCGGGGGGGGGGGTTCCGGTAACCTCCCGGTACTCCGGTAAAATGCCGATTTCACCCGGAACGATTCCGATGTCCAAATATAGGCTTCCAATATATCGATCTTTATGTCTCGACCATTTCGAGACTCCTCATTACGTCCGTGATCACATCCGGGACTCCGGACAAACTTCGGTACATCAAAACTTATAAACTCATAATAAAACTGTCATCGTAACGTTAAGCGTGCGGACCCTACGGGTTCGAGAACTATGTAGACATGACCTAGAACTATTCTCGGTCAATAACCAATAGCGGAACCTGGATGCCCATATTGGTTCCTACATATTCTACGAAGATCTTTATCGGTCAAACCGCATAACAACATACGTTGTTCCCTTTGTCATCGGTATGTTACTTGCCCGAGATTTGATCGTCGGTATCCAATACCTAGTTCAATCTCGTTACCGGCAAGTCTCTTTACTCATTTCGTAATGCATCATCCCGTAACCAACTCATTTGGTCACATTGCTTGCAAGGCTTATAATGATGTGCATTACCGAGAGGGCCCAGAGATACCTCTCCGACAATCGGAGTGACAAAACCTAATCTCGAAATATGCCAACTCAACATGTACCTTCGGAGACACCTGTAGTACTCCTTTATAATCACCTAGTTACGTTGTGACGTTTGGTAGTACCCAAAGTGTTCCTCCGGTAAACGGGAGTTGCATAATTCTCATAGTTACAGGAACATGTACAAGTCATGAAGAAAGCAATAGCAATATACTAAACGATCAAGTGCTAGGCTAACGGAATGGGTCATGTCAATCACATCATTCTCCTAATGATGAGATCCCATTAATCAAATGACAACACATGTCTATGGTTAGGAAACATAACCATCTTTGATTAATGAGCTAGTCAAGTAGAGGCATACTAGTGACTATATGTTTGTCTATGTATTCACACATGTATCATGTTACCGGTTAATACAATTCTAGCATGAATAATAAACATTTATCATGATATGAGGAAATAAATAATAATTTTATTATTGCCTCTAGGGCATATTTCCTTCAGTCTCCCACTTGCACTAGAGTCAATAATCTAGATTACATAGTAATGATTCTAACACCCATGGAGTCTTGGTGCTGATCATGTTTTGCTCGTGAGAGTGGCTTAGTCAACGGGTCTGCAACATTCAGATCCGTATGTATCTTGCAAATCTCTATGTCTCCCACTTGGACTTGGTCCCGAATGGAATTGAAGCGTCTCTTGATGTGCTTGGTCCTCTTGTGAAATCTGGATTCCTTTGCCAAGGCAATTGCACCAGTATTGTCACAGAAGATTTTCATTGGTCCCGATGCACTAGGTATGACACCTAGATCGGAAATGAACTCCTTCATCCAGACTCCTTCATTTGCTGCTTCCGAAGCAGCTATGTACTCCGCTTCACATGTAGATCCCGCCACGACGCTTTGTTTAGAACTGCACCAACTTACAGCTCCACCGTTTAATAAAAACACGTATCCAGTTTGCGATGTAGAATCGTCCGGATCAGTGTCAAAGCTTGCATCGACGTAACCATTTACGACTAGCTCTTTGTCACCTCCATATACGAGAAACATATCCTTAGTCCTTTTCAGGTATTTCAGGATGTTCTTGACCGCTGTCCAGTGATCCACTCCTGGATTACTTTGGTACCTTCCTGCCAAGCTTATTGCTAAGCATACGTCAGGTCTGGTACACAGCATTGCATACATGATAGAGCCTATGGCTGAAGCATAGGGAACATCTTTCATTTTCTCTCTATCTTCTGCTGTGGTCGGGCATTGAGTTTGACTCAACTTCACACCTTGTAGTACGGGCAAGAACCCTTTCTTTGCCTGATCCATTTTGAACTTTTTCAAAATTTTATCAAGGTATGTGCTTTGTGAAAGTCCTATTAAGCGTCTTGATCTATCTCTATAGATCTTGATGCCCAATATGTAAGCAGCTTCACCGAGGTCTTTCATTGAAAAACTTTTATTCAAGTATCCTTTTATGCTATCCAGAAATTCTATATCATTTCCAATTAATAATATGTCATCTACATATAATATCAGAAATGCTACAGAGCTCCCACTCACTTTCTTGTAAATACAGGCTTCTCCAAAAGTCTGTATAAAACCATATGCTTTGATCACACTATCAAAGCGTTTATTCCAACTCCGAGATGCTTGCACCAGTCCATAAATGGAACGCTGGAGCTTGCACACTTTGTTAGCACCTTTTGGATCAACAATACCTTCTGGCTGCATCATATACAACTCTTCTTCTAGAAATCCATTCAAGAATGCAGCTTTGACATCCATTTGCCAAATTTCATAATCATGAAATGCAGCAATAGCTAACATGATTCGGACAGACTTAAGCATCGCTACGGGTGAGAAAGTCTCATCGTAGTCAACTCCTTGAACTTGTCGAAAACCTTTCGCAACAAGTCGAGCTTTATAGACAGTTACATTACCATCTGCGTCAGTCTTCTTCTTAAAGATCCATTTATTCTCAATTGCTTGCCGATCATCGGGCAAGTCAACCAAAGTCCATACTTTGTTTTCATACATGGATCCCATCTCAGATTTCATGGCCTCTAGCCATTTTGCGGAATCTGGGCTCATCATCGCCTCCTCATAGTTCGTAGGTTCATCATGGTCAAGCAACATGACTTCCAGAATTGGATTACCGTACCACTCTGGTGCGGATCTTACTCTGGTAGACCTACGAGGTTCAGTAGTAACTTGATCTGAAGTTTCATGATCAATATCATTAGCTTCCTCACTAATTGGTGTAGTTGTCACAGGAACTGGTTCTTGTGATGAACTACTTTCCAATAAGGGAGTAGATACAGTTATCTCATCAAGTTCTACTTTCCTCCCACTCACTTCTTTTGAGAGAAACTCCTTCTCTAGAAAGGATCCGATTTTAGCAACGAAAATCTTGCCCTCAGATCTGTGATAGAAGGTGTACCCAATAGTCTCTTTTGGGTATCCTATGAAGACACATTTCTCCGATTTGGGTTCGAGCTTATCTAGTTGAAGTTTCTTCACATAAGCATCGCAGCCCCAAACTTTAAGAAACGACAACTTTGGTTTCTTGCCAAACCACAGTTCATAAGGCGTCGTCTCAACGGATTTTGATGGTGCCCTATTTAACGTGAATGCGGTCGTCTCTAAAGCATAACCCCAAAACGATAGCGGTAAATCAGTAAGAGACATCATAGATCGCACCATATCTAGTAAAGTACGATTACGACGTTCGGACACACCATTTCGTTATGGTGTTCCGGGTGGCGTGAGTTGCAAAACTATTCCGCATTGTTTCAAGTGTAGACCAAACTCGTAACTCAAATATTCTCCTCTACGATCAGATCGTAGAAATTTTATTTTCTTGTTAGGATGATTTTCCACTTCACTCTGAAATTCTTTGAACTTTTCAAATGTTTCAGACTTGTGTTTCATCAAGTAGATATACCCATATCTGCTCAAATCATCTGTGAAGGTGAGAAAATAACGATACCCGCCGCGAGCCTCGACATTCATTGGACCACAAACATCAGTATGTATGATTTCCAACAAATCAGTTGCTCGCTCCATAGTTCCGGAGAACGGCGTTTTAGTCATCTTGCCCATGAGGCACGGTTCGCAAGTACCAAGTGATTCATAATCAAGTGATTCCAAAAGCCCATCAGTATGGAGTTTCTTCATGCGCTTTACACCGATATGACCTAAACGGCAGTGCCACAAATAAGTTGCACTATCGTTATCAACTCTGCATCTTTTGGTTTCAACACTATGAATATGTGTATCACTACTATCGAGATTCAATAAAAATAGACCACTTTTCAAGGGTGCATGACCATAAAAGATATTACTCATATAAATAGAACAACCATTATTCTCTGATTTAAATGAATAACCGTCTCGCATCAAACAAGATCCAGATATAATGTTCATGCTCAACGCTGGCACCAAATAACAATTATTTAGGTCTAAAACTAATCCTGATGGTAGATGTAGAGGTAGCGTGCCGACCGCGATCACATCGACTTTGGAACCATTTCCCACGCGCATCGTCACCTCGTCCTTAGCCAATCTTCGCTTAATTCGTAGTCCCTGTTTCGAGTTGCAAATATTAGCAACAGAACCAGTATCAAATACCCAGGTGCTACTGCGAGCATTGGTAAGGTACACATCAATAACATGTATATCACATATACCTTTGTTCACTTTGCCATCCTTCTTATCCGCCAAATACTTGGGGCAGTTCCGCTTCCAGTGTCCAGTCTGCTTGCAGTAGAAGCACTCGGTTTCAGGCTTAGGTCCAGACTTGGGTTTCTTCTCTTGAGCAGCAACTTGCTTGCTGTTCTTCTTGAAGTTCCCCTTCTTCTTCCCTTTGCCCTTTTTCTTGAAACTGGTGGTCTTGTTAACCATCAACACTTGATGCTCCTTCTTGATTTCTACCTCCGCGGCTTTTAGCATCGCGAAGAGCTCGGGAATAGTCTTGTTCATCCCTTGCATATTATAGTTTATCACGAAGCTCTTGTAGCTTGGTGGCAGTGATTGAAGAATTCTGTCAATGACACTATCATCAGGAAGATTAACTCCTAGTTGAATCAAGTGATTATTATACCCAGACATTTTGAGTATATGTTCACTGACAGAACTATTCTCCTCCATCTTGCAGCTATAGAAATTATTGGAGACTTCATATCTCTCAATCCGGGCATTTGCTTGAAATATTAACTTCAACTCCTGGAACATCTCATATGCTCCATGACGTTCAAAACGTCGTTGAATACCCGGTTCTAAGCCGTAAAGCATGGCACACTGTACTATCGAGTAGTCATCAGCTTTGCTCTGCCAGACGTTCTTAACATCGTCAGTTGCATCAGCAGCAGGCCTGGCACCCAGCGGTGCTTCCAGGACATAACTTTCTGTGCAGCAATGAGGATAATCCTCAGGTTATGGACCCAGTCCGTGTAATTGCTACCATCATCTTTCAACTTTGCTTTCTAAAGGAACGCATTATAATTCAACGGAACAACAGCACGAGCCATCTATCTACAAACAAACATAGACAAGCAAAATACTATTAGGTACTAAGTTCATGATAAATTTAAGTTCAATTAATCATATTACTTAAGAACTCCCACTTAGACAGACATCTCTCTAGTCATCTAAGTGATCACGTGATCCAAATCAACTAAACCATGTCCGATCATCACGTGAGATGGAGTAGTTTCAATGGTGAACATCACTATGTTGATCATATCTACTATATGATTCACGTTCGACCTTTCGGTCTCCGTGTTCCGAGGTCATATCTGTATATGCTAGGCTCGTCAAGTGTGACCTGAGTATTCCGCGTGTGCAACTGTTTTGCACCCGTTGTATTTGAACGTAGAGCCTATCACACCCGATCATCACGTGGTGTCTCAGCACGAAGAACTTTCACAACGGTGCATACTCAGGGAGAACACTTCTTGATTATTAGTGAGAGATCATCTTAAAATGCTACCGTCAATCAAAGCAAGATAAGATGCATAAAGGATAAACATCACATGCAATCAATATAAGTGATATGATATGGCCATCATCATCTTGTGCTTGTGATCTCCATCTTCTAAGCACCGTCGTGATCACCATCGTCACCGGCGCGACACCTTGATCTCCATCGTAGCATCGTTGTCGTTACGCCATCTATTGCTTCTACGACTATCGCTACCGCTTAGAGATAAAGTAAAGCAATTACAGGGCGTTTGCATTTCATACAATAAAGCGACAAGCATATGGCTCCTACCAGTTGCCGATAACTTCGGTTACAAAACATGATCATCTCATACAATAAAATATAGCATCATGTCTTGACCATATCACATCACAACATGCCCTGCAAAAACAAGTTAGACGTCCTCTACTTTGTTGTTGCAAATTTTACGTGGCTGCTACGGGCTTTAGCAAGAACCGTTCTTACCTACGCATAAAAACCACAACGATAGTTCGTCAAGTTGGTGTTGTTTTAACCTTCGCAAGGACCGGGCGTAGCCACACTCGATTCAGCTAAAGTGAGAGAGACAGACACCCGCCAGCCATCTTTAAGCACGAGTGCTCGTAACGGTGAAACCAGTCTCGCGTAAGCGTACGCGTAATGTCCGTCCGGGCCGCTTCATCTCACAATACCGCCGAACCAAAGTATGACATGCTGGTAAGCAGTATGACTTGTATCGCCCACAACTAACTTGTGTTCTACTCGTGCATATAACATCAACGCATAAAACCTAGGCTCGGATGCCACTGTTGGGGAACCTAGTAATATCAAAAAAATTCCTACGTACACGCAAGATCATGGTGATGGCATAGCAACGAGAGGGGAGAGTGTTGTCCACGTACCCTCGTAGACTGTAAGCGGAAGCGTTATGACAACGCGGTTGATGTAGTCGTACGTCTTCACGATCCGACCGATCCAAGTACCGAACGTACGGCACCTCCGAGTTCAGCACACGTTCAGCTCGATGACGATCCCCGGGCTCTGATCCAGCAAAGCTTCGGGGATGAGTTCTGTCAGCACAACGGCGTGGTGACGATGATGATGCTCTACCGGCGCAGGGCTTCGCTTAAACTCCGCGACGATATGACCGAGGTGGAATATGGTGGAGGGGGGCACCGCACACGGCTAAGGAACGATCCGTAGATCAACTTGTGTGTCTATGGGGTGCCCCCTGCCCCCGTATATAAAGGAGCCAGGGGGGAGGAGGCGGCCGGCCAAGGAGGGCGCGGCAAGGGGGGAGTTCTACTCCCACCGGGAGTAGGACTCCCTTCTTTCCTAGTTGGAATAGGAGAAGGGGGGAAAGAGGAGGAAGAGGGGAAGGAAAGGGGGGGCGCCACCCCCCTTCCCTTGTCCTATTCGGACTAGGAAGGGGAGGGGGGCGCGGCCCCCTCCTGCCTCTTTCCCTCTTCTCCCTCAAGGCCCATGTAGGCCCAATAACCCCCCGGGGGGGTTCCGGTAACCTCCCGGTACTTCGGTAAAATGCCGATTTCACCCGGAACGATTTCGATGTCCAAATATAGGCTTCCAATATATCGATCTTTATGTCTCGACCATTTCGAGACTCCTCGTTACGTCCGTGATCACATCTGGGACTCCGAACAAACTTCGGTACATCAAAACTTATAAACTCATAATAAAACTATCATCGTAACGTTAAGCGTGCGGACCCTACGGGTTCGAGAACTATGTAGACATGACCTAGAACTATTCTCGGTCAATAACCAATAGCGGAACCTGGATGCCCATATTGGTTCCTACATATTCTACGAAGATCTTTATCGGTTAAACCGCATAACAACATACGTTGTTCCCTTTGTCATCGGTATGTTACTTGCCCGAGATTTGATCGTCGGTATCCAATACCTAGTTCAATATCGTTACCGGCAAGTCTCTTTACTCGTTCCGTAATGCATCATCCCGTAACCAACTCATTTGGTCACATTGCTTGCAAGGCTTATAATGATGTGCATTACCGAGAGGGCCCAGAGATACCTCTCCGACAATCGGAGTGACAAAACCTAATCTCGAAATACGCCAACTCAACATGTACCTTCGGAGACACCTGTAGTACTCCTTTATAATCACCTAGTTACGTTGTGACGTTTGGTAGTACCCAAAGTGTTCCTCCGGTAAACGGGAGTTGCATAATTCTCATAGTTACAGGAACATGTATAAGTCATGAAGAAAGCAATAGCAATATACTAAACGATCAAGTGCTAGGCTAACGGAATGGGTCATGTCAATCACATCATTCTCCTAATGATGTGATCCCATTAATCAAATGACAACACATGTCTATGGTTAGGAAACATAACCATCTTTGATTAATGAGCTAGTCAAGTAGAGGCATACTAGTGACTATATGTTTGTCTATGTATTCACACATGTATCATGTTTTCGGTTAATACAATTCTAGCATGAATAATAAACATTTATCATGATATGAGGAAATAAATAATAACTTTATTATTGCCTCTAGGGCATATTTCCTTCACCCGGTTGGTGGCACTAACCGGGACTAAAGGGGGCATTGTTCCCGGTTGGTGCCACGAACCGGGACCAATGCTCAGTGTATATAAGCAAAACTTGTGAATTTTTTTAGTTTCATCGCGCATTTGCCCCCCGACGACGCCGAGCTCATCGACGCCGCCAGGCTACCCGTGCTCCTCATCGCCGTCGCCGTCCGCACCTCGTCGTCGTCGCCCTGCGCTCCGACGCCGACGCCCTGCTCCTCGTCGTCGTCGCCGCACCCTGCCTGCTGTGAGCGCCCCCCCGATCCCCTCCTGGTCCTCCCTGTACTGGCCGTTGTCGCTGCCGCGCACTACCGCCGCGACCCCTGCCCTATGCTGCCGCCGCGCGCCGCCCCTTCCCCGCGCCGCTGCCCCTGCCTTGCAATTTTTTTTTCATATATATATATATATGTATTTTTTTTGTCAATTTATATGTATATGTGTATATATGTGTGTATGTGTATAAATGTGTGTATGTGTGTATATGTATATATAGTTTTTTGTCATATATATGTATTTTTTTGTTAATTCATATTTAGAAGAAAAGGTAGAAGAGGAAAAAGGAAAATAAGAAGAGGAAGAAGGAGAGGAATAAAGGAGAAGAAGAGAAGAAATAAATAAGAAGAGAAAAAAAGAAAAAAAAAGGAGAAGAAGAAAGGAATAGAAGAGAAGAAGAAAAAAATAAAGTAATTTCTTTTTTTTCTTCTTCACCTCTATTCCTTTCTTCTTCTCCTCTTTTTTTCTTCTTTTTTTCTTCGATCTTCTCCTCTCTCTATTCCTTTCTTCTTCCCCTCTTTTTTTTCTTCTTCTTCTTTCTCTTCTTATTCTTTATCGGGTATGTCATTGTCGATATACCACCTCCCCGATAACTTCGACATGAGGGGGGGTCGATATACCCCCTCCTCGATAACTTCGACATGAGGAGGAGGGAGGGGGTCGAGGGTTCGAGGGTCGTCGAGGGTTCGAGGGTTCGAGGGTTCTAGGTTCGAGGGTTCTATGGTCGAGGGTTCGAGGGTCGAGGGTTCGAGGGTCCTAGGAATATGCCAAAGTTAGAATCTTTAATGTTAACTTCATAGAATTTTTTTGGTGATATTATTGTCGAATATGCAAAGAATATGTCAATTTTTTTTGTAGTAGTAGATGATGATGATATATGAAAACTTGGTCAATTTTTCCTGTTGTAATTTTGTTCGATGAATGTTTTCTGTTAAAACTCGTATTAAGTTTGTTCGATGAATGTTTCATGGGAGAGAGGGAGTAAAAACTCATCAGACATGAAAGGGGAGGAGTCCCCCTCAGGTTTGTAACTCTCTCGGGAATTCAACATATATTCAACATGAGGGGGGGTCGATACCCCCTCCTCGATAACTTCGACATGAGGGGGGTCGATATACCCCCTCCCCGATAACATTTTTTTCCATGTATGTTGTCATCGTTGTCGATATACCCCCTCCTTTACCAAGTTAAAAGAGCGTTGTCCTCGAGGCCACCCCAAACCCTTTAAGCGTTGCTGAGGCCACCCCAAACCCTAGAGAAGCGTCGAGGCCATTTGAAAGATCGAGGATGTCGCCTAGAGGGGGGGGGGGGTGAATAGGCGCTTTAAAATAATTACGGTTTAGGCTTGAACAAATGCGGAATAAACCTAGCGGTTAATTTGTCAAGCACAAAACCTACAACAACTAGGCTCACCTATGTGCACCAACAACTTATGCTAAGCAAGATAAGCAACTATGTGATAGCAAGATATATGCCAAAGAACAATATGGCTATCACAAAGTAAAGTGCATAAGTAAAGGGGCTCGGGTAAGAGATAACCGAGGCACGCGGAGACGATGATGTATCCCGAAGTTCACACCCTTGCGGATGCTAATCTCCGTTTGGAGCGGTGTGGAGGCACAATGCTCCCCGAGAAGCCACTAGGGCCACCGTAATCTCCTCACGCCCTCGCACAATGCAAGATGCCGTGATTCCACTAAGGGACCCTTGAGGGCGGTCACCGAACCCGTACAAATGGCGACCCTTGGGGGCGGTCACCGAACCCGTACACTTTGGCAATCCTTGGGGGCGGTCACCGGTACCCGTCAAATTGCTGGGGCGATCTCCACAACCTAATTGGAGACCCCCGACGCTTGCCCGGAGCTTTACACCACAATGATTGAGCTCCGAACACCACCAACCGTCTAGGGTGCCCAAGCACCAAAGAGGAACAAGCTCAAGGGCACCAAGCACCCAAGAGTAATAAGCTTCTCAACTTGTAACTTCCACGTATCACCATGGAGAACTCAAATCGATGCACCAAATGCAATGGCAAGGGCACACGGAGTGCCCAAGTCCTTCTCTCTCAAATCCCACCGAAGCAACTAATGCTAGGGAGGAAAATGAGAGGAAGAACAAGAAGGAGAACTCCAAGAACTAGATCCAAGGGGTTCCCCTCACATAGAGGAGAAAGTGATTGGTGGAAATGTGGATCTAGATCTCCTCTCTCTTTTCCCTCAAAAACTAGCAAGAATCCATGGAGGGATTGAGAGTTAGCAAGCTCGAAGAAGGTCAACAATGGGGGAAGAACACGAGCTCAAAGGATACATCTCAATGGGGAAGAAGACCCCCTTTTATAGGTGGGGAGAAAAACCAACCGTTATCCCCTCACTCAGCCCGCACAACGCGGTACTACCGCAGGGAGCTGTGGTACTACCGCGGTTGGCTGCAGTACTACCGCTGCAGGTTGCGGTACTACCACATGTGCAGCTCTGGCCAGATGAAGGCCTGTTGCACAGGGCAACGAGCGGTAGAACCGCCGGAGCGGTACTACCGCGCGCCCCTATGGTACTATCGTAAGGCAGGCAACACTAGGCACAGAGAAAGCACGGACGTAAAAAATTACTTCCGTACCTACTTCCGCTGAGGGAGGACCTGCGCAAAACTTCGGCACGGTACTACCGCACACGAAGAGCGGTACTACCGCGTAGGGCGCGGATGTAAAAAATTACATCCGCCCCTACTTCCGCTCATGCTGCTAAGCCTGGCCAGAGCCCACGGTACTACCGCGCTCGTCGCGCGGTACTACCACGTAGGGCGCGGATGTAAAAAATTACATCCGCCCCTACTACCGCTCGAGCAGCTGCGCCTGGCCGGAGGCCACGGTACTACCGCTCCAACAGAGCGGTACTACCGCAAGGGCCTGCGGTACTACCGCTTCATAGAGCGGTACTACCGCATGCCCCAGATCAGCAACACTAGGAGTCCTTCATTTTGCACAGAAGACAACAGAGGGTAACAATAAAACCAGAACTGCCATAACTTCTGCAAATGAGCTCCGAATTGAGCAAACTCAAGCTTGTTGGATACAAGACAACGAGTAGCATCAAAATAGAGGAGGTATGCCTAACAAGAGAGGAGATAAACCTCCAACAGAGAAGAACCGGTAGAACCTCCAACATCGAAAACATCATAGAAGATGCATGTGAACTCCGTTTTCGATGAACTCGAGCTTGTCATGAAAATGACCAAAAGCTCCAAATCTCACAAGGAGAAGAACCAAACAAGAACCAATAAAGATGATGCAAGGATGCAATGGTTTGAGCTCTCTATGAACGATACGATCAAGCAACTCATCGAGAGCCCCCCTTGATACTCCGGCAATCGATCCTATAAATCGGTCTCCCACAACTACCATGAGACCGGTAAAATAGAAAACCTATCAAGGGCAAACCTTTGCCTTGCACAAAATCCACTTGAGCTAGATGATGACGATCTACTCCCCCTCAAGATGGACCACCTTTCTTGATTGCGTTGGCTCGATGAAGACTAGTTGATTGCTCCCCCATACTCCACTATGGGTGAGCCACTCTTCCGCTCATCTTCACAAGTCCATTGTCACCACAATGGACGGCAAGCTTCAAGCACTTGATCTCTTCGTGATACATCACTTGAACTTGCACACCGTAACCTAACCCCACAAAGAACTCTCACAAAGACCATGGGTTAGCACACAAAGCGTAATGGATAATGCTTACCATACCATGGGATCACTTGATCCCTCGGTACATCTTGTGCGCTTTGTATGATGAATCTTTCCAACTCTCTTCATTTGGATGATGTCTTGAAGGTGGACATGAATGATCACACAATCTTATTCTTCAAGTCATGCTTGCAATAAGCTCAACACTCACATGACCAATCTTTGGATAATTCCTTAATAACACATTGGTCAACTCATAAACTCCTTGAAACCAACACATGGACTTCAAGAAAAGCCTATGGACAAAACCTTCAGATATAACTCAAGGCAACCATTAGTCCATAGAGATAGTCATCAATTACCAACACCAAACATGGGGGCACCGCATGTTCTTTCACCATTAATTAATATAATTCCTTGTTGTGAATAGCTATAGCTAGGTCTACGTTTGCCACTAATATGTCCATCTGTCATGTTTGTATAATAATTGCCATGTTGTAATATTTGCAGAAATTATGGAGCACGACCG
Organism: Triticum dicoccoides; assembly: GCF_002162155.2. Taxonomy (NCBI): domain Eukaryota; kingdom Viridiplantae; phylum Streptophyta; class Magnoliopsida; order Poales; family Poaceae; genus Triticum; species Triticum dicoccoides. The sequence goes on from NC_041391.1 coordinate 50,425,710, forward strand.
AGACGAGGAAGCAGAATGGGTGTTGGGGACATATATAATCGCAGCCGGAGCTGATGTCATGTTGTATCTCAACGAAACCGATGGTCTGGAAGGAGAGGGTGAAGAAGCAGGCTACGGTTATCGAACAATGGAGGAGACCGTGACCGGTGACCGAATGCCGGTGCAAGAAGGAGGCCGTGATGACGGCTCCGGTGACCGAACATAGTCTGGCCAAGTATATATATTAATTAAGCCTGTGCTGGCTAGCTAATTGATGCATTCATTGTTTTAGTATCTACACATATTAACTCTCGTCTTTCTTCTTATTTCTAGCCCTCCGGATCGAGCACAACTTCCTTAAAGAGATGAGGCCCGAGGAAAAAGTTGCGATCAGATGAAAGGTTCACGATCACAGCAATCGCGCCCGATGGCCAACTGATTAAACCCCTCCAGACCAATGAGGCATTTACTGCTCAGTGCGGGGTTCTTGTTAGGGACATGATCCCGATCAGCATAGAGCTATGGAATCAGCCTAAGGATGAAGAGCTTCAAGTTTCTTTTGTCGAAGATAGATAGAAACAGGATCTTTGAAAAGCGCTGAAGGTAAATTTCACCCCACCGGAAGAGGAGGATCCGAAGAATCTAGTTATAGAGCCATTAATCAAGTCCTTTGCTCTCAAGAAGATGGCAGATCTATTCAGGAAGTGGAAGAATGACCTGAAAGCAAAGTTTGTCGGCAAAGAAAAGACACCAGAATTCATCGGCTGGTACGAGAAGCTCAGAGATCAATGGGACGCATTTGTGGCCAACAAGACATCGGAGAGGAGTAAGAAGATGCCAGCGATAAACAAGATAAATGCTGCAAAGAAGGAGCATCACCATCGCACAGGGTTAGGTGGCTACCTGAAAGCCCGACCGTTGTGGGCCAAGGCTGAGAACGACCTGCTTGATAAAGGGGTCGAACCAGAGACATTGAACTGGCCAGACCGTTGCCGGACTTGGTTCTTTGGGGTTGGCGGAACCTTGGACCCTGTAACAGGGAAGTGCGTTTGGACGAGGGAGCAACTATAAATACCCCTCATGAAGCTTCAACACTATATTAATGCAGCGCGGGAAGGGACGTTTGTTCCAGATAGAGAAAAGGACGAGCTCACAATGGCCCTCGGGAATCCTGAGCACCCTGGATGGACACGAGGCACGCTAGGGTCCGTTCCATGGAAGGCTGGGTTTCCGGACGCATGCGGTTACAAATGCCAAGAGATGAGGAGGAAGGTGGAGCAGAGCGAACTGTAGGAGCTGCACGCAAGGGTACAGAAGCTAGAGGAACGAGATGCAGTTTGAAGCAAGCGGCCTGCCAAAGCTACCCCGCCATCTCAGAGGAGAAGCGGCGTGGCTTCCACCGAGCAGCTTCAGCTGGAGCCTGTCTTCACGGCTCCTGCTAGCTATCCTGTGGATGTTATCACGGAGTCTCAACATTGCCACCTTATGACGTAATGGCAGAAGTACAAAGTCAAGGCGGTTGTCGGCTCTATTCGACCTCCTGAACCCGGTGCAACTTTTCACTGCCGTCCAATTCCAGAAGGATATGCTAGGGTGATGGTGGAAGAAATAACGGAGGGATTTGAGGAGCTCGTGCTTGACCACCCTACCGGTGAAGGGGAGACTCGGCTGGGTTCTGCTTTCAAGACTCCATGCCTATGGCGGAAGGAGCTCATCAACCTTCCGAACTGGACGCCTCCGCCTCCTCCTCCTCCTCCGACGAGTCAGGGCACTCTGCCTTCTCCTCCGCCTGCTCCTCCGGCGAGTGATCAGGGCACTCCACCTCCTCCTCCGCCTACTCCTCTGGTGAGTGATCAGGGCACTCTGCCTCCTTCTCCGGCGCGTGGCGGCACTCCACCTCCTTCTCCGCCTGCGCCGGCGCACCCGACCAGGCAGCCTCCTCCTTCTCTGCCTCGTTAGCAAGGGCGGAAGAGACCCACCACCGCTCCGGCTGCTCCGGCGCGTCACAGTCCTTCTCCTCCGCCTCGTAAGCAACTAAAGAAGAAAGCCGCAACCACTCGTCCTACTCCAACGTCTAGCAGTACAGGCGGGAGGCAATACAGATTTGGTCCATCTCTCAAGACTCCAGAGAAGTTACCATACGAGATGACCGAGAAGGAAAACGAGGAGATCTATCAAGCCCAAGTGAGGGACTTCTTCGCAACGCAAAGAGCTAAGAGACATCCACCTCTGGAGGAGAAGATAGATCCGGTGAAAGCGAAGTGCACTTTGGATGCCTTGCAGCGAGCACCACCGTCTCTGCCACAAACCAACTATGAGCGCATTACTGAAAAGACATATAAGGAAGCGAAGTGGTCGGGAAGTACTTGCAGTGACAAAAGGTTACAAGAACGAAGAACTAGGAAAAAAATTCCCCAGATCGGCAAACAAGCGAACCAATCGTGCCCCCCGCTCAAGGTGTCTAGCGATATCGTTGGTAATCATCCGGGGGTCTTGCCCGGTACCAATTCTGGAGATTACGACGATGCACATTTTGATATAATGGAGGTGGACGAATTCAAATACGAGTACGGGAAGCCTCTCGTCAAAGATGGAACTACTCTAACAACGATGATGCGAAGATTCCATGATTGGTACATGGAAACCTGCAGAAAGCAGACAGCTGGGAATAAAATCGATACTTTGACGCTGAAAGTTAAAGAGGATCAACACGACCTCGTTGGAATTGAGGAGTTGTCTGTTACATTTGAGGAGTTCTTCCAGTTTTTCAATCTAAAGGCCCTCGATAAATTAACGGTCACTTGCTACTGTCTGTAAGTACTACTTCTGTCATTAAGTCTCTATATATAGCTCAACTCTTTCATTGCATGCATATATAATTATCCTCACTATATTATGCAGACTGAAGATCGTCGAGTGCAGAAAAGCTGAAATGTATGATATTGGGTTCATTAACACAAATCTCATAGATGAATTTACGGTTAAATTTCATGCCGAAGAAACCGAGGAGAACTTGCTACGATCGTTGGTAATAAATCAAAACAAAGATACAATACTCTTTCCTTACAACTTCAAGTGAGTGTTACTGTCTTGTGCATATTCGGTTTCCCTTAATTATTACTCGAGGTTATAGTAATTAATGTAACTGATGAGTTATATGCATGCGTGCGCAGTTTTCACTATATTCTCCTAGAGATTAAGCTTGAGCACGGACTAGTAAGCGTCTTAGACTCGAGACGAAAAGATCGCGAGGAATATGCGGACATGTCTAAAATGCTCGAGAAGTAAGTTGCATCGATCATTATCGCACCATATCGGCAACTTTGTTCATTTCATGATATCAAGTAATTGTTTTCTTTGTCTCGCAGGGTTTGGAAAGTATTCACCTGACAAGTTTCGGGACTGCCGCGGGATCTGCGATGGGAATTCCCGAAAGTAAGTACTACTAGCTAGCTAGTTCCGCGCATCTCCCGTTGATTCTAGCTACTTTCATCAATGCCATTTATAATGCTTCATTATCAGTTTGATTGACCTCTATTTCTCATAAAGTATTTGTGGCAGGAACCCGGGAATAATTACTGTGGATACTACGTCTGCGAGTTCATCTACAACGCGACGGCCAAGAATAGGCGGGGCTACTCTAAAAGACAATATGAAGTGCGCAAGCAAAAATGTTCACAAGTTTATTTTATTGCCATCATTTCTGTTGAGTTTCATTCATATATATGTATGGACCCCCTTATTCAAATTAGATGTGGGAGATGCGGAATGAACTCCTACCACAAGATCGCATTCGAGCAATTCAAGAGGAATTGACTGGATTCTTTCTTGACCACATCATCAATAAAGCCGGAGAATACCACCATGCATGTGGAAGTTGAGTTCATATGTCAGGGTATTGTAAGAGATCTTACACAT
>NC_041391.1:50430122-50438563 GCF_002162155.2 Triticum dicoccoides
TCTTCAGAAAAAAACAAAAAACCCAGCCCCTGAAATGTTGACATGTGGAAGCATTTTGGTCCCGGTTGGTGGCATGAACCGGGACAAAAGGCCCCCCTGTCTGGGCAAGCGGCAGCGGCCACGTGAAGCCCCATCTGTCCCGGTTCTTGGGCGAACCGGGACTAAAAGGACAGGGCTTTAGTGACGACCCTTTAGTCCCGGTTCGTGAACCAGGAAAAATGGCCCTCACGAACCGAGATGAATGGGGGTTTTTCTACTAGTGTATGTTGTTCCGGCCTCATTTAAACTTGCTTTGATGTGTTGTTCTTGTATGCATCATCTCTTGCCATGAATAGCATCATGTAGCCTTGTCATGCATCATGCCTGGTTGAGCATCATGTCATGTTTATGTGTTGGGTGTTTACCGTGTTGTTTGCTTCTTTCCGGTTATGCTTCTTCTCGATAGTTCCTGTTTCGTTGCGATCGTGAGGATTTGTTCAACTATGCTTGGTTCGTCTTTGTCCGTTCGTCTTCTTCATGGACTCGTTCTTCTTCCTAGCGGGATTTCAGCCAAGATGACTGTTATCCTGGATCTCACTACTATCATTGCTATGCTAGTTGCTTTGTTCTATCGCTATGTTGCGCTACCTATCTCTTGTTTATCAAGCCTCCCAAATTGCCATGTCAGCCTCTAACCTTTATCACCCTTCCTAGCAAACCGTTGTTTGGCTATGTTGCCGCTTTTCTCAGCCCTCTTATAGTGTTGTTAGTTGCAGGTGAAGTTGAAGATTGCTCCATGTTGGAACAGAATTATGATGAAATATCACAATATCTCTTATTTAATTAATGCATCTATATACTTGGTAAAGGGTGGAAGGCTCGGCCTTATGTCTGGTGATTTGTTTCACTCTTGTCGCCTTAGTTCTCGTCATATCGGTGTTATGTTCCTTAATTTTGCGTTCCTTACGCGATCGGGTTTATGGGAATCCCTTGACAGTTCGCTTTGAATAAAACTCCTCCAGCAAGGCCCAACCTTGGTTTTACATTTGCCTAACAACCTACTAACTTTTCCTTGGGAGTTATAAACCCGAGGGTCATCTTTATTTTAACCCCCCCCCCTCCCGGGCTAGTGCTTCTCTAAGTGTTGGTCCGAACTAGAGTCACTTGCAGCGCTACCTCAGGGAAACTTAAGGGCTGGTTTTAGTTGTACGTAGTGTTCATCCGGTGTGCACTGAGAACGAGATATGTGCAGGACTTTGAGGTTTCCGGAAACCAAGTCTTCCAAAAACACAAATTAGTTAGAGCATCCAAACGAGATTTTATTCTGTTATAGGCTCTGTTCCTGGTTTATAGAGAATTGGTTTTCTATGTTCCACCTATCCAAACAACCCCTAGAGAGTAGCTATGACCGCGACTCTGTTCGTCGTGCTCAACTTTTACGGATCATGCTCCTCAAGCATCATGTCTGTTATCGCCTTGAAATCAGGGATGTACTGGAGCACAAACACATGCTTTCAGGAATTTGCTGACAAACCTTATGCAAAAACAGAACACGACTGAGACAGGGCAGGAATGACGACATAAGGAAGTAACCACATACTACAAAGACTTCAAATCAAATCGGTAAATCGTCCGCAAACCAACATCTAACCAGAGCAGGCACATGCCTAGCATAAATATCCGTCAACAAGAAGTGGCAGAGATCACATGCTTCGACCCATCAACCATCAACGACGACTAAACCTTGCTTCCTCTTGAGCTGTTGTTCCTACTCCATGAGATAGATCACATGGGAGTTGCCCAGGAGCTCACGGTGCTCCTCCCGACATAGGATGAACCAGTCCACGGCTCCGACATTTTCACTGCAAAACACACAAAAGTTCTGCATCTGAGGTGTGGCTATAGTCTTGTGCCTAAACCAACTCAAAACAGACAAGCAACGGGAACTGATCATCATATGAGGTGTTCGCAAATGGTGATCAGACCGGCTCCCTGTCGGGGTTCTGTTTCTCCGCAGGTATCACAAATCGGTCTGATTGATGGCATTGGTTGCTCCGCAGGTATCAAGGGTTAGGTTTTCGTTGGCTGAGATGCAGACGTGGATTACTTCCTGTAGGTCTCCTTCCGTTGTGTATGTTGTGCATGGGGCCTGTGATGAGGGAATTGACCTTCAAATGTGGTAACTTTGGAACTGTTACTTTTGTAAGCTATGAGCTGCTGTGTTTGATCTGCGCAAGCAATATTCGAACTGGCAAGAAGAGAAATTAACTTTGCTTCGGTTAGCGTATCAGCTAGAACCGGCCTGTCCACTAAATCTTGTTCATTTGCTTGTGCCGCGCATACTCAGGCCTGGCCCTGCGATTTCGGGGGCCCGGGGCAAAAATGATGACACGGGCCCTTAGGATTTATTTTATGTCCCTAGATAATACAGGGAGAACATAGTTTCATTATTATTTTTGAACATAGCTTCTTTAAAGTTGTGTCTTTGCACTTTCCCGTGGGCACGGTGTGATCTCCTGTCGATGTGGCCGCGTTGGAGGTTAGTTATAGCGCATTTCCGGCCAATGCGCATAAAAGATCAAGCTTTTGTTGCATAAAAGGTCAAGCTTTTGAGGTATATATTTTTTATAGATCAAGGTATTGTTTGCTAGGGTTGATCCCGTGGTAGCAATGCTTGTTTACAATTTTGTTTTTGACTGACTTTTTTGCAAGAATTTTTTGACCTGGCTTTTCTGCAAGAATTGACCTCTAATTTCATCTTATTTGGGAGTGAAAAGACGTATTTTCCTGGGTTTTTTAAGACAAAAGTACTTTCTTCTAGCGGTAAATTCCCTGCCCCAGATTGTTAACCTGGCTTTTCTGCAAGAATTGACCTCTAATTTCATCTTATTTGGGAGTGAAAAGACGTATTTTCCTGGGTTTTTTTAAGACAAAAGTACTTTCTTCTAGCGGTAAATGCCCTGCCCCAGATTGTTAACCTGGCTTTTCTGCAAGAATTGACCTCTAATTTCATCTTATTTGGGAGTGAAAATAAGTATTTTCCTGGGTTTTTTAAGACAAAAGTACTTTCTTCTAGCGGTAAATTCCCTGCCCCAGATTGTTGGGCAAACCCTATTCGGCGCCTTTAGCGCCCGCTACAGGCGTTTTGACAAACGGGCGCATACCCCCCTTTCCCGCTGGGCCGGCCCAACAGCTTTTTTCTTCTCTGTTTTAATCAGCAAAAAGACCTGCGTTAGCTGTGGATTTTGTTAAGAATGAGCTTTTAATTTATTTTACCTCTTTCCTTTTACCTCTTTCCTTTTACCTTTTTCTATTGTTGCTTTTTCGTTTTTTGTTTTTCCCTTTTTCTTCTTCCGAGTTCGATGAACTTTTTTTTCAAATCGATGAACTTTTTCAGATTTGTGATTTTTTTCAAATTCGATGAAGTTTTTATTCAAATCCGATGAACTTTTTTCAAATCTTATGAACTGTTTTCAAAATTGATGAACTGTTTTTCAAAATTCGATGAACTTTTTTCAAATATGATGAACTTTTTTCAAAATCTAATGAACTTTTTTCAAAATCTGATGAACTTTTTTCAAATTTGATGAATTGTTTAAAAATCGATGTACTTTTTTCAAATCTGATGAACTGTTTTCAAAATCAATGATTTTTTTTTCAAATTCACAGACTTTTTTTCAATTGCATGATTTTTTTCTGGAAAAGTCATTGTTCAGATGGTTAGTGGTCAAATGGTCAACGGTCAGCTAGTGTTCGCGTGTATTTGAAAAGAGAAATAACAGAAAGCGAGCGATGCAAGAAGCGACCGAGCGAGGGACGCAGTGTTCGCGTGTATTTGGGCCGGCCCACTCGAGGAGGTGCATGAGCGCCAGTTGGCCAACCTGGCGCTTAAGGCGCTGAAAAGGAGGTCTCAGATTGTTGTGCCCCGGCTAAAAGAATTTGCTTGGTGTGGCCCACATCCACTTAACGATGTGCAATGCTAGAAAGACTGGCCCAAAGCCTGTTCCTTGAAGGAGAACGAACAACTAGAAGAATGAAAGGCCATGGCCCAGTTCTGCAGCTCAACCCCTCGAAACAGTTCAACTCTCTTCTTATGTGTTTTTGAATTTGTGTTCCAAAGGAGAGATGTTCGAATTAATTTGCATGCACCTAGTGAGTAGCAGCGCTACTGCTGGAACAGGCTGATCTCTTCTTTGATGGTACGAGATGGAGACTATACAGAGGATCGTATGCCTGTGCTGATCTCTTCTTTGATCGTATTGCTCCTTTCGACTAGGGAAGGGAATGGATCCTCCTTTAGAAAAAGATTGGAGTGAATAGTGCACTCTTCGATGGAATCTCTTCCATATGTACAGAAAAACTGAATGATCCGTGAAATCCCAAAAGCACATTGGTTCTCTTATCGCCGTGAAATCAGGGATGTACTGGAGCCCAAACAAAAACGAATGCTCTCAGGACTTTGCTGACAAACCTTAGACCCTGTATAATGCCGACCCACAAAACCTTTTTTACAATTCGCAGAAAAATGATTTTGCGGGCCGGCGCGGGCGCCGGCCAAGCAGACCCCGCATAGCAGAGTTGTAAAATGGAATATCCGCGAATATTTTGTTTTACAGTTCCGCTATGCGGGGTCTGCTCGGCCGGCGCCCTCGCCTGCCCACAAAACAGATGGGTTTTTATCTGAATTTGACACACATGACACATATTCAGAATTATTAATTCTATATAAGATAAAATGTCAATATTGCAATACAACAATCATCCAAATTACAATAATTATTGAAATCAGCGAAGCAAACTAAATAATTCAAAACAAAACTTGTTCCGAATACAAATCACACATGAATTAAATGAAATGAATGCAAAAATGAAATGTGTTACCGCCCAGCCCTTTGCCAACAGTGCTCAATGAGATCCTCCTAAAGCTGAAAGTGGGAGTTTGCATTTTCAATCTCCTGGTAGGTATGAAGAAATGCTCTAGTGCGGTTAGGATCTCTAGCTGGTTTGACACGGCTACCCACATTGTCGTAGAAGAACTCCAAGTTCATGCCTCTCCCATCTTCGAGAATCATATTGTGAAGAATAATACAACATATCATGATGTTTTTCAAGGAACACTTGTCCCAAAAATGAGCAGGACCACGAACAATGGCAAAGCTAGATTGCAAAACACTGAATGCTCTTTCAATATCTTTTCGGGCTGCCTATTGTACCCTTGCAAATTCATATTGTTTCCTAGTTTTCGGGTCTTTGATGCTCTTTGACAAATGTACACCAAGAAGGGTAGGTACCATCTGCAAGATAGTACCCCTTTGTGTATTCATGCCCATTGATATTGTAGTTACAAGCAGGAGCATCACCACTAGCAAGCCTAGCAAACAAATGAGATCGTTGCAACACATTGATATCATTGAGAGTACCCAACATACTAAAAAAGCAATGCCAAATCCATAAATCCTCGGATGCTACGACCTCTAGCACAATTGTTGCATCATGAGACTTGCCATAACACATTCCCTGCCATGCCTTCGAGCAGTTTTTCCAAGTCAAATGCATACAACCAATGCTTCCTAGCATGCCAAGCCAACCTCTTCTTTCACTTGATGTCATCAAATTTTTTGTGTCTTCCTTGTTGGGTGCCCAAAGATATTCACGACCAAAGACACGGATGATCACTTTATCAAACCTACGCACTGACTCAATTGTAGTATCTTCACCAATGCGAAGGTACTCATCGACATAGTCAGCCGGAATGTCGTATGCAATTACCCGCATAGCTGCCGAGATTTTTTGATATGCACTAAATCCCTTCAAGCCCGCGATATTTCTTCTTTGAGTAAAATACCGACAATTGACCTCGCAAGCTTGCACTATTTTTACAAAAAGGGATCTGCGCATTCGGTACCTTCTCCGGAAGGGGTGCGGTGGATATGTTGGATTGTCCGCAAAGTAATCTTGCATCAACATCTCGTTCCCGATATGGCGATTTCGAGGAATGCAAAGACAGCCGACGGTCGATCCACACCGTCTCTTTTGGTTCTCATCTTCGTGCTCGTTCACGGCGAGGGCCATCACCAACATCTGTTGTCGATGGTTCTCAAGCAGCGTCACAACATCCGAGTCGTCCGAATCGGACGAATCCTCGAGCAAAAACCTCGCACAAGGGCTCAATTCCATTTAAATTCACAAATACGAACACCGCATGAACCAACTATGCATAGCGCATCCCAAAGCACAAGCAGAATTACTCACCGGCGGCTCAGGGCGGTGGCTTTACGGCGGTGGATCCTGGGGCGGCGACTAGGGGTGGCTCTGCTCGGTGGATCTGGGGACCCGGTGAAGCGGCTAGGTGGAACAGGGTGAGCCCCCCCCCCCCCTGGCGTGATTCCGTCCGTAGATTTTGCCAGAATCGCCGGCGGCGGATGGGCGGAACCAATGGTTGGCGGCTGCGGAAGGGGGTGGGGAATGGGCACGGGCTGAAATGTCCCTCCCGCCAACCGCTTTTCTGGGATACGGGGCACCGTCGGGTCGAGGGGGAAACCTGCGTTTTCACGGGTTGGAGATGGGATTTTACCACGCCCCTCAAAAGTTTTTACGGGTCCGACACGTTTCCATGAGATAGATCACCTTTTTTTGCGTGCACATGAGATAGATCACATTAGAAGCATCTAGCAGATAAATATATCTTGTATCATGGATAGCCATACAAAACTCCAAAATTTAATGTCCACCATGATAAAATTTTCTACCCGCGAATAAAGTGATAAAATTTCACAAACACGAAGATTTACATGATAACTTTGATTATAAAAGAGACTTAAAACTCAAGTGATATAGGCAAGATTTACTATGAGACTTGGAAATTTGTATTTGCAAATTGTGTACATATCTTATTCGAACACTGCCGATACCTGGACGAGAAATGGCAACTCACCAAGGTTGATCACCAACTACTATATTTATCTATACAACTCTATTTGTTAAATTTTTAACCATTAAGCACAGCTTCGCGAAAATAAGAAAACGAAGTTGCTCAAAATTACATGGGAATGCCCTTCCGAAGTGTCATCCTTGAACTGTTTTCCTCTCCCTAAGAGCCATTGAACTGGGCCTCAGGCTCCCTTCTTGGGATACCAACCCATGCTGATGGAGAGGAACTGCTTAGATCTACCTAATCCTCTCCTTAGATCTACCTAACACATCCTGCTAAGGGCGCCCCCATTCCTTGCGTTACGCGAGACGAGGGATTCTCGCGCCGAGCGCTACATATCAGGCCGGCCCACTAGAGCGATTTTTTTTTTTGGAAAAACCAGAGTTTAAAATGGTACTAGGAGGGGATTGATCCTGGGATCAACTAGTTGCTTCCCAATGCTAGTAGTCACTGCAATAGACTCTACTTGTTGTAGACTATGGAGAGCTCGGCCTGCTAGAAGAAAAAGGAGCCGAGTTTTACCATGTTTACTTTCTTTGCTTTATTTTTCTTTTCTTTTCTTTTCTTCATTTTTACTAGTCTAACTCAAGATGCTTTTTCTATGTTTTTTCTTTTTACTCGGTTTTCCCATGCTTTTTCGAAATAATATCGGTTAACAAACACAGAAAAATACTTGTTCAACATTTTTGCATCAGGGGAGTTGTGGCGTCTTCGGACAGCCTCCAGCATTGGCGGAAGCAGGAGGTGGCTCGGGCACGTGCCGGCGCACGGCGTCCTTCTGGAGTGAGGTTAGGCGTGATTGGCACTGTGGGCCAGTTTGCCGCACAGTGCTGGGCCGTCCAGGTGAGGTTTCTCTCTCTCCTCTATATTTCTTGCTGCTCTATTTTTGTTTATTTCTTTTGGCACTGTTTTCATATTCAAACATAATTCAAACAATGCCAAAATCATCTGAATATTTTTATGTTGCTTCATGGACTTTTCCAAAGGCACATAAATTATTTCAGAAGCATTTGAAAATATGTTATAATTATATGAATATAAATTCAAATTCAAAGAGCATAGTGATTTAAATTCAGTGCCTGAAATAATTCCTTAAAAATGTTCATTATTTTGGGTTTGGACCAAAGCTCTTGCCAAAAATATCAGATATCAATGAAGTGCATTTTGGGTTCATTTAATGCAGTTTTTAGGGTTCTTGCCCTTTAATTAAATTTTGAGGCTTTGGTTATCCTCAATTCAAGTTTTAGAAATTTAAATATGATGCATGATGCTCACTAATGCAACCAATCACATGCAATTATACTAGGGTTGTGACAAAGCAATCTCGCATTTGTGTTGCCAAACACCGTCTTATTTGTCACAATGACTCTAAACGAAATATTTATCAGTTAATCACCAGCCCTCGATCCCTAGCACGCGCACAACGCCATGTGATACACCAAACTCTGGGCACGTACTGTTGGGTACTGAGCCGAAACGTCCAACACAATGGTACACCCCTCTGACAGAGGGGCTCTACTTGCCCCTCACC
>NC_041391.1:50438897-50448575 GCF_002162155.2 Triticum dicoccoides
CATCACCACAAAGCTCTATTTGTAGATGTTTGTAGTTTTGAAGGATATATGACTCCTCAGCGAAGGCAATATTTTTATTTTATTTTAAAGGCACATTTTATTTGAAGAGGCCAATGTTCAAATAATATATGTTATATATGTGTTGTGTGTTTTTTCATCTCTTCTAGTTGTGATATTGAATATTTATTCCATGATTGTTGTACATATAGTCTTCTGCTAATTGCCAATAATAAGTCATTCTAGCATCATCTTTTTGTTTGTTTGTTTCAAAGATGATTTATGGTTCTAGTGAGAAGGGATGCAACAAAACCAACACACTATATATATGACGGTGACCAGCTGAACTTCAGTAAGTAAATTACAACATTGTTTTTTATTCCAATTCACATCAGCTAGCGCATTAAAATGATCACTTGGAACAACATAAAATTGATCAGGATGTATGGGATGGCAAAGGAAGATGGGTCGGCGTCATTGATGTGCCTGAAGAAGCCTTTTTGCACTCTTCGACGCATATGTCCATTGTACGATAGCAGCGGCTCCTTACTAAACAACAGTCACAAAAAGATGAATCTGGGCAGTCTTCAACACTCTTATGCACGCACAATCCGTGTGGGAAATTAATCTTGTTGTTGATTTTGTCATCCATGATTCGGCCTGCACGACAAAAATATATATCAACAATTAATATCGATAAGTCCCTGTAGACTATAATCTAATGACAATTGTGCATCTAGCAAGCCACACATACAAGCCATCGGAAGAGGAATAAACTATGGACAACCATTGTGTTAGTGCTCAATCAACTACTCCATCCATTCGGGTTTATTAGGCCTCCTCTTTATTTTGTGTTAAAGTTTGACCCATAAATTTAACTAATAAAATGTAAACTACATGTCACAAAAAGTATACTGTCTAAAAGCTCTGTCAAATTCAACAAGTGTGTGAACCCGGACCAAGATAGTAGAGAACAAGCTTACTATTCTTTTAGGGCATACTAGTTTGCAGATACGAGGGTTCAACTCTTTTCAGTTGCATACTTTTGATGCGATTATAATATTTGTAAAGTACTCCCTCCGTTTCCAAATGTAAGTCTTTTTAGAGATTCTAACAAGTGACTACATGCAAAGCAAAATGGATGAATCCACACTCTAAAATATGTCTACATACATCCGTATATTGTAATCAATTTGATATGTCCAAAAGGACTTATATTTAGGAATGGAGGGAGTATTTCATTATCGCAAGAAGAGAAAATACTAGTAGCTCAAATGCGACTCACAGTGTACATGGATAGTAAAGCACATGAGAAACAGTAGGGAGAGTAGCGTAGGTGCATGAGTAAGGCCGGTGCGCTTGGCCATCAAGACGATGCAATTGAAAATGTAAATACTTCCTTGGCAAATATGTATGTGTGTTTCCTGATCGAAGTACACTACAATATGCGCTTTGCTCTACCTACACATTCTTGCATATATATATGAGAGAGAAGCCGACAGAGGAGGAAGTTTAATTCAGGGATACAATTCCCCACCTTCATAAATATGTCTAGCAATATAATGATGATTACTACGATACATTATTAATTTTAATAAATATGTCTAGCAATCTAATGATGATTACTTAGAGTACATTAATTGTACCAAATATATAGTATATCCCTAGAATACATGAGTGCTAAAACACCAATCCTGTTTTGTCTCCTGTTAGGCTTGTCACAATGGGAGTACTGTAGGTAGTATCATGGATGCCGACAATGCATTTTTGCTGAGTGACACACAAGTAAATGAGGAAAAAGAGGATTGAGTATCATGATATGATACCGTATTGTATTAAATGTTGTATTAGTATGTGTTATGCATGGCAATAAATGAGTTCACTATGATATTTATACCTAATATTAAAGAAAGAAAGATTTCATAGTACCCCATCCATCACTCCTTTATCTCTGTTAATTTTATGACCACAAAGATTGACAGTTGAGATTTAAAAAGAAGAGATGATTCTTTTTTTCCACCTATCTTCTCTCCTATCTAAAAGGTATGGTCCCCTTTTCCGTAGTTCTTTCGAGCCTTCGATCTCAACATTTTTTTGCTCACGCCCATGTGCATAGCAATCGCATCGATTGATCTCAGCTCTTTCTTTCCCAGGCTTTCATAGCGACCGACACCACCAACTAGACCAGCGCCAAAAAGTCCAGCTACGATCTCAGGATCGACCGAACTAGTCTAGCGATACAAGCCCAACTAGTGTATGATTGAAACAGAGTTAACAAAGGGTATGATCCAAACGAACGATCTCAGCATTCCTGACTCCCTTGTTCGGTTTATATGCTCCTACCCAAGCTAATCGGGGTCTGTTCCCTCCCCGACCAAGCCCTAGCCGTGCGAGTGTAGGCCTTCCGAGGTGCGCCATCATCAGAGTTGAGCTCTTGCCGCAGGGAAGCTTTTTCGGCAGCGCGTTTGGAGCAAAGGCGGAGCCAAAATTTCTCAAAGCCTTGGGCTAAAACTAAGTGACTAATAATAACGTCAAATACCATGCATACCATTGCGTGTTAGAAGTATGCCACAAATTCACATTAAAAATAAAATATGAATTAATTATTACCACGAGAGAAAATTCAAATAAACCAAATAGTTTAATAAAGTGCATAATTGCAAACATTGGTAGCTAATAAATGAAGACATGCTTAATTTGAGGTCATCGTTTCTTCACTATCAATAGTAGAAGGACCTGGAGCCGCAAACACAAAATCATGTATTTAAAATCAAGACAATGGACACAGATCAAGTCAATTGTTCATATGAATTTTGCCCCAAAAAAGGAACATAATATACCATTATCAGTGGCGGAGCTTCACAGGAATGCCTGGAGGGGCCAAAGACAAAACGTAAATTTCTGAGGGGGCCAAAAGACTTCTATTTTCCATTCAAGTCTCTCCTAAAAAACTATGGGTATGTCTAGAACTCAGTCGACTAAGGCTTAATGAAGTCTCAGTTGAGTGACGTCAGCGTGTTTCTTTTGCTACAAGCGGCATGGTTGGATGCTACAAACGGTGACGAAAAAGTTACGATTGTATTGCAAGCAACGACAATAAATGCTACAACCATTCAAACTGAAATGCTACAACCATCAACGAAGGGTTGCAACCGGTTAGATGACGTGCTACAACCAACAAGGGACGACATGCTACAACTAACAAGACGGATGTTGCATCCGGTAAAAAAGTTGTTGCAAACGATGATACAAAATGCTGCATGGTCGACTGAGACTTAAATCTCAGTCGACTGATTTTTAGCAAGCCCTAAAAATATTCAGAGATTTTGTACATACTGGGGGCCATGGCCCCTGCAGACTTGTGTGTAGCTCCGCCGGTGACCATTATCACGAAGTGCACAAGGCAATAGCCCTTGCCTTTCCTCGGTTGGTTGTCGGATACCAGGATCAGCATTATTGTCATCTGGATTAAGCTCCGCGCATTGTTCATTTTCTTTTGCATTACTAGCTCCGGCTCCTGCTGATTCTAGGTATTGTTGGATGTAGGCTGGTCGGAGTTGCATAAAAAAATAAAACGTGTGTGTCTGTGTCCTTTTTAACGAGGATTTCTATCATTTTCCCTGTTAACAAATAACTGAAATAAAATTGACTAAATTAATAGTATTCCATCCGTTTTTATGTAATATGTGTACTAGCATTGGTCAAAGTCAAGCTTTGTAAACTTTGACAACGTTTATAGACAAAAATATTAATATATACATTAACAAATAAATACCATCTGATTCTTTGTTGAATATACTTTTACATCATATAGATTTGTTATTAACTTATTATAAATGTTCATATTTTTTCTACAAATTTGGTCAAACTTTATGAAGTTTGACTTTAGTCAAAATCTAATATGCAGAGTAAATAAAAATGAAGGGAGTACAATTTAACATCTTGATCTAGAACTAGCAGAAATATATGATACAACAAACTTGAAAGTACATGTCTAAGAGCAACTCCAGCAAACCCCGCAAAAGGCCTCAACCCGCAAAATAACCGCCAAAATGCGGGTCGGCGCGGAAAATCCAGTCCGAACAGACACCGAAACGCGGCCGGCCCGCAAAATATTTTGAGGGGGCGCGGCAAAAACTCGGCCCCAACCCGCGTATTCGCGGGTTTCCGCCTCGCCCCTATGGTGCCCCGTATCGTAGTGAAGCAGTTGGCAGGAGGGACATTTCAGCCTGCGCCCCTTTCCCCACCTCCTTCCGCCGCCGCCCGCCACAGGTTCCGCCCGTCCGCCGCCGCCGATTCCGGCCAAATCTGCGGGCCGAATCGCGCCGCCGGGGCGTCCTTCACCATTCACCACCGCTAGGCTGCACCGCCCCCGCGAATCCGGCGAGAAGAGCCGCCCCTCGTCGCTGTCGCCGCCAGGAATCGACCGCGCTTGAGACGCCCCTCGTCGCCAGTTAGTGTTTTTTTGTGCTTCATGTCGATGGAATTAAGCCCGGTTGGTTGACGCGGCTTGCGCTTCTCGTTCATGTAGATGGAATTGAGCCCGTGCGAGAAGTTTCTGCTCTTCGATTCGTCCGATTCGGATGACTCGGATGTTGAGATGGTGCTCTCAAACTTTCCGCAGCAAACATTGGTGTTGGCTCTTGCCGTCAAGGAGCACAAACACGAGAACCGAAAGAGGCGGCGAGGATCGACCGTCGGGCATCTTTGCATCCTTCGGAATCGCCATCTCGGGACCGAGATGTTGACGCAAGACTATTTCGCGGAGAATCCAACGTATCCACCGCACCTCTTCCGGAGAAGGTACCGAATGTGCCGATCCCTCTTTGTGAGAATTGTTGAAGCTTGCAAGGCAAATTGTCGGTATTTACTCAACGAAGAAATGTTGCGGGCTTGAAGGGATTTAGTGCATATCAAAAAATCTCGGCAGCTATGCGGGTAATTGCATATGGCGTTCCGGCTGATTATGCCGATGAGTATCTTATCGTTGGTGAAGATACAACAATTGAGTCAGTGCGTAGATTTGCCAAAGTGATCATCCGTGTCTTTAGTCCCGAATATCTTCGGGCACCGAACGAGGATGACACAAAGAAATTGATGGCATCTAATGAGAGGAGATGTTGGCCTGGCATGCTATGTAGCATTAATTGTATGCATTGGACATGGAAAATTTGCCCGAAGGCATGGCAGGAAATGTATTGTGGCAAGTCTCGTGATGCAACAATTGTGCTAGAGGCCGTAGCATCCGAGGATTTATGGATTTTGCATTGCTTCTTTGGTATGCCGGACACTCTCAGTGATATCAATGTGTTGCAACGGTCTCATTTGTTTGATAGGCTTGCTAGTGGTGATGCTCCTGCTTGCAACTACAATCAATGGGCATGAATATACAAAAGGGTACTATCTTGCAGATGGTATATACCCTCCTTGGTGCACATTTGTTAAGAGCATCAAAGAACCCAAAACTAAAAAATAATGCCAGTTTGCAAAAGTGCAAGAGGCAGCCTGAATAGACATTGAAAGAGCATTCGGGGTTTTGCAATCTAGGTTTGCCACTGTTCGTGGTCCTACTCGTTTTTGGGAAAAGCGGACCTTGAAGAACATCATGACATGTTGTGTTATTCTTCACAACATGATTCTCGAAGATGAAAGAGGCATGAACTTGAAATTCTTCTACGATAATGTGGGCAACCGTGTCAAACCAGCTAGAGACCTTAACCGCATTAGAGATTTTCTTCAAACATACAAGGAGATTGAAAATGCAAACAACCACTTTCAGCTTCAGGAGGATCTCATTGAGCACCATTTGCAAAGGGCTGGATAGTAACAAACTCATTTTTTCCATTTATTTGTATTTGTATTTGTATGCGGGACAAATTTTATATTGCATTATTTGTATTTGTATTCGGTGATTTGAATAATTATTTGTAATGTGGATGATTGTTGTACTGTGTTGGTATTGATAATTATGATGTGGTATTGATATTTTGCGGACCGGTGGGATGCGGGATGCAGCGGCGCAAGAGTAGACCCCGCAAAGCCAACCCGTAAAAAAGTATATTCCGCGAATATCCTTTTATACGGGTCCGTTTGGGGGTCTGCCTCTGCGGCCGTCCGCCGGCCTGCAAAGACGTTTTTTCGCGAACTGCAAACGCGTTTTGCAGGCCGGTGGGATGCGGGGTCTGCTAGAGTTGCTCTAAGGCATTGGCCAAGCTCTACATTGGCAGGCATGGGTAAGTTTTTCCTGACCTATTTGGTTTTGCCGTAAAAAAGTAACAAGTTGAGAATTGGCATTTTGTACTTCTACGGGGCACCATTTACGGGTCATTGGCAGCAAACTGAACGAGTCTATGCAGAATTTTGTGGTGCATCAGTTTTAGCATTACCAAATGTTGGCTAAGCAAGCCAAACGAGCCTCTCTTTGTTGTGTGCGATTTCACAATTCGATGTAAAGGTGAGTTCACAATCTGCTTGTGCTAGGGGTAGGAAGGTTTTGCACCGGGAGAAGATGACAGATGTTTCAGTCATAAGGTAAAGGGATTAGAAAATAAAGAACACAATTTGGCACATTCACTTGACAAGCACTTAAACTTGTTTCGAGTGAAATGGAACAAAAGATGTAGAAAAAAATCAGATGTGTATTATTGAGCGAGTTTGCACGCATTGAAACATTATTGACATATATGCACCCTTACATTAACTTAAGTACCTACGCATGCTCTTGATGTCAAGGATCTTCTCATACTCTTCGAGAACGGCATCATCAACATCATCACCGTCACCAAGGTAGTAGCAGTAATCATCATAGGAATCGTCTTCGTACTGCGGAAAGGATAAGGGACGGCAGTATCTACACCTAGGCTTGTAGGGATAACAGTATTTACAACCAGTATAGTCATCGTAGTAGTTGCTCGAGTACCGATCATGGTCATCCATGCTCATCCAGGCAAGCTTTTCTGGTAGGTTATCAATGGCAATAGGGTTGCACACTGCCATGTTAAGGTACTGTAGGTCATGGCAATTGTCTAGGATAGCTACCAGAACTTCCCTACCGAAGGTACAACCGACAACATCCAAAGAACGTAGTTTGCACATCCTTGGAGCCGCAAATGTTATTGCATAATCAGCATGGCAGTGCTTTCCTGAGACATGTCTGAAGTGCTTTAGCAGTGGGCATGCTGTAGCAACAAGTTCATATACCTCCCTACTATATATTTGGGGACATTTCGAAATCTCGAGCTCCTCAAGTAGAGGTAACATCTTAATCACCGTGGCAAATCCTTCATCCGAGACATAACCCCTATGGAGATGGAGGCACTTTAGCGCAGGTGCCCTGCAATATATGACAAATAAATATTTAAGAATGCAATTAATCAAAGAGAAAGAAATGAAGATGCATCGTAACAACGAGGGACAAACTTTTGGAAGGTTTGGGATATATATTAATTATGGTGTGGCTAGGACTCATCTAGATGTGACATAACTATGTCACATCTAAGCATGACATCACACAACATCAGCAAAAAAACAACTAAAAATATATTTTGTACAAATCTTGAAGCCCCTTGTTATGTGATGGACTATTTAGATGTGACATCCTTAAAAAACATCTAGATGTGAATTAGTCATTTTGTATTAATTAATTAGGAAAAGAAAAGAAGGAAGAAATCTTACTGCTTGGCGAGCAAGAGGAGGATATCGTCGTCGGTGAGATTGGTCAGGAAGGCCTCGCACTGGCCCTGGCTAAGTCGCAGGGCGGCCCGCACCATGGCCTCGAGGCTGAACTTGGGGTGGAATGGCGGGACGAACCACAGGCCGGCGCGGAGATCGATGCAGCGCCACAACTCCGGCTCTTCCCGGGCGGCCCGCCGCCAGGAGCGGCACACGCCCGCCACGCCGCCGAGCAGGAGCTCGGCCTGGTCCAGCTTGTGGAGGATGCAGGAGATAAGGTCCGGGTGCAGCTCCGCCCAGTCCCTCTCCGGCAACGGGACGGGCGTGAACCAGAACACCGACACGTGGTACGTCCGTGTCTTTTTCTTGGATCGACGGCTTCGTGGTGCCACCGCCGCCGCCGCCGGTGACGATGGCATCGTGTGTGCGATGTGAACGATGTGGCGAGCTGGCACTGGCTTCGATATCGGCGGATCATGGGATGGTTTTATAGAGTGCGCGCGGTAGTACGTAGGTCGGTTTGCTGACCTGATCACAGCCCGTCTAAAAACGTCGCTGTTATCTGATTATGAGTACGTAACAGATTGCAGATCCACTTTTTCCGTAGCGACTCGGGCGGCTCCCGATCCACTTTTTCGGGCGACCTTCCCCGTGCGTCCTCCCCTCGCCGCCGCTAGTGATCACCGCCGGCTTCACTGCCACTTAGTTCTGCCAGCCACTTCTAGTAATTATAAGATTTAAAAAAAATGCACATGCTGTACTGTGGTGTACACATTACAGTTCATGTAATACATATTGTTCATATATGTACATACACATAGCATATAGCTTGGCATGGAGCGCACAAGTTTACATACATCATCATCGATTTATAAATTTTTATAGGCTGTGATAGAGTGCACACACAGATCATCAATGTTCTAAATCGAAAGCAAAAATGGGCATCAACCAGGTGAGAATGCACCCGATAAACATTACTCCCTCCGTTCGGAATTATTTGTCACAAAAATGGATGTATCTACAACTAAAATACATCTAGATACATATTTATTTCTTGGACGAGTAATTCCGAACGGAGGGAGTACATAACATAGGTAACATGTTTTATCTAGAATACCGAAAAAGGGTTCCCCCGCTTTGTATACAAAGCAACCAACCGAACCATACATGGATAGGTGCTGGGGCGGAAGCAGCACAGTCACGCCCAAAAGAAACGATAGAGAAAAGCAAAAGAAACAAATGCCGAAAACGGCGGATCAACAAAACGAAGAAGCCTCGCGATCGCGGCGCCCACCAGGATCTTCCACTAGACTCCAAGACTCTGAAGCGCCGGCACCTATCAACACCTCCAAGAAGGATCGCGACGATGACGACGCTGCTGCTAAGGGTTTCCCCCGGTACACGACGAGGCGAGAGGAAGGGTAGCTCCGACGCCCTCCCGGAAGGTCAGGTGGCACCCACAGGCGCCACCGCGCCGGCGTTGGCCATGCCGACAGGGGTTTCCCCCGATCCCAACCCGCACCTCAGGCGCCCCGGAGCCTGCCACCAAACCAACCACCATCGTGCGCCAACGCGGTCTTGAGGCCCCCACGCCGTCTCACCACGGCACCGCGAAGTGAGGATAGCACGACGAAGAATCAGAGCCGGGACTAGGGCATCAGCACCATCGGCACGCGGGAGGGCCCCACCTCCACCGTCCGCGACGGTAGCCGTCCGGACGCAATAGCGGGAGCACACCAGGCCCATGGGCCCACCGGCCCGGCCGAGCCCTCGTGGGCTCGCAAAGCTCCCGCCTTCGCGCTGCTGCCGGCACGCCGGCGGTGCCGCCGCCCCAATCCGAGCCGCTCTTCCTCCTCACCGCGCCGCAGACAACGAGGCTACGCCCAGGGACCGGCCCGCTAGGACCTAGATGGGGCCCTAAGGGCCCAGATCTGGGCCGAGGACGCGCCGCCGGCCACCCTGCGCAACCAGGCCGCCCCGCCGCCAAAGGACGGCGCCACCACCGCGACG
>NC_041391.1:50448834-50452795 GCF_002162155.2 Triticum dicoccoides
CCGCTGGGCCGCCGCCAGCCGAAGGGCACCCGCCGCCACCCCTGCCCCCGGGTCAGGAGGTGCGCGTGCGGGGTAAGGGAGAGCCCGTCGCCGCCAGCCCGCCCGGCCAGATCCGGGGGCGCCGCCGGCGGCGGCGGGGGGGAGGGGCACGGGGGAGGAGGAAGGAGAGGCGAGCGGGGGGAGCCGCCCCGGCCGCCCCCCGGGGAGGCGGCGCGGGCGCGGGGTCGGGGGAGGGGAGGGAAGGGGCCGAGGATCTTTTATCTAGAATGAATCTAGAAGAGACGTATATGCAAATTTTAAAGAGTTAAAGTATGCATATTCTAAAGAGTTAATGTTGTGTATACACACTGAAAGAGAAACAACTAGCAGATGCATAAAGGATGTAAAGCATGGCTCGGCAAGTGAGCAAGCATAGAAAAATTCCTCACGGATGAGAAACAAACAAACATATGTATAAATAAATAAAAAGTATAACTCAACTACGTTACTACTATGTTGGTAACTTATACACAACCAAGCCAATGATACTACCATAATTTATATATTGCTTGAACCAAAAAACAGTGATGCGTATTCATTCATTCATAGAAGAAACTGAACGTCCAAAAGGAAAGGAATGCTCAGTTTTAGTTAAAGTTGAACCATGCACATACAAATATAGAAATTGAACCAAAACAGGGGCATGCATGATAGGCTAATTGGTGGTGGCTGCTGTTGTTGCTGTTGTTATTGTTCTAGCAGCATACTAGCTAGAAATCTAACAAGTACTAGTACTCAAAGAGGAAGAATTTTACTAGAGAAAGGAAATAAAAACAAGGACTCCCTGAGAATATAGACAATGTGAGGTGGCTTAGTGATCCGAACATAGAATTATGCATTCACATAATAACGTTACATACATAGTAGTGGTGAATCCAGGCTCTCCGAGAATGCATTAGCCCAATCGATTTGCTTCCGCGAGAGGCACGGTCATGGCTCTTTTGAAAAAGAAAAAAAAACATGCTCCAGCGGTTTTTTCGTGAAGAAAATTCTTCAAAACCTATCAACATGGGATCTAGTTTTGAAGATCTCGATGCGAGGAATCAAATGGTGAAAACGGTTCGAGATTCGGACGCACGGTTTAAGAGATAAAACGTTTTGAATAAACAAATCTACGAAAAAGGTAAAAACTCCCAAGTTGTGATAAGTGACGAACATGCAGTGCGCCACTTGTCGCAACATAGGAGGTGGGAGTGACTCTTACAAAGAGTGCTCTTTAATTAGTGATTTCGGAAGACAGGCGAAAGAGAGAGTGGAGGATGGGCCACAATTCCTGTCTCGGGAACACAAAAGAAGAGTGGTTCTATGGTGGGCTTTAAAATGGCCTTTGGCCCACCAAATCACCAATGATGTATAATGTTGGTTGAAGATATAAAAAGACCGCTGTGAAAAATGTAAAAATAAATATCAATTTTTCGCTTATTTGACGTTAACTCCATGTTCGTGCATGGCAGTTGCTCAGCGCATACAAAGCTCGTCTATGACCAAAACAAATGGTGTCGACTCCCACCTCTGTGTAGATCCCGCGACCAACCTCCTCTCTTTCCTCATCATGCTGCCTCCATGTGTCGCAAGTCCATCTAGTGCCGCCATACACCATTCCTGTGCAGGAGACATTGCATCGCAGCCAATTCCGGCATGGAGTTCCGCATCACCAACGCGCTCACGTCGAGCTCGGGGGGATATGCAACCAATAGCGGGATGAGAGATGGGGGGTGGGCGAGGAAAGGAGGGGAGATGAGGGACTGGCGGGGGAGGAGACGGTTGGCACGACGCCGGTGTAGCGCCACCGTTTGCCGACGAGAGACGGCAAGTAGAGTCGTTGCCGTCAGGGGTGGTGGCTGCAACAACAGCTGGTTGAGGAAGGATAGTCTACGGTGGTGAGGAAGATAGGGAGGAAGGAAAGCCCGCATTGGCGGCTTGAGTCGGCGACCTGACGAGGATGCCCTTTCTGAGGTCAACTTGGTCAAAACCACCCTTGTTGGCGAAAACTGGCTTAGGCCAAGCTGAGGGTTGAGTCTTGAACGAGATGGAAAGTTGGAGGGTGTGCAATAACTGGTTTCGGGGTTGAGGGCTGAAACTTACACATAGGGTTGAAAAATGGACTTCTCTAAAATATTGTTAGCGGGACAACAAGTTACTCGGAAGATAAAGTACAACTGGATCTTCACAATGTGGTGAGAACGCAATGCACGATCACATTTTCACAAAAATATGTAGGATCAAACAATTCCGTAGTTTTCCTGCATTTGTGATGCAACATACGTAATTGTTGCAAAGCATTTGCGTTGCTTCAGTAGTCCTCCTCTCTTTGTTTTTCTTCAGAAAATGATGGAGTGAATCTTGCACCGTAGACTGCTCTCTTTTGACCGGGGATGGATTGAATCATTGATCTTTTATCTACAGAAGAAATGAATGGCCCACAGAAGCATCTCAGTTTCTCTGAGAGCGGCAGTGCGACCACGACTCCATCCGTCGTGCTTGACTTTGACGGATCATGCTTACTTCTCAAGCATCCTGTCTGTTATCACCATGAGCTGAGGGATCAAAACAAGATGCTCTCGGCTAAATGCACAAACAAACTATAGTGGGAAACACAACACAGGAACAAACTGGATCTGCTGACAAACCTCGCCAGACCCTATAATCCAATTTAGTAAACTCGAGAACAATGAACCCCTTCAGCAAAATCAGTGGAGGAGCCATGCTAACTAACAAAAAAAAAAGAATATACGTAGTTCATGCATGGCGCCGCTTGCATCGGATGTTCTGGTAGTTCATCCAGCAGCTACCATCTATGTCTAGACAGAGCAAGAACAGGCATGGCATAGCATAAACATCCATCTACAAGAAGTGGCAACCAACGATCGTCAGATGACTTGTTCCTCCTAATTAAAGAGGATCAGACCCTTGGGCTGCCACCCTCCTTCAGCTTCACGAGCCCAGCCACGGCACTGATATTTTCACTGCAAAACATGCAATACAAACTAATTCAAAACAGAAACAAGCTAGCTGATCCTCACAAGCGGAAGTTATGAATGGCTAAAGAGGATCAGACCGGCTGCTCATTGGGGTGCTGCCCCCCTCCTCCTTGACCGTGATCTGACAATTGTTAGGCAAGAACTGGTTAAACTGGCGGATCAGCTGGGGGTGTCCTTCTAATGCCTTTTCCATGGCACTGGCCGAATAACGAATTCTGCACAACTAAAAGGATCACCTTTAATCCATCATAACTCAAAACAGAAAGAATCGGTGCTGTAGATGCTACTGCCCATGCATCACCGACCTATAGGTCCTGAAAATGCGCAAGAAATTGACAAACTCCTTGTGCTTGTCAGGTTGGTCTGCCAAGCTGTCGTTCACAAGCCTGACGTAATTGCCCCAGTGGCCGGTACCCTCCAGACAACGCTTGCCATTGACAATACACAGCTTTCGTGAGCGCAGCGGCTTTGGAGCCATCCTATTCAAGTAGTGCTTTCTTGGGATCGATCTTCACAAACAAGGCGATCAAACATAGGAAAACATCAAAAAACAAGGACATTTGATCAGATTTACAACAAGACAACAGAATTTATTTGTCAAAAACTCAAAATGCGACAAGTCAACTGCTGCTTGCATGAGAAAATCAGAAAGAAGAACCCAGAAAGAACAGTTGCTTTAAAGCGTGTTCTGTTTTTTGTATTAATGATATATAGAAAACACTTGCTGTTGCCTGTTTGCTTACTTTCTGTAACAGGGTACACAGTTATCTCCTCGATTGACAAGATATCGTGAAACATGTATTCATTACTTCTGCCACAAACATCAGACTATCTATTGACAATAATGTGGTCACTCGACCATCTCTGTTTGTAAGTACTTTTCCCAATTGGGTTTTTGCTCTGATACAACTAAAAAAAATCTGGATTCAAAAGTGACCAAC
>NC_041391.1:50453023-50457295 GCF_002162155.2 Triticum dicoccoides
TCCCACACACACCTCCTCAAAAATGTGAACCGATGTAATTAATTTCGTTAGCTCAACAACAACAACAACAAAGCCTTTAGTCCCAAACAAGTTGGTGTAGGCTAGAGGTGAAACCCATAAGATCTCGCGACCAACTCATGGCTCTGGCACATGGATAGCAAGCTTCCACGCACCCCTGTTCATAGCTAGTTCTTTGGTGATACTCCAATCCTTCATGTCTCTTAACGGACTCCTCCCATCTCAAATTCGATCTACCCGGCCCTCTCTTGACATTCTCCGCATGCTTTAGGCGTCCGCTATGCACTGGAGCTTCTGGAAGCCTGCGCTGAATATGCCCAAACCATCTCAGACGATGTTGGACAAGCTTCTCTTCAATTGGTGCTACCCCAACTCTATCTCATATATCATCATTCCGGACTCGATCCTTCCTCGTGTGGCCACACATCCATCTCAACATACGCATCTTCGCCACACCTAACTATTGAACATGTCGCCTTTTAGTCGGCCAACACTCAGCGCCATACAACACTGCAGGTCGAACCGCCATCCTGTAGAACTTGCCTTTTAGCTTTTGTGGCTCTTTCTTGTTCACAGAGAATGCCAGAAGCTTGGCGCCACTTCATCCATCCGGCTTCGATTCGATGGTTCACATCTTCATCAATACCCCCATCCTCCTGCAGCATTGATCCCAAATATCGAAAGGTGTCCTTCTGAGGCACCACCTGCCCATCAAGGCTAACCTCCTCCTCCTCACACATAGTAGTACTGAAACCGCACATCATGTACTCAGTTTTAGTTCTACTAAGCCTAAACCCTTTCGATTCCAAGGTTTGTCTCCATAACTCTAACTTCCTATTTACCCCCATCCGACTATCGTCAACTAGCACCACATCGTCCTCAAAGAGCATACACCATGGGATATCTCCTTGTATATCCCTTGTGATCTCATCCATCACCAAGGCAAAAACATAAGGGCTCAATGTTGACCCTTGATGCAGTACTATCTTAATTGGGAAGTCATCAGTGTCGACATCACTTGTTCGAACACTTGTCACGACATTATCATACATGTCCTTGATGAGGGTAATGTACTTTGTTGGGACTTTGTGTTTCTCCAAGGCCCACCACATGACATTCCGCGGTATCTTATCATAGGCCTTCTCCAAGTCAATGAACACCATATGCAAGTTCTTCTTTTGCTCCCTGTATCTCTCCATAAGTTGTCGTACCAAGAAAATGGCTTCCATAGTCGACCTCCCAGGCATGAAACCAAACTGATTTTTGGTCACGCTTGTCATTCTTCTTAAGCGATGCTCAATGACTCTCTCCCATAGCTTCATTGTATGGCTCATCAGCTTAATTCCATGGTAATTAGTACAACTCTACATATCCCCCTTGTTCTTGAAGATTGGTACTAATATACTCCGTCTTCATTCTTCCGACATCTTGTTTGCCCGAAAATTAGGTTGAAAAGCTTGGTTAGCCATGCTATCGCTATGACCCCAAGGCCTTTCCACACCTCAATGGGGATACAATCAGGGCCCATCGCTTGCCTCCTTTCATCCTTTTTAAAGCCTCCTTGACCTCAGACTCCTGGATTTGCCGCACAAAACACATGTTGGTCTCATCAAAGGGGTCGTCCAGTTCAATGGTAGAACTCTCATTCTCCCCATTGAACAGCTTGTCGAAGTACTCCCGCCATCTATGTGTAATCTCCTCGTCCTTCACCAGGAGTTGGTCTGCTCCGCCCTTGATGCATTTGACTTGGCCAATATCCCTCGTTTTCCTCTCTCGGATCTTGGCCATCTTATAGATGTCCCTCTCGCCTTCCTTCGTGCCTAACCGTTGGTAGAGGTCCTCATATGCCCGACCCCTTGCTTCACTGACAGCTCGCTTTGCCGCCTTCTTCGCCATTCTGTACTCCTCTATGTTGTCTGCACTCCTATCCAGGTATAGGCGTCTGAAGCAATCTTTCTTCTCTTTAATCGCCTTCTGGACATCATCATTCCACCACCAGGTATCCTTATCTTCGCTTCTCCTTCCCCTGGACACTCCAAACTCCTCCGAGGCCACCTTACAAATGCAAGTCGTCATCTTCATCCACACATTGTCTGCATCCCCTCCTTCCTCCCAAGGGCCCTCCTTAATGACCCTCTCCTTGAACGCACAAGCTACCTCCCCCTTGAGCTTCCCCCACTTCGTTCTAGCGACTTTGGCACGCTTATCCCGCTGGACATGAATCCAAAAGCGGAAGTCAACAACCACCAACTTATGCTAAGGTACAACACTCTCCAAGTATCACCTTACAATCTAGGCACGCACGCCTATCTTCTCTTCTCGAGAGGATGAAATCAATCTGGCTAGAGTGTTGGCCACTACTAAAAGTCACCATATGTGATTCTCTCTTTCTAAAGAGGGTGTTAGCTACAATCATGTCGTAGGCTAGAACAAAGCTTAAGACATCTTCTCCTTCTTGATTCCTGATCCCATAGCCAAAGCCCTCATGCACTCCTTCAAAACCTGTGTTAGATGTATCCACGTGGCCATTGAGGTCTCCTCCTATGAAGAGCTTCTCGCCAATCGGTACACTCCTAACCATGTCTTCCAGGCCTTCCCAGAACTCCCTCTTGGTGTTCTCATTATGGCATACTTGCGGGGCATACACACTGATAACATTGAGAACTAAGTCCCCAACTACCAGCTTGACCAGGATAATCCGGTCCCCACGTCTCTTGACGTCTACCACTCCATACTCGAGGCTCTTGTTGCTCAAGATGCCTACGCCATTTCTGTTTGCAGTCATCCCCGTGTAACACAGCTTGAAGCTGGTACCCTCCACCTCCTTCGCCTTCTGTCCTCTCCATTTGGTTTCTTGGACGCAAATGATATCAACACCTCTCCTCACCGCTGCATCAACTAGCTCCCGAATCTTCCCTAACAGAGACCCTACGTTCCAGCTACCTAAGCAAATCCTCCTAGACTCGGCTAGCTTCCTTACCTTTCGCACTTGTCGAGTCAAATGCAAAAACCCTTGCTCATTTTCCACTACATCCGGGCGCCAATGTAGCGTGCCAAGGAAGCGACGACCCGATACTCACTCACTTGCCACCGTATCCAGATCAAGATACAACGCGCCACCAGGCGGGTGACGGCCCAACCCTTGCCCATTTGACACCACACCCGGGTTCCGATGTGGGGCGTCGCTGAGAGGGTTACGCCCCAACGAAAAATCTTTTTGAGTTTCATCTCCATAAGAGTGGCTGAGTTTTTACATTGGCTCGCCAAGCCTATCACAACCCTCCCCCTTTACCCAAGCATGGTACCGGCTATGTTGATACAACATAGGTGGAGTTAAATTAATTTCGTTAGATCATCTGACTTAAATTACTACCTGATTGTTTCACCTCTCCAAGGAGAGAGAAAGTTCTACGTACGATAGAATTCATTGGGGTGGGCCAACAGTCTGAATTTAACTAAAAAATGGAGTTGGGTCTTTCAAAGGTATTGGAGGGAGTACACACTCTGCAAACCACATTATAAAAAGTAAACTTTGCAGCAGAAGTTGAGTACTTACTGACAAATTTTACTTTGATTATTGCTGTTGGCGACCTGGGCATTACAAGCATCTCTCTTTCTCTTGGGCTTCAAGAGAGGCTTTTGAACTTGATTATTGCTTCTACTCTGCAAATCATCATCATCACTTCTACTCTGCTCATCACAATTGTCATCGCTTCTACTCTGCTCATCACTTTCACTCTGCTCGTCACCATCCTCATCACTTCCACTCTGAACATCATCATCCTCAACACTTTCACTCTGCTCATCATCCTAATTAGAAAATAGATTGGTTAGTTAAAGCCCACAAAAATAACTCATAAGAGACCAATAAATGGAAAACATTATAAAAAACAAAGTCTGAATCATTTCAAAGGTAGTGTTGAATAAGCAGATCCTGGAAATCAAAACTCAAGTTGGTGGTACTGCAACAAGATGAGAGACCCTACCCTAGAAATTTGGTACCATGTGAGCCGGTGGCTAACACCCTCACATCCGCCAAGAGTGAGTTGAGAGACAGGTGAGGATCTTTTTCTTTTTACATGGGTGGGTGCATATGGAGGAAGCACAAAATACACAAGTGGGGGAGGGAGTGAAGGAGGGGATAAGGGTAGAAAAATTGCAAACGTAATTAGCACCTGATATGTAGCCTTTGGAAAGAAGACAATTCAAGTGGACAGCCTATCAAGAATTTGGGTGATTACGATCATATTTCAA